>NW_022196911.1:64222398-64229882 GCF_008632895.1 Mastomys coucha | reverse complement strand
ACATTTAAAAAATTTTTTAATTATGTATATATGTATAGATTTGTATGTGTGAATGTGTACATGAATGGAAGAGTTCAGAAGGCACCTTTGGATCCTCTGGAGCTAGAGATAGAAGTGACCTTCTGATATGGGTGCTGAGAATTGATACTGGGTCTTCTGTAAGAGCAGATGGTGATGTTAACCCCTGAGCCTTCTCTTTAGCCTCCTGTTTTACTGACTTACTCTTTTCCTGTGAACTCTTCCCTCCACCATTGTGGTTTCCTGAGGATTGGACTCAGGTTGTCACACTTGGCTACAGGTACATTGGGTATGTTTGTGTTTTACTTGTGTGTGTATTTACTTACTGTGTGCGCCTGCATATATGTCCTTCTAACATGTGTACAAGGACAAAAGAGGACATGGATCCCCTGGAACTGGAGTTACATATGGTTGTGAGTCACCATGTAGATGCTGGCAATCTAACCCATGCATGTCCTCTTGGAAGAATAACCAGTTCTTTTAACTTCTGGGTCCATCTTAGCCCTTAAGTATTGGATTCAGTTTTTCTTGTTTGGCTTTTAATTTGAGGCAGATCTCTCTGTTATAGTACTGGCTGCTTGAAATATAGTACTTAGAGCTTGAAATGTAGACTACCCTGTCCCTCTTTCCATTCTTTCTTTCTTTCTTTTATTTTTATTTTTATTTATTTTTGTCTTTTAGAGACAGGGTTTCTCTGTGTGGCCCTGGCTGTCCTGGAACTCACTCTGTAGACCAGGCTGCCCTCAAACTCAGAGATCCACCTGCCTCTGCCTCCCAAGTGCTGGGATTAAAGGCGTGCGCCACCACTGCTTGGCTCCATTAATTTCTTAAAGGAAGTGATCTGGTAAATAAGGCAGTGTCTTGAGGTGCCTTTGTCTTGTCTCTCTACAGCTGAGACCCTTCCATGGCCTGAGGAGATGAAGAAGTTGATGTGGCTATTTGGTTGTCCATTGTTACAGGATGATGTTGCTCAGGAGTCCTGGCTTGTTCCTGGCTCCAAAGATTTGTTGCTGGAGGTGGGACCCAGGTATGTGTCGGGTGTCTTCCTGGGCAGCTTGTTCCCACATTCCCAGGCATACCTCCCTTTCACACTCACTACCTGCCCTTCACCTCCATTCTTCTCCCTTTTAGTCTTTGGCAGTTTTCCTTTGTTCCATCTTTCTCTCTGCCTAGGAAGTCATACAAATATTTTCCCTGTGTGGGCAAATGTCCTGAAAACTGAACTAGCTACCAAGTCTATTCTAGGAACAACAGCTTATACTCTGAAAACTTGAATCTGCACTAGTTTCTTTCCATTCCTGTTTCTTAAGGATTGACCTTAGGACTTAATGTATCCTGAGTAAGCACTGCCCCATTGAACAGCTTTTCTTTTGAAACATGTTGTTGCTAAATTTCCCATACTAGGTTTCTGTATGGGTCTGTGCGCCTGAGTATAGTGCCAATGGAGGCGAGAGGCATCAGATCCCCCTAGAGCTAGAGTTTCAGGCCAGTGAGCCTGACATGGGTACAAGGAACCAAATTTGGAGCCATCTCTCCAGCCTCTGATTAATTTTTGAAAGCCGGTATCCTTCGCACCCAGTCTGAGGCAAGAGGCCAGTGCTTTATTGAGTAGATAGCAATGGGCAAGATCCACCTTCAGAACTGATTCTTGCCAAGGCCCTCAGACCATAACCGCCTGACTCTTTCCTCAGGCTGAATTTCTCTACTCCAGCATCGACCAACATTGTTTCTGTATGCCAGGCTGCTGGGCTGAGAGCTGTAGATCGAGTAGAGACCACCCGGCGCTACTGGCTTTCGGTGAGGTGTGGGCATTGTGGTGGGGAGATCAAGAGGAGCAAGTGTGGGGCTGGTGAGATAGCTCAGTGGGGAAGAGCACCGACTGCTCTTCGGAAGGTCATGAGTTCAAATCCCAGCAACCACATGGTGGCTCACAACCACCCATAATGAGATCTGACGCCCTCTTCTGGTGCCTCTGAAGACAGCTACAGTGTACTTACATATAATAAATAAATAAATCTTAAAAAAAAAAAAAAAAAAAGAGGAGCAAGTGTGCCGGGTGGTGATGGCGCATGCCTTTAGTCCCAGCACTTGGGAGGCAGAGGCAGGTGGATTTCTGAGTTTGAGGACAGCCAGGGCTACTCAGAAAAAACCTTTCTCGAAAAACCAAAAAAAAAAAAAAAAGAAGAGGAGCGAGTGGGCCAGAGATTAGATTCTAAACTTCAGCAGAGTCATGGGAGAAGCAGGGGGAAAGCTCTTGGCTTTCGGCCTGTCCTGTATCCTTAAAGGATTGGGTAGTTTGCTGCTTAAAGGTACCTGGTGTAAGGGAGAATGGGCCACCCTAACTTCCCAGACTTATCTGTGCATGCTTTTAGTCTGAACAGAGATGCTCTATGGGTCTTGAGTATGCATAGCTCAGTGGTGGGAATTTACCTAGTATATACAAACCCTTGCCTTCATATCTGCACTAGAGTGGAAAAGTGGTGTCATGTGGTAGTAGTGAGGTGAATAACTTGGAGGTCCAGAGTGAGTCCTTTGTCTCTGTTTTTCAACCTTGTCTTTTGTTTTCATATATTTTCGCACCAGTTTGCCAATCACCCTACGGCTGAAATGGAAGCTATTGCCCTGGCTGCCTTGCACGACCGGATGACAGAGCAGCACTATCCTGACCCCATCCAGAGCTTCTCTCCTCAGAGCATTCCAGCCCCACTCAAGGGCTCCATCGACATACTGGCAGAGGGTCGGCCTGCCCTGGAGAAGGCCAACCAGGAGCTAGGTGAGCAGGAGTCTGTGGAGGAGAAGGGGATGGGCCGGAGGGCCTGACATAGTTCAGTGAGATTACTGAGACGTGGCCTATGGTGACCTAGAGCATGTTGTCAGCTCTTCTGGGGTTTGTTTCCTAGGTTTGGCTCTTGACTCCTGGGACCTCGATTTCTACACCAAGCGCTTTCAAGAGCTGCAGCGGAACCCCAGTACAGTGGAGGTCTTTGACTTGGCTCAGTCCAATAGGTGAGGAGGAATACCACTGTTTGCTGCCTTTGCCGTCAGAAGGGAATACAACAAATGCTCTCCCTGCATCTCCTGAGGGCCTGGCTTTCTTACCCTTCTAGGAGTCTACTGTTAAATCTTGCTTTTATTTATCTTACTTTGTTTCTGGACAAGCCACAGTGGCAGAATACACGATAACTTTCTATTTTAAGTATGAATTGGCTGTGATACTATTGGGAAGATACTGCACGGAGGTGACCATGTACTTCCCTGTCTTAGTTAGGGTTTCTATTCCTGCACAAACATCACGACCAAGAAGCAAGTTGGGGAGGAAAGGGTTTATTCAGCTTACACTTCCACATTGCTGTTCATCACCATAGGAGGTCAGGACTGGAACTCAAGCAGGTCAGGAAGCAGGAGCTGATGCAGAGGCCATGGAGGAATGTTACTTACTGGCTTGCTTCCCCAGGCTTGCTCAGCTTGCTCTCTTACAGAACCCAGGTTTGGCATCACCGACAATGCGCCCTGCCCCCCTTGATCACAAACCAAGAAAATGCCTTATAGCTGGATCTCATGGAGGCACTTCCCCAACTGAAGCTCCTTTCTCTGTGATAACTCCACCCTGTGTCAAGTTGACACACAAAACCAGCCAGTACACTTGACCCCTTGTCAACTTGACACACAAACACATCACTATTAAGCCTCAACCCTTACTTTCTTATTCATCCCCAAAATCTAAATGACTTTAAAAGTCCCAGAGTCTTGCCGGGAGGTGGTGGCGCACGCCTTTAATCCCAGCACTTGGGAGGCAGAGACAGGCGGATTTCTGAGTTCGAGGCCAGCCTGGTCTACAGAGTGAGCTCCAGGACAGCCAGGGCTATACAGAGAAACTCTGTCTCGAAAAACAACAAAACAAACAAACAAAAAAGTCCCACAGTCTTTATATATTAAAATTTCAATCCTTTTAAAATATCCATTATCTTTTAAAAATCAAAGTCTTTTAAAAATTCAAAGTCTCGGGCCGGGCAGTAGTAGCTCACGCCTTTAATCCCAGCACTTGGGAGGCAGAGACAGGCGGATTTCCGAGTTCAAAGCCAGCCTGGTCTACAGAGTGAGTTCCAGGACAGCCAGGGATATACAGAGAAACCCTGTCTCGAAAAACCAAAAAAAAAAAAAAATTCAAAGTCTCTTAACTGTGGGCTCCACTAGAATACTTTCTTCCTTCAAGAAGGAAAGATAACAGGGCACAGTCACAATCAAAAGCAAAAAATCAAACTCCAACGGTCCAATGCCTGGGATCCACTCACGATCTTCTGGGCTCCTACATGGGCTTGGGTCACTTCTCCAGCTCTGCCCTTTGTAGCACACCTTGTCTTCTAGTCTCCAGATGCCTGTACTCCACTGCTGCTGCTGTTCTTGGTCATTCATGGTACTGGCATCTCCAAAACACTGCCTTTCACCTCAGTGATGCTGGCCTCTTCTTAATCACCACTAATTACTTAGCTCCAGCTAACCAGCATCAGTAGTCCCAGTAATGCAAAGGTTTCGTTTTTAGTTCTGCTATCTTGTTAATCACAGCTGATACTTCAGCCCCAGCTAACCAAAACCACTGAATTTTCACAATCAAAATAACAATGGCACTGATAGAAGTCTTTAATCTTCCTTCTGAAATTTCATAAGCCAGGCCTCCATCTGCTGCACTGTTCTCAACATTATCTTCCCCAGCATTCCACAGAGCTCTTAACACAGAATGGATCTTCTAGCCCAATGTTCCAAAGTCCTTCCACAGTCCTCCCCAAAACATGGTCAGGAATGTCATGTCATGTCACAAGAATACCCAACTATGGTGGTACCTCCCTGTCTTAGTCAGGGTTTCTATTCCTGGACAAACATCACGGCCAGGAAGCAAGTTGAGGAGGAAAGGGTTTATTTAGCTTACACTTCCACATTACTGTTGATCACCAGAGGAAGTCAGGACTGGAACTCAAGCAGGTCAGGAAGCAGGAGCTGATACAGAGGCCATGGAGGGGTGTTCCTTACTGACTTGCTTCCCCAGGCTTCCTCAGCTTGCTTTCTTGACTTCCAGCCCAGGGATGGCACCACCCACAAGGGGCCCTCCCTCTTGATCACAAACTGAGAAAATGCCTCACAGCTGGATCTCATGGAAGCATTTCCCCAACTGTGAAAGTTCCTTTCTCTGTGATAACTCCAGCCTTTGTCAAGATGGTACACAAAACCAGCCGGTACACTCCCCCTCCCCGTGTCATTCCTGCAGTGAGCACAGCCGACATTGGTTCTTCAAGGGCCAGCTCCATGTGGATGGGAAGAAGCTAGCACGCTCCCTCTTTGACTCCATCATGAGCACTCAGGCATCCTCCAATCCTAACAACGTCCTCAAGTTCTGTGACAACAGCAGGTTGGCTGTGCCCTGGGCTGCGGGAGCTTGTGGAGGCGAGGGAGGCCTTGGACCCTGGTTGGATTGCCATGGATCCTGCGGGTTTGGCTTGGGGCGGGGTGGGAGGTGGGGGGAGAAGACAGGGTGTAGAGTGAATGTGTCCACAGTGCAATCCAGGGGAAGGAAGTCCAATTCCTGCGGCCTGAGGATTCTACACGACCAAGCTGCTTCCGGCAACAGCGGGGGCTTAGACACGTCGTCTTCACAGCAGAGACACATAACTTCCCCACAGGTGAGTTAGGTCCCAGGCCTCCGGGCTGAGCCTAAATTGTTCTTACTTCATGGAGGGTATTGGGAATGGTTTTATCTCTGTGTTTTACCTTGTTTGCTTTTTCTTTGCAGGAGTGGCCCCCTTCAGCGGTGCAACCACGGGCACAGGCGGCCGCATCAGAGATGTCCAGTGCACAGGCCGTGGGGCCCATGTGGTAGCTGGTACTGCTGGCTATTGCTTTGGAAACCTGCACATCCCAGGTTCTATATTTTTCTTCTCTACCCACCTTCCCTTCCAGGTTCTCTGTCCTGGCAGACACCAACACGTACAGCTCTTAGGTGGAAGGGTCATCTGGGTATCTTTTCTTGGGAAAGGGAGTGTCAGTAATCATCGTGCTGACTGTGAACATGAGCAGTATAATAGGGGAAGTTGCGCTTGCCAGACTGGATTTTCTTCTTCTTTTTTTCTTTCCTTTCTTTTTTAAAGTTTTTTTTTTTTTAAGAAAGTTTTTTTCTTTAAGGTTTTGTTTTTTGTTTGTTTTGTTTTGTTTTGTTTTTTTAAGATTTATTTTATTTTATTTTATGTGTATGAGTACACTGTAGCGGTACAGATGGCCGTGAGCTATCAGGTGTGTGGCTGCTGGGAATTGAACTCAGGACCTCTGCGGGGACCGCTCACTCCCTCCCCGCGCCAGCCCCGCTGGCTCTGGCCCCGCTCAATCTGGTGTAATTGGCTGTAGCTGTCTTCAGATGCACCAGAAGAGAGCATCAGATCTCATTATGGGTGGTTGTGAGCCACCATGTGGTTGCTGGGAATTGAACTCAGGACCTCTGGAAGAGCAGTCAGTGCTCTTAACCGCTGAGCCATCTCTCCAGCTGGATTTTCTTTAGAAACCTGCATTCACTTAGTAAGAAAACATGAACCTGGGGTATCTTATGATCAATGCTTGCCCACCAAATCCAGTTTCTTAGAAAATCCTAAGATACTTAGGGGCTGTACGTGACAAAACGTTTCCCAAGGAGATAAAACATACACATCTGTTCTTCCTACAACCGACCAAAACATGAATACCACCATAGACAAGCTTGGTGAACCAATGATTTTATTGGAGTTACTCATAAGGAGTATGGGTGAGGGGTTACTGACAGGAACAGAGATGGCTCAGAGACAGCTACATCGCCAAGGCCCACCCCAGCATGGGTGACATGAGTGACAAAAGCTAGGAAACTGAATCACACAGCACAGCCTGCAGGCATCTCAGCAGGCTGCATTGTCCCTTCCAAGTGGCTCTTCCAAGCAGCTCCTCTGGTTTCTGCTGCTTCCAGGCAGCTGGTCTGGCCTTAGATTCTTTAACTTGGCTCAAGCTAGTATTCAAGGGACTCTCCATATTTATTGCTTACTCTGTTGGGGAGGGGCCTAGTGAATCTAGGCAGTTTCAGGGACTTTCTAAAGCTACTTTCAGTTGTTTATCTTCCTACTTAAAAGCTATCTCTGCAGGATGGAAAAGGAGACTTAACACAGTGGGCTGGAGAGATGACTTAGTAATTAAATGTGCTAGTCTTGCAGGGACTTCAGTTTCCTTCCCAGCTCGCTTGTTGGTTGGTTTGTTCACAGGTCCCTGTGTGACTCTAACCTAGGTGGGGATCTAATACATCTGGTCTCTACAGGCACTCACACATATCCAAATCATTTTAGAAAATAAGCTGGGCAGTGGTGGCACACACCTTTAATCCCAGCACTTGGGAGGCAGAGGCAGATAGATTTCTGAGTTCGAGGCTAGCCTGGTCTACAGAGTGAATGCCAGGGCTACAGCCA
>NW_022196911.1:64189108-64222388 GCF_008632895.1 Mastomys coucha | reverse complement strand
AAGATCTTATTTATTTTATGTTTGTGAGTACACAGCAGCTGACTTCAGACACACCAGAAGAGGGCATTGGATCCTATTACAGATGGTTATAAGTCAACATGTGGTTGCTGGGAATTGAACTCAGGACCTCTGGAAGAGCAGTCGGTGCTCTTAACCACTGAGCCATCTTTCCAGCCCCGATAAAAGTCTTTTTTAACAAGGGGTGCTGGCATGGTGGCACACCATCTTTAATCCCAGCACTCAGGAGGCAGAGACATGGATCTCTGAGTTCAAGCCAGTCTTCTATAGAGTGAGTTCCAAGACAGCCAAGGCTGCACAGAGAAACCATGTCTTGGAAAACAAGAAACAAGAAAGGGGCTAGAAGGATAGCTTAGCAGTTAAAATTATCTACTGCTCATATAAAGCCCCAAGTTTGATTCCCAGCACCCATAATAGGTGGCCAACACACACACAAACAACACACAAGTACCTTTGTGGAGGGCACTTAAGCAGTCTGATTTTAGACTGAGTGGTAGAGTTCTTTCTTAGCATGTGCAAGGCTCTGATGGATGACAGGCATCACTAAAAGATTAAAAAGTATTGTGCGTGGTGGCACAAGGTTTTAATCTGCTCACTCAAGAAGCATGGGTATCTGTGAGTTCCAGGCCAGCAAGGGTACATAATGAGATGCTTGCTGTCTCAAGAACACAAACACAAAATCCAAAGCAAAACAAAGTAAATCAAAAATGAGACAAGGAAAGGCAGAGAATTTAGAGAAGGGGAGCAAACCACAAGGGTGGCTTCAGTGGCTCAGTGACTTCTCTGAGGATGTGTCCTCTAGCTTCTGCTTGCTTTCTTTTAGTGCTGGGGACTAAACCCACTCCCCTACGCATGCTAGACATATGCTGAATTACTGAGCTACCTCTCCAGCTCTTGCCTTCCAGTCTTATAGTCTATCGAACCTTATCTTTCCATCGCAGGTTATAATCTGCCCTGGGAGGATCCAAGCTTCCAGTATCCTGGGAACTTTGCCAGGCCTTTGGATGTTGCTATTGAGGCCAGTAATGGAGCATCTGACTATGGCAACAAGTTTGGAGAACCAGTGCTGGCTGGTGAGCCTTAGGGTGTATAAAAATAACTGATGCTCCCGAGAGGCTTGTATTGTGGTGAGACCCAGGGACTGTGGCGTTGCAAACACTGTGGGACTCAACCTCTTTCTACTTCCACACTAGGATTTGCCCGCTCTTTGGGTCTTCAGCTTCCAGGTGGTCAGAGACGTGAGTGGATCAAGCCCATCATGTTCAGTGGGGGCATTGGGTCCATGGAAGCCAAGCATGTAGGCAAAAAGCCCCCAGAGCCAGGTAAGAGACACCACCCTTCTCTGTATCCAACCAGCTTCCTCTCTAGCATAGGGCAGCCATGGGAAGGAAACTGAAGGTATTACAGGGGGTTGTTTCTGTTTCTTCTGCCTACAACAGGTTGTCAAGCCAGGTTGTTTTTTGTTAGATGGGCACTCTCTGTCTTTGTGGTCTTTATCTCTTCTCAGTGTACTTGTGTATACAGCAGGGGCCCTCACCCCTACCTCTGTGTTAAGCCATTGAAGCAAGCATTTATATTTAGTACCTGCTTTATGCTCAGGACTTTTATCTGCTGCTTGATTAAATAGAACAAGCATTTATTGAGTGCCTTCCGTTTGTGTGGTGGGTACTATGTTCGGGGCTGTTATCAAAGCCCCAGATCAGCTGGATGGCTCATTTTCCAAGCAAGCCTGTTGCCCTAAGTTCAGTCTCTGAAACTCATGGTGGAAGGAGAAAACTGACCATTGTCCTCTGACCTCCATATAGATACCATAGTGTGCTGGTGTTTGCATGCTTAAGAATTAAGAACAGTCAGGTGGTGGTACACCTTTAATCCAGCACTTAGGAGTCAGAGGCAGCCGGATCTCTGTGAATTCAAGGTCAGCCTGGTCTACAGAGTGAGTTTTAGGACAGCCAGGGATCTCAGAGAAACCTAGTCTCCAGGGCTACATGGAGAAACCCAGTCTTGTTTGTTTGTTTTGTTTTTTTGGTTTTTCGAAACAGGGTTTCTCTGTGTAGCCTTGGCTGTCCTGGAACTCACTCTGTAGACCAGGCTGGCCTCGAACTCATCCACCTGCCTCTGCCTCCCAAGTGCTGGGATTAAAGGCATGCGCCACCACCGCCCAGCTTTTTTTTTTTTAAAGATTTATTTATTTTATGTATATGAGTACACTGTTGCTTTCTTCAGACACATCAGAAGAGGACATCAAATCCCATTACAGATGGTTGTGAGCCACCATGTGGTTGCTAGGAATTGAACTCAGGTCCTCTGGAAGAGCAGTCAGTGATCTTAACCACTGAGCCATCTCTCCAGCCTGAGAAACCCAGTCTTGAAAAAAAAAAATCATTAAAAAAAAAAAAAAAGACTTAAGAAAAAGAAAGGGGCGGATTTCTGAGTTCGAGGCCAGCCTGGTCTACCGAGTAAGTACCAGGACAGCCAGGGCTACACAGAGAAACCCTGTCTTGAAAAAAAAAACACGTAAAAAGAAAAAGGGTTGGAGAGATGGCTCAGAACTTAAGAACACTAATGCTCATGGAGAGGACCTATATTCAATTTCCAACACCCCATGGTGGGTCACAGCCATCTGTAACTCCAGTTCGAGGGGATCTATGGTCAACAGGTACACTTGGTGCATATGCGTACTTATAGGCAAATACTTATGTATATACATATACATATATAAAACATAAGTCTCTAAAAGAGAAAATGTCTGCATCCAGTTGATTGACTAGGTGGCTTAGTGGGGTGTGGCTCAAGCCTTAAAAGGATGGGCAGCCGGGTGGTGGTGGTGCATACCTTTAATCCCAGCACTTGGTAGGCAGAGGCAGGTGGATTTCTGAGTTCAAGGCCAGCCTGGTCTACAGAGTGAGTTCCAGGATAGCCAGGGCTACACAGAAAAAACCTGTCTCGAAAAACCCCAAAAAAGGGGGGGGCCGGGGGGGCAGGAGATAAAGCATGTCTTAACATGACAAAAGCTTTGGGTTTGATTCTATAACCTCATAAACCAGGTGTTGTAGTTCTTGACTGTAATCCTAGCATTCTGGAGTTGGAGGGTTAGACATTCAAGGTCATTCTTTTCTTTGTGTTGAGTTTGAGGCCAGCCTGTGCTATCTGAGACCCTGTCAGATCTTCACACATAGGTCCAAAGGTGAGGTTAGGGAGGGAAAACTACTTCCTCTGGCGTTTCTTGCTTATATAGACAGATCCAGGTGCTTGTCTTTTTGAAAAACAAGACAAAACAAAATGCATATATATCTTTTTTCTTAATATTTTTAGGTTTATTACTTTTTGAGATTTTAATAGGATTACATAATTTCTCCCTTCCTTTTCCTTCCAAACCCTCTGAAAAACCCTTACTTTCTTTCAAATTCATGTCCTCTTTATCATTAATTATTGTTATGTATATATATATATATGTGTGTGTGTGTGTGTGTGTATATATATATATATATATATATATATATATATCCTATATAAATATAGGATGCTCCACAAATTCACATATCATTCTTGTGTAGGAGACATGCTGATTTTTTTTTGTATTTTCACATTTTAGAATATGTACTTCCAAATTGAGCCCCTTTTTTTCTTTTCTTTTTTTGAGATCTCAGTATGTAGCTTTGGCTGTAACTCCTAGGATTCCCTATGCAGACCAGGTTGCCTAGAACTCACAGACATCATACCTGCCTCTGCCTCCACAGGGTTGGGATTAAAGGCATGTGTCACATCTGACTTTGTATGTGTGTGTGTATGTGTGTATCTTATTTTTGTTTGTTTTTGGTTTTGTTTTTTGAGACAGGGTTTCTCTGTATAGCCCTGGCTGTCCTGGAACTTACTCTGTAGACCAGGCTGGCCTCAAACTCAGAAAATCCTCCTGCCTCTGCTGGGATTATATAGACTCCTCCCAAGTGCTGGGATTAAAGGCATGTGCCACCACTGCCCGGCTGTGTGTGTGTGTGTGTGTGTGTGTATCTTAATTTAAAAATATATGTGTATGTTTATATGTACACCATGTGCACATGGGTGCTCGTGTGCTCGTGGAAGCCAGGAGAAGCCATTGAATCTCCTGGAGCTAAAGTTACAGGTAGTTATAAGCTGCCTAACATGAATTAACCAAATTCAGATCCTTGGGAAGAATATTATGAGATAAGCCATCTGCACTGGTGGGCATGCTAGGTAGTAGAGCACCTTCCGGGCATGTGGAAGGCCTTGGGGTCAGTGTCCCACTGCACATACCAAATCAATTGACTGTAGATATGCAGGTTTGTTTCTGAATGAACAGTTCTATTCATTTGATTTCTATCTTCCCTTAATGTGGGACACCTTTTCACCTTTCCACGCCTTAATGTTACTACTGTACTGTATTTATCACTGAAGCCATGTAGTATGTTCTAGAAGCAGAAAGCTGAGAATGTGGCTCAGTGGTAGAGTACTTGACTAATGATATACAAAACTCTGGATTTGGACCCAGTACCACAAATAAACACAGAAAGTAGGCTTTCAGTTTTGTTCTTACTCAGGGTTGTTGTGTAGGCTGGAGAGATGGCTCTACAGTTAAGAGCGTGTATTGCTTCTGCAGAGGACCCAAGTTTGCTTCCTTGCACCCATGTCAGGAGGCTTATGACTGCCTGCAAGTCCAGCTCCAGGCTTCTGACATCTTCTGGCTTCTGTGGGTTCCTGTATTCACATGCATGGACACACATCAATATATAGATAAAGATAAATCCTTTGTTTAATAATTAAAAGAGATCATTTTGATTGGTTTAAACTATATTTATACTTATGTTCATATTTATGTTGAATCTACAGATAAGATATGGGGAATATGCCATTCTAACAGTAATCCCTTGCAATCTATCTGCATTATTTCTTATATTTGCTAAAACAGCTAATTTAGTGTTTGCTATTGTACATCGATGATTTTATACATGTGAATAAAACTGTAGGGTGAATTTCTCAACATATATTTTCCCATTAGAGAATAGATGTGTTAGTAATTTTTAAAAACTAGTTATTTATTTTTACTTTATGCATATGACTGTTTTGCTGCATGTGGGTACTATGAGTGTACAGTGCCCACAAAGGTCAGAAGAGGACATCGTATCCTCTGGAATTGGAGTTGGAAGCAGTTATGTGTTACCCCTCTGTAGGTGCTGAGAATTGAACCCAGGTCTTCTGAAAGAATAGCCAGTGTTCTTAAGAACTGAGGCCTCTCTTAACCCTGTGGTGCTATAATTTTTATTATTGTCCCAGTATCTTCCTCAGGTTGTGTGGTTGCTCTCCTGTCTGCTCAGTGGACTGTCCCTCCCATCAGCCTCTTCTGCAGCCATGCTGCCTTGCTTTCACAACTTCTGTGTAGCTTCTGGTTCTGGTTCAACCTTCCTTCCTTGCAGGCATGGAGGTTGTAAAGGTTGGAGGTCCTGTCTATAGGATTGGAGTTGGGGGTGGAGCTGCTTCGTCTGTGCAGGTGAGTGAGAATTGTTAAGAAAGCCAACTTTCGGGGCTGGAGAGAAGGCTCAGTGGTTAAGAGCATTGACTCCCCTGCCAGAGGTTCTGAGTTCAAATCCCAGCAACCACATGGTGGCTCACAACCATCTGTAATGGGATCTGATGCCCTCTTCTGGTGTGTCTGAAGACAGCGATGGTGTACTCACATATATAAAATAAATAAATCTTTAAAAAAAAAAAGGAAGCCAACTTTCATATCACTGGGCCCCGCTGTGGGGCGCTAGTGTTGATGGAATTTTCAGGCCTCCCTAAGATGAGCTATGCCTTGTGCCTCCTCAGGTTCAGGGAGACAACACCAGTGACCTGGACTTTGGAGCTGTGCAACGGGGAGACCCGGAAATGGAGCAGAAGATGAATCGTGTGATCCGGGCTTGTGTGGAGGCCCCAGGAGGAAACCCCATCTGCAGCCTCCACGACCAGGGTGCTGGTGGCAACGGTGAGGGAAGTGGTCAGGACAAGGGACTCGGTCTACTTGGGCTAAGACAGATTTGCTTTAGAGAGAAGCACTGAGGGTTTGTAGCCATCCACCAGGCTCTGCTGCACCGTCTACATGCTGAACAACCTGGGGTGGAAGGCTAGAAGCTGCTGCTGTGCGAGGCTAGATAGTAAGCATAGAGCAGCAGCTTTTCCAGGAACACGGAATTTTAGGTCCTACTCTGGAACCAGAACTCCCTTTGTTTTCCTGGGACTGACCATGTCTAGGTTGCCACCGCTCTCTGCCATTCTTTTCACAGGCAATGTCCTAAAGGAGCTGAGTGACCCAGCAGGAGCTATCATTTATACCAGCCGCTTCCAGGTGTGTAGGTCTCATCCCTGAAGCCTGGCTATCCTCTCTCCCCAACAACACTGTGAGGCGAGGCAGTGCCTACTGACCTCCCCCTTCTTCCCTATATGTCTGTGCAGCTAGGTGACCCAACCTTGAATGCACTGGAAATCTGGGGGGCTGAGTACCAGGAGTCAAATGCACTGCTGCTGAGGCCCTCTGACCGGGACTTCCTGAGTCGCGCCAGTGCCCGGGAACGTTGCCCAGCTTGTTTTGTGGGCACAATCACTGGAGACAAGAGAGTGAGTTGCCACCAAGATCTGGAGCAGATGCTATAAGCAGCTTGGGCTACCTAGGTGCACGGGCTTGGGGAGAAATGTCGAAGGAGCAAAATGAGATTCAGTGGAAAGTTAGTGTAAGAGGAGATGGGAACAGAGTTAGGGTTGGCAGAGAGGAGGAGCTCCCCAAGGAAGCCAGACGGGGGGGAACATTTTTTCTGCTCTCTAGGCACATTCCCCATAAGTGTTGAAGGCTTCATTTTCTTTGGGGGCTGTCCCTGGGGTCCACAGATTGTGCTAGTGGATGACCGTGAGTGCCTGGTAGGAAAAAATGGCCAGGGAGACGCTCCCCTGACACCTCCAACCCCTGTGGACCTCGACCTTGACTGGGTTCTCGGAAAGATGCCTCAGAAGGTATGTGAGCCAGGCAGGGGAGTGGTGGTGCAGTGGCCTTTCTGTCATATTAGTTTCCCCTTGCCTTTGCTTATCACCAGCGTGCCCTGCCCTTCCCAGGACATTTGGCCTCTTCCATTTCAGGAGTTCTTCCTCCAGAGAAAACCCCCTGTGCTGAAGCCTTTGACTCTGCCCCCAGAGCTGAGTGTGCGACAAGCTCTGGATCGGGTCCTAAGGCTGCCTGCTGTGGCCAGCAAACGCTACCTCACTAACAAGGTCGTCCTTGTACCTCTCATGGCTGCTTTAGCCTTCTGCACTGTTCCCTGTCATTCATCCTGTCTCTCCCACCCACTGGGGTTTCCTAGGCTCTGGGAATGAAAGGGTTTGGGGGAGAGCATCCTCAGTGGCCTACTGTCCCTGATACCCACCTTTGGTATGTTTTTACTTTAAGTTCAGAGAATTCCCACCCCTATATTGACCCTTGCCGCCTTCTCAGTTGCCAACTGCATCTGTGTTCCATAGGTGGATCGCTCTGTGGGTGGCCTTGTTGCCCAACAGCAGTGTGTCGGGCCCCTGCAGACTCCTCTAGCTGATGTGGCTGTTGTGGCACTGAGCCACCAGGAGCTCATAGGGGCCGCTACAGCCCTAGGAGAGCAGCCAGTCAAGAGCCTGCTGGACCCCAAGGTTGCTGCCAGGCTAGCTGTTTCTGAGGCCCTCACCAACCTGGTGTTTGCACTGGTCACCGATCTCCGAGTGAGTCCTCCATGGCTTTTGTCCTGCAGTTCTGGGCCTCTACGTCCATCAGTCACTCTCCCTCTTTCCCATTGCTTTTGGCACATAAACTCCCAGGCCTTCTGCATCTCTCTTCCTCTCCAATGCCATGTCTATGTCCCCACTGTTCCCAGGATGTGAAGTGCAGTGGGAACTGGATGTGGGCAGCCAAGCTCCCAGGTGAGGGTGCAGCGCTGGCCGATGCCTGCGAAGCTATGGTGGCAGTGATGGCAGCACTGGGTGTGGCAGTAGATGGCGGCAAGGACTCCCTCAGCATGGCCGCCCGAGTTGGCACTGAGACCGTGCAGGCTCCTGGTAAGGATGAGGCCCTTGTGAGAGTGAGGGAGGACCTGTGGGCCTGGGCTACTACCTCACTTGGTCTTATTTCTCCTTGCTTGGTAGGGTCACTGGTCATTTCAGCATATGCTGTCTGTCCAGACATCACAGCCACTGTGACCCCAGACCTCAAGCATCCTGGAGGGAAAGGTACGGCCCCATCTCCCTTGTCCTTGTGTATCTATTCTGACCAGGTTCCTTGCTTTGGGGTCTATTTTATGAGTTCTGGTCCCCCTCGTCTCAGCCCTGAGGTGCACTGCTTTCTAGGACTGGCAGTTGGGAGAGTCTTACTGTGTACTGTGAGTGCAGCACTGGGAACACTCTGAGGCGGGGTCTTGAGCTGCTATTCCCTTCTTGGCTTCCTTAGGTCATTTGCTCTATGTGCCTTTGAGCCCCGGGCAGCACCGGCTGGGAGGAACAGCTCTGGCCCAGTGCTTCTCTCAACTCGGGGAGCACCCTCCTGATCTAGACGTTCCTGAGAACCTCGTGCGTGCCTTTCATATCACCCAGGGGCTGCTGAAAGGTGAGTGTGGCCCTGGTACCTAGGTGCAGACGTGGAGGGGGGCACTTGCCTCCTGAACAAGTGAGTGAGATGCCTACAGGCTAGACTCTTCTGTCCTGTGAGTGCCCGCCTTCTCACACTCACTGGCTTTCCAGATACTGTGGAGCCTTAGGCTTGGCCTGAGATGGCTGAATTTTTCCTTGTTCCTCCAGATCGTCGTCTTTGCTCAGGCCATGATGTCAGCGATGGGGGGCTTGTCACCTGCCTTTTAGAGATGGCCTTTGCTGGGAACTGTGGGATAGAGGTAGATGTACCTGCCCCTGAGATCCATGGTGAGTTGCTAGGGTCTAGCCTAAGGTCTGGGCTGCCTCTTTTACTTGTAGACCTTCTGGTGTAAAGAATGTGGTATCTCTGACCCTATCTTCTCAGTCTTAGCTATCTTCATGTTCTGAACTGTGGCCCTCTAAGACCTCTCATAGTCTCTGGTGCAGCTTCCATGAGCTCCTCCTCCAGATTCCATCTCACCTGAGTCCTGGCCCCATCCCAGTCATCCTGACTCACCCCCATCTCTTCTTCCAGCGTTGCCTGTGCTGTTTGCAGAGGAGCCAGGTCTGGTGTTAGAGGTACAGGAGGCAGATGTAGCCGGAGTACTGCAGAGGTACCAGAGTGCTGGCCTTCACTGTCTGGAACTGGGCCACACAGGCGAGGCTGGACCCCAGGCCGTGGTGAGGAAGCCAGAGAGAGTGTAGTGTTACTGTGAGCCTGTCAGCAAATACCACTCTGAAACCATCATGGGGCCACACTTTCTCCTTCATCGGTCTCCCCTCTGCAGGTCCGAGTGTCAGTGAATGGGGCTGTGGTTGTAGAGGAGCCTGTTGGGCAGTTAAGAGCCCTCTGGGAGGAAACAAGTTTCCAGCTGGACCTACTGCAGGCAGAGCCGAGCTGTGTGACAGAGGAGAAACAGGGCCTGAAGGAGCGAACAGGGCCCAGCTACTGCCTGCCACCCACCTTTCCCATGGCCTCTGTGCCCTGTAACCCTGGTAAGGCAGCGTGCACAGAGGCTTGGTTGCTTGGGCTGCCCTGGGGAAGGTATCTGGGGTTTGAGGGTGGATAGCTAGCATTCTGCTCAGAGACGCATCTTCCAGGTGGTCCCATCCCTCGAGTTGCCATCTTGCGAGAAGAGGGCAGCAATGGAGACCGGGAAATGGCTGACGCCTTTCACTTGGCTGGCTTTGAGGTGAGCCCAGTGCCTAGCAGAGCTGGAGATCTTGGTCTTGGTTTGGCTATATGTCCTCTAAGAGTTTCCTCCTGTCGTATTAGGTGTGGGATGTGACCATGCAGGATCTCTGCTCTGGGGCCATCAGGCTGGACACATTCCGTGGTGTGGCCTTTGTGGGCGGGTTCAGCTACGCAGACGTCCTGGGCTCTGCCAAAGGTCAGTGTACAGACTACTGCATCTGCCATTTCTACATTCCTTGGTAAGGTGCCGTTGGCTTCTTCTGTCCAGGCTACAGCCAGCTCGTTGCCCCCGCAAGTCAGACTGAGTGCTCTGGTTCAGGACCAGAGGCCAGCGGAAGGAAGATGGCTAGCTTTCCTGAGCTGTGCAAGCCTAGCGGGCATGTCTCATCTAAACAGTTGACTGCTCTTCAACTTGACCAGGTTGTCCCATTCTGTGGAAAGACGTTCAGCACAACTAGATTAAGAGAGGGCAGGACTGGAGAGATGGCTCAGGACTGCTCTTCCAAAGATCCTGAGTTTAAATCCCAGCAACTACATGGTGGCTCACAACCGCTGACACCCTCTTCTGGAGAGCCTGAAGATAGCTACATTGTACTTATATATAATAAATAAATCTTTTTTAAAAAAAGAGGGGGGGGGGCAAAAGGTCAGGCTTTTTGGGTGTGGAATCTTTTCCTTTTTTTAATAAGATGCAGTTTCATGAAGCTGTTCAAACTCACAAAGTAGCCTTGGAAGCCATTTTACCTTAGCCTTTCAAGTATTGGGATTTACCGGTATTGATCTTAGACAACTACATAGCATTAAAAAAATATTTTTGCTTAGCATAAAGAAATTGATGGATCCCCTGTCAGTCTGTCTGATTAAAGCAGATCAAGCTGTTTGTTCCCTCAAGTTTGTCCCAGGGACTGAAGAGATCTGATTCTAGAATAGAGGACTGTTATTTCCCTTCACTCCCTGCTTCTGCTTTTCTCAGGCCTTTTACATCTCACTCTGCCTTAACTGTTCTTCCTAGGTTGGGCAGCTGCAGTGACCTTTAATCCACAGGCCAGGGAAGAGCTGGGACGATTCCGCAGGCGTCCAGACACCTTCAGTCTGGGCGTGTGTAATGGCTGCCAGCTGCTAGCTCTTCTGGGCTGGGTGGGAAGTGATCCCAATGAAGAGCAAGTTGAGCCAGGCCATGACTCCCAGCCAACACAGCCAGGCCTCCTGCTCCGCCACAATCTGTCTGGGCGGTATGAGTCCCGATGGGCCACTGTACGTGTGCAGCCAGGGCCAGCCCTGATGCTTCGAGGGATGGAAGGCTCCGTGCTGCCCGTGTGGAGTGCTCATGGGGAAGGTCAGGCTGAGGAAGGCAGGGGAGGGTTTGCAGGCTGGGCCTAGGCCTGAAGGAACTTGGCCTTCACTCTTTTCTCCTTCATTTCCAGGTTACATGGCGTTTTCTTCTCCTGAACTCCAAGCCAAGATCGAGGCCAAGGGCTTGGTTCCTCTGCACTGGGCAGACGATGATGGGAACCCCACAGAGCAGTACCCTTTGAACCCCAATGGATCTCCAGGGGGCATAGCTGGTATCTGTTCCCAAGATGGTCGCCATCTGGCACTCATGCCACATCCTGAGCGGGCTGTGAGGCTTTGGCAGTGGGCATGGCGACCCTCTCCCTTTGATGGTCTTTCCACCTCCCCATGGCTGCAGCTCTTCATCAATGCTCGGAACTGGACCCAGGAGGACAGCTGCTGAGGAGGCCACATGCTCACCCTGGCCCACAGCTCATCCTTTCAGTCTGTAGCCTTCTTTCCCCATTGCTTTCAGGCATATCCCCATGTGAGTTCCAAAAGCATCTTAGACAGCAGGAACCAAAATGCTGGGCCTCAACTGCATTGCTCATTCTAGCCCTGCCCTGCAGGAGCTGCTTTCAGTTCTTAGCTCAGGCTCCGAGGACAGCTGACGGTGCAGGGGGTAGGCAAAGAGTTACTGGCAGCCCTTCCCATGATCATCACCTTGTTATCCCTCATTCTCTTGCTTAGAGCTCTGAGTGAGCTTTCTTTCATGCCCCCTTTTTCTTTGGCTTTGTGAGAGCCCTGAGCCCTGAGCTACTGGTGTTTATTTTTTGTTGTTTTGTCTTTTTTTTCTTTTTTTTTTTTTTTTTTTTTTTTTTTTTTTTTTTTTTGGTTTTTCGAGACAGGGTTTCTCCTGTGTAGCCTCGGCTGTCCTGGAACTCACTCTGTAGACCAGGCTGGCCTCGAACTCAGAAATCCGCCTGCCTCTGCCTCCCAAGTGCTGGGATTAAAGGCGTGCACCACCACTGCCTGGCTTTTTTTTTTTATGAGTACACTGTAGCTGTACAGCTGGTCTTCTACCAAATGCTGGATTCTGCCCTAAGTACCATTTTGGACATGTGACCATTCCCTTTGATGCTGTAGAAGAATATATATTTTGCTTATGGTGGTGTATGCCTTTAATCCCAACACTTAGAAGGCAGAAGCAGATGGATCTTTGTAAGTTCAAGGCCAGCCTGATATCTGTAGTAAGTTCCAGGCTAGTCAGGGCACTGTCTCAAGTTTATATATTTATAATGTAAGTATTTATGAAAATTTTTTTTAAACCTGAGTGGGCAAGATGGCTTAGTGTAGAAGTTTTCAACCTTTCTAATGCTGTAACCCTTGGTTGCTATTATATAACTGTAATTTTGCTACTGTTAAAAATCATAATGTAGTCGAGAAACAAAACAAAACAAAAAAATCATAATGTAGGGACTAGAAGGATGGCTCAGCGGTTAAGAGCACCAACTGCTCTTCCAGAGGTCCTGAGTTCAATTCCCAGCAACCACATGGTGACTCACATCCATCTATAATGGGATCTGATGCCCTCTTCTGGTGTGTCTGAAGAGAGCAATGGTGTACTCATATACATAAATAAATAAATCTTTTTTAAAAAATCATAGAGTAAATGTCTGTTTTCCTATGGTCTTAGGCCCCAAGAGGGTCATGACCCACTGGTTAAGAACTGTTGCCTTAGCGGGTAAAGGTATTTTCCATCAAGCCTAATGGTTTGAGTTCAATCCCTGGAACTCACGTGGTGAAAGGGGAGAACCAACTCTCCACAGTTGTCTGAAGGCTTACATCTAAGTGCCATAGCACATGTGCACAAGAACACACCTGTTAGCACATATGTAACCAGGTGTGGTGGTACATTCCTTTAATCACATAAACAATCAGTGATACTTCACTCTTTGTTAATGGAAATTTTCAAATTAATGGAAAAAGATGTCAAGTGGTCCAATGGTAGTGTGCTGTGCCTGCAATGGTCGATGAGCCATTCTCTGTCCTGCATTCTTTTAGATTTATTTTACACGTGTGTGTGTGTATGTGTGGTTTGCCTGTATTTATGTGTACCATTGTATGTGCCTAGGTATCAGAAGAGGGCTTCAGATCCCCTGGATCTGGAGTTATCAGTGGTTGTAGAGCACCATGTGGATACTAGGAATTGAACCCAGGTCCTCTGCAAGAACAAGTGTTCTCAGTGCTGAGCTGTCTCTCCAGATCCACACCTGAATCTTTTTTTTTTTTTTTTTTTTTTAGATTTATTTATTTTATGTGTATGGGTACACTGTAGCAGGCCCCGCTCGCTCTGGTGTAATTCACTGTCACTGTCTTCAGACACACCATAAGAAGGTGCCAGATCTTATTATGGGTGGTTGTGAGCCACCATGTGGTTGCTGGGATCCGAACTCAGGACCTTTGGAAGAGCAGTCAGTGCTCTTACCCACTGAGCCATCTCGCCAGCCCCACACCTGAATCTTTAAACACCCTTTACAATAGCATCTCAACCTCTTAAGCAAGTCCTGTCCTAGGTTTCATCTCTTTACACAAGCCTGTCACAAAAGCACAGACACCTCAGCCCAAGTCACCATCACGGTCCCCACCTTAAACGATCTGTCTCCCAAGCAGTGTAAACTCCATGGTCCCGGGAACTCTGTCCTAACAGTGTCTGGCACCTACCAGGTGACCAGTAAGTCTATGTTGAATAAATGAGTGGCTATAACAGCTGAAAAACTGGCATCAACTTCAAAATGTTTTAAGTTCTATATATTTTTGGTTGCAGGGGTGAGATAGGAGAGGCACACCTGCCTTATAACTCAAGTGAACATCAGAAGACAGTTGCAGAAGTCGGCTTAGAGGCAAGTGCTTTTGCCCACTGAGCAATTCCAGATTTATTTTTCCCAGGTGGCTTCTCTATATAGGCCTGGCTGTCATGTACTTGCTCTGTAGATAAAAGGCATGTGCCACTACCACCCAGCTAGTATAGTTGGTTGTTTTGTTTTTAAATACTTGTCCTTGAGGGTAGAGAGATGACTCAGTGGTTAAAAGCATTGGCTGCTCTTGCAGAGGATCTGGGTTCAATTCCCAGCACCCACATGGCAGTTCACAGTATCTGTTATTCCAGTTCCAGAGGATCTGACACCCTTATACAGACAGATGTGCAAGCAAATGACTAATGCACTTTAAATAAGTAAACAAAAAGGTGGCAATGTAAAATAAACCATTTAACTATTTTTAAAGATTTATTTACATAAATGAGTGCTCTATCTGTAAATACATCTGCATACCAGCAGAGGGCAACAGATCCTAGGAGAGGTGATTGTGAGCCACCATGTGGTTGTTGGGAATTGAACTCAAGACTTCTGGAAGAGCAGACAGTGCTCTTAACAGCTGAGCCATCTCTCCAGACACCTGTGCAGCTATTTCTTTTGTTTGTTTGTTTGTTTTTTCGAGACAGGGTTTCTCTGTATAGTTCTGGCTGTCCTGGAACTCACTCTGTAGACCAGGCTGACCTTGAATTTAGAAATCCACCTGCCTCTGCCTCCCAAGTGCTGGGATTAAAGGCGTATGCTACCACCTTTTTTGTTTTGTGTTTTGTTTTGTTTTTTAAGATTTTTCCTTAATAGAAAGTGGTGTTGGTGGGCTGGGTTTGTAGGTAGATTGCTCTGCAGTTCCCTTTCTGTCTCCTTTGTTGGTTTGTCCAGTCTTCTGTGACATCAGGCCAATGAAGGACACTAACTTGACATTAGTTTCTCTTTCTCATCCTTTCTCCCTTTGTATCTCTCTCCCTTCTCTACCTTGTCTCTCTTCAGACAAGGAGGATAGATATATCACAGAACTAGGCACATTACTGTCCCTTTCGGTCTGTGCCAGGTGACACCATTGCAAGGATGGCAGGCGGCCAGCAGGAGGCTGGTAGACAAGAGGGCCAAGTGGGGACTACCAGATGAGAGCTGCTTTCTCTAAGAATGCCCAACCAGGGTACCCTCTGTTCTCTAGCATCACTCTATGCTTCCCTACAGATCGCCACTGGGGTCTCTCTCTCTGTGTCTCTCTGTCTCTCTGTGTCTTTGTCTCTCTGTCTCTGTCTGTCTCTCTCTCTGTCTGTCTCTCTCTCTGTGTCTCTCTGTCTGTCTCTGTCTCTGTCTCTCTCTCTTTCTCTCTCTCTCTCTCTCTCTCTCTCACACACACACACACACACACATACACACACACAACAGCACAACAAGAGACTGCCCATAAAAGGATGTGGTACTCAGCAGCAGTGAGCCTGTGGACCAAGAAGATGTTTCCTCCAGGAACTGTGGTAGGGTCTGCCTAACTGTTGTTCTTGTCTCACACTTGATGTTCTTGAAATCCTGTGGTGTTAAACAAGCAAGTCTATGGTTGGCCACTGGGGGACAGCAAACAGCCAGAGGTGAAGCTAAGAAATTGCTGGCTAGGCCTAGGCCTTTCTAGGGCTTAGTCCAGGTAAGCTAGTCATTAGGACTGCCTTTGGCACAGGGTCACCCAGCACAAACAGACATGAGTGACAATGTTTGGCTTCAGGAGCAGGAAGGGTGGGACAGAGGGCTTTCTGTGAAACTGGCTGGGGCCTGTCCACCAGGTAAATGTTGTGGACGACCTTGGCATTGTGGCACAATGCGAGGAAGCTGATTTGGAATAAGTGATTTCTTTCTTTGACTTGAGCTCTCTCAACAGCACAGGGTTCTGGAGGCAAGAACACAACAGTTTACCTGCATAGAGGGCAGAGCCTCAGAGGCTGGACAGGGTATGCTAACTAAGGAACCAAATGGTTGAAAATGAATCTGTCTGGGCCATAAGAGCAAACCAGAAACAGATCCAGCAAAGACCTAGCAGAGTATGTTAAGGAATCAGGACAAGACCCAAGAACAGTGGGAAAGCAGTTGAAGATGTGGATGTAGGGAATGCAGGTGTGAACAGATTTGTGATTTGGCTCATAATTTACACTGACTGTAAAACTCATTGTATAGCTGAGAATGACCTCGAACTCCCAGTCCTCCATCTTTCACCTCCGGAGAGAGGGCTGGGGTTATAGGAGTGCACTACCACAGCTGGCTTTATGTGAGGTTTAGAATCAACTCTTGGACTGCATGCATGCTAGACAAGCTACCGTAATGAGTTATACTCTCAGCCCGACTTGAGACCTAGAGATTGTAGTAGCTGCAGAGAAAGAAAGAGGATGGGAGGTGGAGAAAGTCCAGTGTGAAAGCTCTACGGTGACCACATAGCAATAATGTTGGCCTAGAAGAGTAAGTAGGCCTTAGGGATGGAGAGAAATGTGAGGATTTGAGAACCAATTGGAACAATCAGAAAGTGGATGTGGGGGGGGGGGGAACGTGGGGTGTGTAATGTGGAGAGGGGATAAGGAAGAAGGTGGTGGAGAAGAAAACAAGCCAGAAATGAAGCCCAGAGCCTTGGCCTGCCCCCTGGATCACCGGGTATACAAAGATTTCACTATTGGCACATTTGGAAGCTAAGCTTATACTTTGCTTTGAAATTATTGAGTTTGAGAGGTCAATGGGACATACTGAGAGACATATGTTAGAGGGGATATCTAGGAGGCTGCTAGAGATTGAGGCACTGGGATGTGGGTGGATGAGGAAGTTTATCTGGGGGAATGTGCAGGTCTGAGAGCTCAGACTGGCTACCATCATCAGGTCTAACCAGTAGAGTGGCTTTGCATTGCCCTAAGATGCCCGGAAGGTATCCAGGGAGACAGAAGAGAGTGTTCTCTTCCCCCCGGACCACTGAGTCCCACTAGCTCAGCTGGCCAAATCTTTGCCCAGAGGCACAGTCCTCTCTTTGCCACTACAGTGTGGTAGGCCCTCCCCACTCTCCCAACACCTTGCCTGTGGGAACTTAGCAGGGATTGGCCTCGGCCAAATAAAACAGGTGAGAAAGTTCAACTGTGTGTAGCTGTATAGACTGGATCCTGTAGGTTTCCTTTTGGAAACCTACCTAAGGGGTCTCCAAAAGGAAACCTACCTAAGGGGTCTCCAAAGAAAAGATAAGTGCAGCCACTGCCCAAAGAACCAAGATCCTGGCCTGGGTTGTAGGCCAAGGAACCCCCTGTTCACCTTGTCATTGTAGGTCTTTCCCATTGAGGTCTGTGGGATTTTAAAAGTTGTGACAACCCTCAGACTCCAGCAGGCCACCAGGTTGGAATCTGATACCACACACCCTATCATTCATTAGCTTGTCCAAATCTTGTGCTCTCTCCACTTCTGAAATGTGTGAAGACAGGTAAGAGACTCAGGGCAAGGGGCATGAACCTGAGGAGAAGTCTCAAGAAGGGTTTCCAGAACTGATTTGGGGGGATATATAACTTGCTTTGGGGGTGGTGTGGATATGAGCTGCTAACTGGCTCCAGACCCCACAGGTTCCTCGTGACAAAAGTTACAGAGCAGTAGCCATGGAATAGTTGTCTCTGAATTCTTTTTTTTTTTTTTTCAAGATTTATTTATGTATATGAGTATACCATTGCTCTCTTAAGACACACCAGAAGAGGGCATCAGATCCCATTATAGATGGATGTGAGCTACCATGTGGTTGCTGGGAATTGAACTCAGGACCTCTGGAAGAGCAGTCAGTGCTCTTAACCGCTGAGCCATCTCTCCAGCCCCTGTCTCTGAATTCTTGGTGCTGTGGTTTGGATGGGCTTGTTCCACTGCCACTCATCACGAAGCGTGGGCTCCACTGCTAGGAGGAAGGATTTGTAACAGGCATTTGGGTCATGGAGCTAAGGCCCACAATAGTAAGTAAAAGGTTTTCATTATTTCTCCCTGGTAGTATAACAGAGCAGATAATGATAAGAACTTTTTAAGGGAGTGGGGTTCACACTGTAGCTAGCTTGAAACTTACTTTGTAGCCTAGGATGGTCTCAAACTTGAGGCAATCCTAATGCAACCTCCAGAGTGCTGGAAATATAGGCTTTAACTAACCACACCTGCATAAAAAAATATGAACTATGATGTTTACCTAGCGCTTAGAGGAAATGAAAATAAAATTATCTGAATAGGGCCCTGCCAGCGAAAATGCCCCGCTTCCTTTTAGGCTGGCTTTGAAGGCAATGTAAACAGAGTGGGAAAGAAAAGGTCTGCCCCATCTGCCTTCTTTCTCCTTATCTTGCACTAAGCTTGTCCTCATCCCTGCCAGCGTTCCATGGCTTTGCACTCACTATGCAGCCAAGGATGGCCATGAACTTCTTTTTTTTAAACAGTTATTTCCAAAGGGCTGGAGAGGTTCTTAGACCCTAAGAGCACTTGTAGAGGACCACGGTTTGGTTCCCAGGACCCACCATGTCAGCTCATGACCATCTGTAATTCTAGTTCCAAGGGATCTGGTGTCCTAGCCTGGCCTCCTCAGGCTCCAGGCACACACACTGTATACATACAGATAGGCAGGTACACACAAATATTTATCTTCCTTTTATTCTCTTTTTGTTTCATATACCTGGAGGGGGGGTTGATAAGAATGGCCCCCAGAGGGTTCTGTATTTGGATACCTGGTTCGTAGTAGGTGGCTGGGAATGATTAGGAGGTATGGCCTTGCTGGAAGAAGTATGTCACTGGAGGCATGCTTTGAAGTCTCAAAAGGCTCTGGCCGTTTCTTTCCTTCTTTCTTTTTTTCAGTTTTTCAAGACAGGGGACTCCGGCCATTTCTTTGTTTGTTTTTTTGTTTTGTTTTGTTTTGTTTTGGTTTGGTTTGGTTTGGTTTTTCGAGACAGGGTTTCTCTGTGTAGCCTTGGCTGTCCTGGAACTTACTCTGTAGACCAGGCTGGTCTCAAACTCAGAAATCTGCCTGCCTCTGCCTCCCAAGTGCTGGGATTAAAGGCGTGTGCCACCACCACCCGGCATCCCTTAGTCAGTGTTTTATCTCAGCCATAGAAAAGTAACTAATTGTGTTCAGTTGTTTTGAGACAATCTTGCTACACAGCCTTGGCTAGTCTGGAACTCACTCTTGTAGACCAGGCTGATCTCAAACTCATGGAAATCCACTTGCCTCTGCCTCCCGAATGCTAGAAATTAAAAGACATACACCACTACACCTGGCGATTTATTTTATTATTTTTTTTTTTTTGTTACATGTTTATGTGTGTCTGTGTGATACACATGTGAGTACAGGTGTCACAGAGTCCAGGAGAGGGTGCTAGGAATCAAACTCAGGTTCTCTGCAAGAGCCGTTAGCTTTACATTCAAAAGCACTGAGCCATCTCTGCAGCCATGGCCTGGAGCTCCCTGTCCTCCTCACTGTGCTTCCCAAGAGCCACAGTGGTTGGCTTATTCTGTGGTAGTACTATTCTCTCTGTAGCCGAGCTGGCCTGAAGATTCTCCTGCCTCAGCCTCCTGACTGTTGGAATAACAGAAGTGAGCTTCCAAGCCTGATTAAACTGTTTTTTTTTTTTTTTTCAGATTTGAAGCAAGCTTTATTAAATATTAAATCTGACCAAGAGATCAAGTTTGGTCAGAACCACTCCCTGGAACTTCCAGCTGAGTGGCCAAAGGTCTGGATTTTGATGAGTGTGTTTAAGCACCTTATTGCACTTCAGAGTGGTTCTAGTACTCTCAGAAGCCTGAGGGAAGGCCGTCTGGGATAGTCTGAGTAAGATCTTGTCTCAAAACCAAATAAGTAAATGATTACTATATCATATATTGGGATGGGGTGGAACAAATGACTCAGCCATTAAGAGCACTGACTGCTCTTCTAGAGGGTCTAGTTCAATTCCCAGCACCCACATGGCGGCTCAGAACTGTAACTCCAGTTCCAGGGGGTCCAAGGCACTAGGAATGCACATGGTGCACATATTATATATGCATGCACAAAATACTCATTCATAAAATAAACCTTTTTTTTTTCTTCCTGTTTTGTTTTTTGAGACAGGGTTTCTCTATGTAGTCCTGACTGTCCTGGAACTCACTCTGTAGATCACCTACCTCTGCCATCTGAGTTCTGGGATTAAAGGTGTGTATACTGGAGGGTTATGGTTCCTGCGTCGCTACAGGGCTAGGCTGCTCAGGGAGGCAGGGCAAGGGAAGTTTGGCCTTACCCCACACTGTCCAAGGAGCAGGTGTTGGGCTGTAGGGCAGCCCTGGGACACCGCCCCAGGTGGAGGTGGGGAAGTGCAGCCTGAAGCACTGGACTGCCTGGCTGGGGGTCGGGGGGGGGGGGGGGGGGGGGGGGGGGGGGGGGGGGTCCCGGGCCTGCAAGGAGGCTGAGGGCATCTGGTTCTCAGGCTCTGGGACACCCAGGCGCCACTGGGAGCCACTGAAGAGCTGAGAACGGATCCATCCGCGGTCTGGATCTAGCCCAGGGCTGGTGGGGCGGTAGGGTGGGAAAGTGGAGCTCCAGCTCGTCGGGTGGCAGGCTTGACTTAGTGGCGACTGTGGCTTGGAGCACAGAGAGGCCTTCTACAGGAGATTAGAAAGCGGCAAAAGCCTTCTCCATGGCTCCCCTCTTCCGATCCCAATGAAAAGAGGCAGTTCATGGTTTTAAGGCATGCATTGTCAGAGTGGATGGTTGGATGGGTAAAACCATACCCCACTTCTCAGGGTGGGCCTGAGGCTAAATACCTTTTGTAGGGAGGAATGTCTGGGAAGGAAAGCTTATTGGCTAAGTCCTCCAGGCCTTTAGGTACCTCATTAAAATGGAAATCTTTTTGAGCCTACATGACCACAGGTCACATCCTCTACCTATGGAGGAGTTTGGGGCATTGCCCTTGTGTGACTGACAGCCACAAATCTATGGAGGGCTGCAGCTAGTAGACAGGGGCCTGGTGCCAGGGAATCAGGCGAAGTGCTACTGTCCTTTCAGTGTCACCGGGGCTTCTAGCCTTAGCTCAACCGGGGCCATTCTACCTTTCATGGTCCCACAGTACACCATTATGCCTGGCAAAATAAATAAATCCTTTAAAAGGATAATAATATACTTTTGTTTTTAGTGAGGCATGGTGGCATGCCTGAAATTCTAGTACTTGGGAGACTGAGGTGGGAGGAAGCACTAATTCAAGGCCAGATTGGACCACACAGCAAGACCCAGTCTCAAACAGAACCAGGGGGCTGGAGAGATGGTTTACCAATGGCACCCACTGATATTGCGGAGGACCCTGTTCAACAGCTTCCCACATGGTGGTCTGTAACTCTGGCTTCAGAGGTTCTGATTCCCTCTGGGAATACATACAGGCCAGTTTGGTGCACATATGTACTTTTAGAAAAATTTTTTTTTTTTTTTTTTTTTTTGGTTTCTCGAGACAGGGTTTCTCTGGCTGTCCTGGAACTCACTCTGTAGACCAGGCTGGCCTCCAACTCAGAAAGACGCCTGCCTCTGCCTCCCATGTGCTGGGATTAAAGGCATGTGCCACCACTGCCGACAAAATTTAGAAAATCTTGAAAAGCAAAACGCTACCATAATGAAGCTGGAGAGATGACTCATTGGGTATGTTTCCTAGCATCATCCCTCTCAGATAGATTGTAAATGTTCCTAACTCCAGCTCCCAGGGGATCCATACCTTCTTCTGGCCTCCAAGGATACCTGCACATACCTGGGTGGCTGGCAGACACACATAGCACACATATAATAATAATAATAATAATAATAATAATAATAATAATAATAATAATAATAATAATAAATCTTGAAAATAGCTATGGGACTGAAAAGATAGCTAAGCACTTGTTGCTTTTACAGAGGATTCAGATTTGGTTCCCAGAACCTACATGGTGGCTCACAACCATCCCTAACTCTAGTTCCAAGGGATCCAACACCCTCCTCTGAACCCCATAAGTAACACACAGAGTGCACATACATTCAAGGACAGACAGATCTCTATGTTTGGATCCAGACTGATCTACATATCAAGTTCCAGGCCAGCCTAGACTACATAATGAAAAACAAACAAACAAAACAAGCTAGTTTCTCTTGTGTTCTTACACACTTTATTTACATAATTTACAAACATTTTTCTGAGTAAGTATTCATGACCTTCATCAACATTTCAGAGAGACTCGGGGTAGGATGGAAAGCTGAAAGCTGCTGCCTTAACCCTACCATAAAGGGATGTTTGGCACTGATCTGCTGCATCACTTGGGGGGGGCAGTCTTTTTTTCCCACTTAGATTTATATATTTAATTTTATGAGCCTACACTGATGCTCACCACAACTCTATCTGGAGGTCAGAAGTGGGCAATGACCTTGAAACTCGAGTTGCCAATGATTGTGAGCCACTGTGTAAGTGCTGGGAATTGAACCCAGATCCGCTACAGGGGTAACATGTGCTCTAAACTGACGAGCCATCTCTCCAGGCCCCTCAAAGTCTGCCTTTTGGTTCTTTCAAAAGGCAGGGAGCATCCCAGAGCCCCAAACCACCTGTCCCAGTTGCAGGTTCGCTGCCCCCAGCAGACTGACAGCTGGAGACACACAAAGAGAAGAACAGATGTGTGCCAACTGAGATCTGTCCCATGACACCTGCCCTAGCTACAGCTGGGTCAGGGTTTTCACTGGACTCTGGCTTTAGGAAGATGCAAGCAGGAGAGCTTGCCAAATAAGTACTTTCAGATCAAATGGCAACAAAGTGACCCAGATAGCTTCAGTTTCTTAGGGAGTCTGAGGTTGAACACCCTGAGGTGTCAGCATTGAGAAGAGCAGAAGAGATGGCAGATACCAAAGGGAGAGATGGTGAACCAAAAGTAGGGATATAGAGATCTGCCAAGACAAGCTGACCTTCCACCCACTCTCCTAGAAGAGAGCTGGCCCTGGGCCTTGGCACATCTCTGCTCCCCACCTTCCTATCCTAAGAACTCAGAGACTGAAGAAAGGCAAAGGTCTCCATCTACCCTAGTCCACTGCAGAACATGAGGTGGGCCGGGAACTCCAAAGGGGAAGCTGAAGAAACTTTCTCCTCCCTCTGGCTCATTATAGGTCTCCATTCCTGGTACTTAGTGTTATGAACTTGTTAATAGCATTTATGTCCTTGGAGGTCCCTACCCAAGGACTTCTGATCTGCCTGACTGTGTACAAAGCTACTCAAGCTGTTGTTGCTCCTGGTGAGAAGGGGAGGCAGAAAGGTCTATATGCAGAGACCTCCATGGCCAGCCCCTTCTATCCCATGGGGGCCTGCCGCACCCCTTCTCTTACAGAGTAAACCTAGTCACAAGATCCCCACCCGGAAACAGATTGATCAAGCACACCCACATCTCAAGTCTCTCTCCTTTTTTTTGCAGGGGGCGGTTGGTTTTTTTCAAGACAGGGTTTCTCTGTGTATCCCTGGCTGACCTGGAACTCACTCTGTGGACCAGGCTGGCCTCAAACTCAGAAATCTGCCTGTCTCTGTCTCCCAAGTGCTGGGATTAGTGTGCGCCACCACTGCCTGGCTATTTCTCTCTCTTTCTCTCTCTCTCTCTCTTTCTTTCTTCCTTTCTCCCTTTCTTTCTTTCTTTTTCTTTCTTTCTTTCTTTCTTTCTTTCTTTCTTTCTTTTGGAAGGTTCTCAATACAAAACTCTGGCTGACCTGCAACTCACTATTGTAGAACAGGTTGGTCTCAAACTACAGATCTGATTGCTTTTTCTCTTTAGTGCTGGGATTAAAGGCATGAGCTGCCACACTTGGACACATTTCACTCCTAACAGTGCTTTAGAGATGAGGAAAAGTTCAGAGAGAAGCCAAATGCCTACCTACAGTAAGAAGTAAGGAATGCAAATGGGTGGGGACACATACTGAGCACACTTAGAGGCTAAGGTTCAGTTACAGGGAGTGAGGGAGAGAGAGGGGGGAAGGGAGAGGGAGAGGGGGGAGGGGAAGAAGGAGAGGGAGAGAATGCAATGGTAGAGGACCTTGGACTCAATCCCTAGCATTGCAAACAATATGTAAACAAGCAAAATCCTCCATCCTTAACCATCTTCACAACTCCCTGACTCCATCTACCTGCCCTCCCTCACACATATTTGCATTTCCTAGAGTACACACTGTGGTCTCTAAGCTTCTACACCTATGTCCTGACTAGAACACCTCTAAGATGCCCTCAAGAGCTCTGTATATCAAACTTTAAGATGCAAAGCAAGTTCCACTGATACTTTTACACCTTAGTGAGGTATACTTTTGTATTGTCAGGCTCATGAAGGAAATGAGCTGCAATTTAAGGCATCAACAGGCACATAGCCCTCAGCTCCATTTCAGTAAATTATGAGGGTTCATTGGCCAGGGTGAGAATCCCTTTGCCCGGTTCTCAGCTGGGAAGTAGATGCTATGTAAAATTCATGAGGGCAAGGGTGCCTTGTGGCTTCCAGGCAATGGCACTAAGTAGATTTACTCAGTAGTGCAACAATATACCACCAGGCCTATTATGTGCTAAACATTTTGCCAGGTGCTAGAGATCAAGGATGAATGGAGAAATTAACTGGAAGGATAAAAGTTGAACAAATACTAAAAAGAACACTCTAAAAATCCGTAAAGGAAAAACAATAGTTTAATCTGTGCTTTGGTCCAGGTGTACTGGGAGAGAGCTTCCCCTTACCCTCCCAAGGGGAAGATTTGAGGGGATTAGAACTGTAATCCTCCGGTTAGGTATCACGACTTGAATCTTAACCTGGACCCACACCTGAGCCTGTTGTTTCCCTAAGTCTCAGCATTAGATCCTGGAATTAGTGGTCTGGTTGTCGGGCCATTGGAGTCAAGTGGCCCCACAACCTGCCACCTAGATAGGCCCTTTAATTGAACAACTGTCCTTAAGGGCAGTCTCAAGTGACCTTCTTAGAAGGTATGGCTCCTTTAAAATAAAGGAGCAAATGGGCACAAGGGATTAACCCATCACTAGCGCCACGAATCCTAAAGCCAGGTCTGACTGCAAAGCACACCGCAGACTCCTGGCCAGGTTCCTTCCAAAGAGCCGGGCTAAAAAGACTAGCTCCCAAGAATAGCCCCGCCCCCAAAGCGCGGGCGCCGATTGGTCAGCGTGCCCTCTGGGCGTGACCAGATCTTAAAGGTCCAATTACTTAGTAGGACGGGAGGAGGTAGTGGCGGCTCCGGGAACACCAGGGGAAATGATGCCTCAAAGGCTCATGTAGGTTTCTTTCAAACCTCGCTAATGTCCAGACTCAAGTACTAGATCTATGGAGCCCACCAGAAACTGTCCACTGTTCGGAGGCGCCTTCTCCGCCATCCTCCCCTCAGGGGCCATTGATGTGAGGTAAGAAAGCCAGCCGCCCCGGAGGCCGATCGGGTGGGTTACGGGAAAAAGCCAGAGACGAGAGAGTGTCTCTGTCCTTCTCCAGTGACCTCCGACCGGTGCCAGACAACCAAGAAGTTTTCTGCCATCCTGTGACCGACCAGAGTCTGATCATAGAACTTCTGGAGCTGCAGGCCCACGTGCAGGGCGAAGCGGCTGCGCGGTGAGAAAGCTAGCCAACGGGAGGCCGGGAGCCGAAGAAGTGGGCGGGGCCTGTGGCTGGACGGTTATTCAGGACGGAAACTCCCAAGAGCAGTAGCAGACCAGGCTCGAGGGTGGGGCTGGGTTATTCAAAGATGCCCCTCCCTACCCCTGTTCCTCCCACGACAGGTACCATTTTGAGGACGTTGGCGGGGTGCAGGGGGCTAGGGCTGTGCACGTGCTATCTGTGCAGCCTCTCTGTTTGGAGAACTTATCCCTGAGAGGCTGCTGTCAAGATGCCTGGTTCCTTTCTGGCAAGCAGCAGGTAGCTAAAGAAAACCAGCAGGTGAGGGCTAAGGTAAGGGTTGTCCTGGAATTGGGGAGGAATAACTCCAGGTATCCTGATAAGCATGCTGCTTCTGATCCCTTTAGGTGGCAAAGGATGTCACACTGCATCAGGCCTTGCTTCGGCTGCCCCAGTATCAGACTGATCTTTTGCTCACCTTCAACCAGCCCCCGTAAGGACGAAAGAGCGGGTGGGAACCTCGCAATTGGGTCCCCACGACAATTAAGTTGGGTGGGTCAAAGTCCTTCAAGGAAGCCGAAATAGGCCACAGGCTTGGGGCGGTGGGGTGGCGTCAGGGATTCCTGATCTTCTGGGGAATAGGAAGTGTGGTCTTGTAAACCTTAAGCTGGACCATTTCCCTTCTTCCTCTATTCCCTTACCCTAAGGTGTCGCAGCAGGTCTCTTGGCCCTGAAAATCTGTCATGTCCACCTTGGAGCCTGGGTAACTTTGAACAACTGGTAACTAGTTTGACTCTTCATGATCCCAACCTCTTTGGTCCCCAGTAAAGACGGCTGAAACACAAAGGGCTGCTGAGGACTCAGGGACCCAGTTCTGAGAGGGGGGAGTTTCTTTCTGCTTCTTCCCTGGATGTAAACATAAGACACCTCCTCTGCAGAAATAAACTTGCTTTATGAAGAACATAATTTCTGTGGCTTCGAATCTAAGTGGACACTTGGGTCTCCCCAGTTCCCTTTGGTCTTGGAAGGGGGAGTTTAAAGCTGTGCACAGGAACAGGGAGGCGGGGGGGGGGGGGGGGGGGGACCCAAGAATGGCAGTAGAAATATACTTTGGAGTGACTGATTCAACCCTGAGATGGGTGTGAAAAATATCGGGGGACTTGTGGAAAAGTTTAAAGCAAGACCCACTCAGTGACTCAACCCGAGGAGAACAGGAGTGGGCGTGGCTGCCCCCCTTGGGTGCATTGAAAATTCAGTCAATCAACAGTTACTGAGATAGGAAGTAGTAGAGGCAGAGGTGTCCAAAGAGTGTTGATTTGGAGTACAAGAGAGTGACTGTTATTTAGCGTATGTGTTGTAAAAGGAGCGCAGCTGATCCCAGAAGAAGAGGGAAAGGATAGTGTGGGGGCCAAGGCGGAAATAGGAGGCACCTATACCCTTGTACATGCCAAAAAAGCCCTCTGTCCGAGCTGTCTGCAGCAGAGCGTCCAAGATCCCTCGGTACATGAGGCCCTGGAGCATGTCAGAGAGGAAGGGAGAGCACAGGAGGAGCACGTCAGGGCCCACCAGGGTCAGACACCTTTCCAGGCAGCATTTGAGGATGTGCTTCTCCACCCCCAGCGTTCCTTGTCAGCCTGAACCCTACAGGACTTCCTTACCTTGCCTTTAGTATCAGTGGGTTGGTTATAAAGCCTTGTGCTGGCTACATCAAAGGGTGTCATGGCCAGGACTACTGCCACACCACTCACCATGGCAGCCGCCAGAGCCACCTTCCAGCTCTGGGGAGGAAAGATCTGTAAGAAAGACGAAGGTTTTTATCAACCACATAGTCATCTAACTTTAGGGCAGGACAGGCCCTGCCCTGGGAACACAACTGGTAATTCTGGGAGCTTCCATACCATCAGAGATAACACATTGATAACTGAAGGAGTGTCCAGAGGGCTTAGGTACCCCTTCTAGTAGGAGATGATGACAGAATCCTAAGGAATTATTGATCCTCGAGTCCTCTACAGCTCCCTCACTTTTGAACCAGAGCCCACCTCCCTTTTTCCACCCTTGTTTTCCATTCCAGGGATGGCCCCACCCATTCCCAGGAAGTACCTCCCACTGGCTCAAGAGGTCCTTGGTAGATGAGAAGGTGCACAGCTGGGTGGAGGAGCCGATGACAACTCTGGGCAGGCCGCCCACGGCCCCACGCCACAACCCCACTAGACCATGTTTCTGGCCAATCTCGGTTAGTGCCTGAAACATGCCCTGGGGGGGAAAGACCATGTGGTTGGGGTTCAGTCACCCCAGCATCAGGGACTGCCTTCTGCTAATGCTGACAAGTGCCATGCACTTGCAGACAGCAAGTCCAGTGTAGGCTTAGAGCCAGAACAGGGGCCGTCAGGTGTCTGCTGACACTCACCAACCGAGAGTTCAGGCTGGAGGTGTGGAAGTGAGGATCCCAGCAGGTCAAGAGAACAGGGCAGGAGAAATGGGGGCACAAGAGGTATGTGGGTCAGGATGGGCTCCAGGGTCTGACAGAGCAGGGCTTGAAGGGGTTGGGCAAAGCAGTGGCTGGATGGAGCTGCCAGCTATAGGCAGAAGGTTGGGGGAAAATGGGGGAGATGGCTGGGTGCGCCAGTGGTTTGGGGAACTCTCACCTGATGCTTATACTGGTGCCCTACAGCAATTTCAGAGGCTGCCTGTGCCTGTAGGTGTGTCTTCACCTGGAGACAAGAAAGCATCACAGCCTGGGTCCCAGGGGTCACCTTCCCACCACCGAGACCAGAACGCCAAAGCCCTCGCTCACACTTCCTCTAGGGTATTAAGCAACCAATATATTCTTTTAATCTGGTAATTACTGTTTTTCCCACTTAACAAATTGGTCATGAGGCTCTGTCCCTTGGCTGCAGTCCCAGGGGACAGACCTCCTAGGACTGCAAGATACCCCGCCCCCTCCACATCCTACTTCCCTTGGGGTTGGGGGGTGGGGAGTGGAGGTCAGAGAATGGTAATATTTCCTAAGACTTCATGTTAGGCAAGCCCTGGATGCCTAGCCTCTTATGCCAGCTCCCATTCCAGATCAGATCTCCAGCTGCCACCTCCACCAGCCTCCCTGTCGGCCTACCCAAAGGGGCATGAGTTCAGCTGATATTTGAAGATGCCTTTGTCCTCAAATCTCATACACTAGGAGTGAGACCAAGTTGGCTCTCCTGTAGACCATCTCATTTCCTTAGCTCACTAAGCCTGGCTTAGTCCCAGCAACTACCAGCTGTGTGACCTTGAGCAGGACACCTACCATCTCTGGATCTCAGGCTCCCAACCCTTCACCCCATCTGATAACTCACAGGAGTGAACTGAGAGTGTGAATCTGTGATGCCCAGGACTTTCCTGACCTACACTGGGTGATGCATGCTTTTCAGGTTCCTCAAAGTCAGCCTCAGTAACAAGACAATAAAAGCTACACTGGGCACGGCGGCACGTGTTTGTAATCCAAGCATCTGGCTGGCAGAGGCAAGGAGGACCAAGAGCTTCCAGCCAGCTTGCAGTCATAGTGAGGCTCAGACTAGCCTGGGCCATATAGCCCGGGGGGGGGGGGGAGAAAGGGAGAGAGAGAAATATTGTCAAATGCCTATCTGCCAGGATCTATATGAACCCTTCACATGTACATGTCATGTGTCTCCTTCAGTCCTCTCAGCAAATTTCACCAAAGTCTATAATTATTCCTGTCTTACAGATGTGGCAACAATGACTACTTGACAAAGCCAGGAAGTCTGATTCAAAGTTCAGTTGTAGGCAGCCTAGGATGCATACCTGTTAACTGAAGCACTGAGAAAGCTGAGGTTGGACTGCAGTTAGAAGCCAGGCTGTGCTACAGAGGAACTTTCGATTCTGTGATATAGGAAGGCCCTGCCTCAACAAACAAACGACACCCCAACTCAAAGGCATTCTCCAGCAGCTAAATCTGTAATCTTTAACAACACACATTGCAGAGGCTGTTGGGTGGCTGTGTATAAGGCAAGTCAGAAGGCCTTGAAGCTTGCCAGCACTTTCCTGTGCCTTTTTCTGCTTATGGGGCCCAGCACCCTGTCACCGATGCCCTTGTAAAAGGCAGGCTCCCACCCTCTCCCAATAGTCTTTTCTGGAGCCCCCAGACCAGACCCCTCTTCTTACCATGTAGATCGGGCTTCCCAGATACGCTCCCATGACCCCAGCAAGGGCCCCAGCTGCGGCGCTACGGACAGGACTGTGGATGCCCTCCTTAGAGCACAGGTATCCCCGAGACTCTGCCAGCCCGTAGGTGCCCAGTCGAATGCCATTCATCAGGAACTGGTACAAAAGCGCAGGGCCCAGGCCCTTCTGCAGGGCAGCTAGGCCATCCACCTTGCCAATGGTGAAGAAGGCGTGGAAGACGTTCCGGTAGTGGCGCTGGTAGGTGCCCGGGGCCTGCAGTTCTCCCTGCAATTGCATTCTGGTCTTCACAACCTCCAGGGGATTGGTGAACACACAGGCCCCACAGGCTGCCACACCACTCATCAAGAAGTCCATGGTAAAGGTAGAAACAGCTTCAGAAAGCCGGGATGGATATCAGGACAAGACCTGGCTTTTTGAAGCTCAGGCTGCAACAGGTAGAAATTTAGAGATCTAAAGTGTCAGGGTCAAATGTCAAGTCGAGTGAGGTTAGAGGGAATTTAGGGATCAGAGAGTAGCAAAAGGGAAAGAAAGAGGAGTGTAGTAGAGTGTGGCAACAAGGCCCTGTCGACGAGGGAATTGGGATCAGGGAGGAGCAGAAGTTAGAAGCTGGCAGGTGGGGATGCCTAGGATGACAGGTTAGGGGGACCAGAGAGTATCTTAGGAAAACGCGGAGTTGCGAAATGGTAGCTGGAGAAGCAGGGATAAGGAAAGCAACAACAGGAAAAGAATCAGAGAAAAAACCCGAAGGTGGCTCGGCAACAGCAAGAGGAGGGTCGTGAAGGAAGTTAGGATTCCAGCTAAGAATATGTGTGGCAAGGTAGCTACGGGAGCTGGGCACCTTTACCCGAGGTAGTCTGCCGAGGCCGAGCCGCCACGCTTCGGGTCCCTGGAACGCAGCGCCAATGGGGACTCTCCAAGAGCTGCAGCCCAGCGCCTCAGCCAATCAGCGCAGAGCCGGCTCCGCAGCCAATGGGAGGCGCTGCCAGCGGCCGGGCCCTCGCCCTCCACTAGAACCGGTTGGGTTAACTCCCCTCGCCCCGGCTCCGGCTCCGAGGCCTGGAATTGGGAGAGTGCCGGGGGCGGGGAGGCTTTTTTGTTTTTTTGTTTTTTGTAGTTTTTTAATCGCGGTCCAGGAACTGGGCTGGGCCGGGATGCAGAGGCTGAGCGCGGAGGGTTGGGCAGCTCCTCCAGTGGGTGGCGGGCTCTCTGCGATCGTCCTCTAGCCCAGGTCATCTCAGTTTGGGGTTTGCCTGACCGCAGCCACGCCCAGCGATGTTCCGATGCCAGGACAGTCCGGAAACTGCAGTCCCGCCCGCCAGGGAGACGGGACACACCTGCTGGACAGCACCCATCCCCTAAGGCTGAGTAAAGTGTTTGTAGGGTCTAGTACCAGGGTGTGGCCAGCTACGGGCGCCGAGGGAGGGAGGGAGGCCTGAAGGCCAGCCAGGGAACAAAACTTGATCTTATTAAGCTCTTGATCGTCACAATGACCTAGAAGAGGCTGGGCAGGTCAAGACAAGGATTTCCATCTCCTCTCCAGCGAGGCTTAGGTTAAAGAGAGCACACTTGTTTCTTGTCCTTGCTTCATTCGTATGGATAATTATGAAAGAGCCCGTGGGGAAAAAACTGGAAAAGAGCTTTGAGAGAAAGCTTAGCGAAAGAAGGTAGGGGTTTAAATGGCGTTATCTGGTCGGCAGGAGGAAACGGCTCACCTGAGTCAACTACCCTGCTTAGGGCTGAATTCCGATTTGCATCTTCCTTCCTACTATCTGGACGACCGTGAGCAAATTACTTATCTTCTCAGAAACCCCTTGTAAAATAAGGTAATATCTGCGGGACTTACTCCAAAGGAGAGGTTGCCCTTGTGTTACACGCTCAGTAATTTACTGGAAAGTCTGGAGTTGACAGAATTCTTCCCACTTCCTGGGAAGTCTCTGCAGCTTCCTTTGGTGATGTTTGGGTCAGGATGCTCGTTGAGCATCTTCTGGTGGCTTTTCAAATTGTCCATATTCAACCTCATTCTATTTTGTTCCTCAAACATATCTCTTTTTAGGAATACCTCAAAAACATTCCTTTTGTTCTTAGATAGTGGTTCATTTTCCTACTGCTCTGGTCTGGAAACTCCTAGAAGCCTTGGGGGCCAGATCTGAGTCTTATGTTGTCAGACAACCTTGCTGTGTGTAGCCTTTAGAAGCCCCAAACTCAAAATCCTCCTGCCTCAGCATGTTGCCTGCTGAAGATTTCCAGCCTGCTGCCATACTGGGTGACAGGTTGACACACCACACCTGATTTCACATCCTGAGCTTAAAGCCTATGGTTCTCAAAAGTATGGTTGCTATAGCAGCGACAGTGCCTGAGAACTTAGAAGAATCTAGTCCCGCTAGAATCTCCCTGAACAAAAGAAATGTGCAGGTGTCTTTCACAAAGTCTCCCTGGGTGCTTAACATCCAGCATTACTACTACCTTACACTTTCTGTCTTTAATACCAGATGCCTTAGAGATTGACAGATTTTAAGGTTTGCTTGTTTGTTTGTTTTTAAGTAATTTTCTTTCCCAAGACAGGCTTTCTCTGTGTAGCCCTGGCTGTCTTGGAACTCACTCTGTAGACAAGGCTCTCCCCAAACTCACAGGGGTCCACCTACCTCTGTCTCCAGAGTGCTGGGATTGAAGGCAGCAAGTAAGAGCAGCTGGTTGATTTTCCAGAGGACCCAGTTTTGTTGTTTGTTTTGTTTTGTTTTGTTTTGTTTTGTTTGAGACAGGGTTCCTTTGAGTAGCCCTGGCTATCCTGGAACTCACCCTGCAGACTAGGCAAGCCTCAAACTCAGAGATCCACCTGCTTCTGCATCCTGAGTGCTGATATTAAAGGCATGAGCCATTCTAGCCCCCACCCCTCACCCTTCACCTCCCTCCACCCTCTTACCCCTGCTTCAGAGCATCCAACTTAATTTTTAGCACCCAGGCTGGTGAGATGGCTCAGCGGGTAAGAGCACTGACTGCTCTTCCGAAGGTCCTGAGTTCAAATCCCAGCAACCACACGATGGCCCACAACTACCTGTAATGGGATCTAGCGCCCTCTTCTGGTGTGTACTTATGTATAATAATAAATCTTTGGGCCTGAGCAAGCAGTGCTGACCAGAGCGAGCAGGGTCGACTAGAGCAAGCAGAGGTCCTAAAAATTCAATTCGCAACAATCACATGAAGGCTTACAACATCTGTACAACTACAGTGTACTCACATAAATCTTTAAAAAAAAAAAATTCTCAGCACCCACAAAGCAGCTGACAAACCACTTAGTGGTATTTGATGCTCCCTGGCCTCTGCGGGTACTGCATGCACATGTATACATACATAGACAGGAATAAAAACAAATCTCTTTTAAAAACAAAATAGTGTCTCAGGCACATCTTTAATCTCAGCACTTGGGAGGCAGAGGCAGGCAGATTTCTGAGTTGGAGGCCAGCCTAGTCTACAGAGTGAATTCCAGGACAGCCAGGGCTACACAGAGAAACCCTGTCTTGAAAAACCAAAAAAA
>NW_022196911.1:64173587-64189054 GCF_008632895.1 Mastomys coucha | reverse complement strand
AAAAAAAAAAAAGTGAAATAAAAATAAAACAAAAAATTGGGGACAGCTATATCTCCCCTCCATGAAAAGAGAGCACCTACATGGAATTCTTCTGTATGGGATGTTTGTCCCCACTAATACATTTATATACCTATTTAGACTTATATTACTGATATCCCTATGGACTCACGGATATTTGTTTTATATTTTGAGTTACGGTCCAACATATTCTATTTTATTGCTCAATTTGTTATACATTTGTCTTTTAGAGCTTGTGTGTATGTGAATATATATATATATGTCAATCTCATTTATTATTTTTGTTATTTAGAGACAGAGTCTCATATAGCCCAGGCTGCACTAGAACTTAAAATTCTTTTGCCATCTGGGTGCTGGGATTAAGCATAGACATACCTGGCTTAGATAGCCATCTTTGACTTAGAAATATGTTCTTAATTTTTATTTTTTATTATTATTATTATTATTATTAAGGCAGAGTCTCTTTTTTGTACTTTACAGTAGTTTATTTAACATTCCAATGATAAGCCATATTTACATATTATTTAAGCATATAAAGTATTATATAAGGCCTGAACTAGAAGAACTGCTCTCCATATGGAGTTACTTATTCACTTGCTTACAAAATTGTACTATTTATATAAAGTATTTCCATCCAAATTGGATGACTTTTAATAATCCACACAAATACTGATGAATTTACAAACATGCATTTATTATTTTTTTTTTCCAGACAGGGTTTCTCTGTGTAGCCCTGGCTGTCCTGGAACTCACTCTGTAGACTAGGCTGACCTCAAACTCAGAAATTCGCCTACCTCTGCCTCCCAAGTGCTGGGATTAAAGGCATGCACCACCACCGCCCAGCTTTTTTTTTTTTTAAAGATATATTTATTTTATGTATGTGAGTACACTGTCACTCTCTTCAGACACATCAGAAGAGAGCATCAGATCTCATTACAGATGGTTGTGAGCTACCATGTGGTTGCTGGGAATTGAACTCATGACCTCTGGAAGAGCAGTCAGTGCTCTTTTTTTTTTTTTTTAATTTTTTTTTTTTTATTTATTTTATGTGTATAAGTACACTGTAGCTGTACAGATGGCCGTGAGCTATCATGTGTGTGGCTGCTGGAACCTCTGCTGGCCCCGCTCGATGTAATTCACTGTAGCTGTCTTCAGACACTCCAGAAGAGGGCAACAGATCTCATTAACGGGTGGTTGTGAGCCACCATGTGGTTGCTGGGATCTGAACTCAGGACCTTCGGAAGAGCAGTCAGTGCTCTTACCTGCTGAGCCATCTCACCAGCCAAAGGCAAAGTCTCTTATAGCTCTGGTTGTCCTGTAACTTGTTATGTAGACCAGACTGGCCTTGAACTCACAGAGATCCACATGTCTTGCCTTGTGATTGCTGGGATTAAAGGCATATGTTACCATGCACAACTAAATTCATAACTTCTGTGGTTAGATAGACCATTTCTTTTTGTTTGTTTGTTTTTGAGATAGTATAACTGTATAGTCAATGCTATTCTTGAACTGGAGAGCCTCTTGTTTCAGCTTCTGCACTATCACAGTTGTCTGATAATTAATTTCTTTTTTTCTTTTTTGTTTTTTGTTTTTTTGTTTTTCGAGACAGGGTTTCTCTGTGTAGCCCTGGCTGTCCTGGAGCTCACTCTGTAGATCAGGCTGGCCTCGAACTCAGAAATCCACCTGCCTCTGCCTCCCAAGTGCTGGGATTAAAGGCGTGTGCCACCACGCCTGGCATTAATTTCTTTTTATCAGTTAAATAATATCCTATTTGTTGATGTCCGGCAATGCATTTATTATCCATTCATATATGGAAAGATATCTTGTTCACTGCTTTCAGTTTTACATGCTTATGATAAGACTACTATGAAAATAAGATCCTGGCTGGAACCTAGGACCTCACATATGCCACCACTAAGGTCTATCCCCAGCTCCAAGACATTACTTTTCATATTGGTTGGATTGGATGGTCTGGCACTCCTCACCCTGTAAACCAGGCTGGCTTCAGACTCACAGAGATCCACCTGAGTGCTGGATTAGAAGGCATGCTTTACACACTCAACATAAAAAAAAAAAAAGTATATAGGGCTGGAGAGATGACTCAGCAGTTAAGAGCACTGGCTGCTCTTCCAGGGGTCCTGAGTTCAATTCCCAGCAACCACATGGTGGCTCGTAGCCATCTGTAATGGGATCTGATGCCCTCTTCTGGTGTGTCTGAAGACAGCAACAGTGTACCCATATACATATAATAAATAAATAAATCTTTTTAAAAAAGTATATATATGATGTGGAAACTTCTGGTTTGTTTGGAAAGTCAGCTATGTCAAATGACGTTTTGCTGGGGCACACAGGTGAAAGAATGTCTTGCTAAAGCAAACACATTAAAGGATATTTTTCTGAAGCAGACACAGGTGAAAAGATGTTTGGATATTGCAGACAGGTAAAAGGACACATGATGGAGGAGTATAAATATGACCCCACAGACAGTGGGAGACGAGCACTGGGCTTTGCTCGGTTTGCTCTGCCTCCCTAGTCTTTGCTAATGATAGGCATGTATTGGTTCACCTTACATAGCCCTGAGCTCAACTTGTGGTAAAGACGAGAGAAACTCCCCAAAGAACTGCTTGTGTGGTTCCTGCCAGCAGCTTGCTGCTTCCGTGACCTAGCCACAGGCTGGTTGGCGAGCCTTTCAGTTTCTTCAGGATTGAACTACAGCTGCTGGTTTGTATGCAGTGTCTGCCTGCCTAGAGGACCGGTCTGCAGCTGCGGAGTCGTGCTTGGTGTTTGCTACGTGTCTGAACTGCTGCCCAAGAAGATGGAGCTCGCCCCCAAAGAACTACTGCTGAACAGGTCGACTTCCCCCACATCCTAATAACTTTTCTCTTCCACTGCCTCTGGTGGGTGCTGGGTAAGAGGAGGAGTTGAATGATTATTAAAGTAGATTGCAAAAGTTTATGTCTTTGTGTGTCTGTGTGTCTGTGTGTGTGTGTGTGTATACAATTTGGGGGGAAACTTTTTTGCTTAAGTGGAATCCATGGCCTTGTACACACTAGGCAACCACTAATCTACTGAGCTACACTCTTAACCTGTAATTCTAGAATTTCTATTAAGGCAGCATAATAGTCACAGATCATTAACTTTATATAGCCTTAGGAAGAACACAAATGCCTATGCCAGCAGAACTTTTCTTCTTCTTTGGAAAGGGACTCAATGATCACCAGGGGACATGCCTACTTTATCCTTCCTCCTGGGAGATAAAGTAGAGAACCATGGGAAGAAAAAGGCTTGACCCCACTGTAGTAGCTCCTGGAAGACAAGGACCTTCCAGGCAAAAGCAGAAGAGAGGGAAGAAAAAGCAGCTATCAGCATTACCACCGTTTGTGGGCTAGGTGGTCCATCCAGGTCACACCATGCTTCGCCTTGTGAGAAACTGCTAGCTAATGCCAGGCAGTGGTGGCACATGCCTTTAATGCCAGCATTTGGGAGGCAGAGGCAGGTGGATTTCTGAGTTTGAGGCCAGCCTGATCTACAGAGTGAGCTCCAAGACAGCCAGAGCTATACAGAGAAACCCTGTCTCGAAAAACCAAAACAACAACAACAACAAAAACAAAAACAAGGGCTGGAGAGATGGCTCAGTGGTTAAGAACACTGACTGCTCTTCCAAAGGTCCTGAGTTCAAATCCCAGCAACCACATGGTGGCTCACAACCATCCATAATGAGATCTGATGTCCTCTTCTGGGATGTCTGAAGATAGCTACAGTGTACTTACATATAATAAATAAATAAATCTTTTAAAAAAAAAAAAACAAAAAACCAACCAAACAAAATCCCCTAACATTTCAGTCAAAACAAATGAACACATGACTAGTTTGGCTACATATAAGTGTCTAGTTTTCTTGCTGGAGTCTCTAATACTCTAAGGGGAAAATAGTTTTTCTCCTTAAAGGCCTAGAGATGGGGGCTGGGTGGGCGCTTGACTCTAGGGTGGGGTCTACTGGGAAGCTAATGGGATCAATACAAACTATAGATACTCTATGAAGAACAGGATAAGAGAAGGAGGATTTACATTCATTTTGTTTTAGATCATCAAATGGTAAGCAGCTGCCGGGCAGTGGTGATGTCAGTAGTAGTTAAATAGTTAGAGCCAAGCATTCGAGAGGCTCGGGTAGGAGAACTTCAGGAGTCCAGGAGTTCAGGACCAGACTGGACAACCTAAAGAGACCCTTCTCTCAAAAAACAAAACAGAACAAAACAAAACAAAACAAAAGCCACCTGGTAGTGGTTCACACCTTTAATCTCAATACTCAGGAGGCAGAGGCAGGGGAATGTCTGTGAGTTTAAGGCCAGTAGCAGGACAGTCAGGGCCCCACACTGAAAGACAGTCTGAAAAAAACCAAACCAAACATTAAGCTTCTATTGAGCATCTACTGTATGCATGACACTGTTTCAGGACTTTTGGAATATATTACATTAAATAAGACATAAATGTCTATAGAGTTACTTTCTAATAAAGTAAATAATGTCTAATAGTGTCTATAAAGAGAGAAGTCACAGTATGTAAATTCAGCATATGGGATGGTACACCTATGATTGCTATGGAAGAAAGATGTTGGGGCTGAAAGATGACTCAAGGGTGAAGCACTTGCTGAACAAGTGTGAGGACCTGGGTTTACATTAACACAGGGACTGATCCTGGCTCTTATGAGGCAGAGACCCCTCAGGTAAACGGGCTAGCTGGACTCATTTAGTTGGCAAGCTTTGGGTTTGAGTGAGAGACCTTGCTTCCATATACATAAGATGGAGAACAATCAGGGAAGACACCCGGTCAACCTCTGGCTTCTACTCACAGGTACACTCGTATGCATGTGAACCCATGGAAACTCACACATGTGCGAACACATAAAAATATGCATTATATACACATACATGCACACACATATACAAAGGAAGTTTGGGAATATGGTATGATATAGCATTGCAATTTATTTCTTTTTCTTCCTTTCCTTTTTTTAAAAAAAAGATTTATTTATTGTTACATGTAAGTACACTGTAGCTGTCTTCAGACACGCCAGAAGAGGGCGTCAGATCTCATTACAGATGGTTGTGAGTCACCGTGTGGTTGCTGAGACTTGAACTCAGGACCTTCGGAAGAGCAGTCAGAGCTCTTAACCGCTGTGCCATCTCTCCAGCCCCCTCTTCCTTTCCTTTAAAAGTTCAATTTTTATTTATTATTATTGTGTTTATGAAGAAGCATGTACCACAGCGTGCACATGTTGAGGTCAGAGGACAATGGTTTTTGTTTGTTTGTTTGTTTATTTGTTGTTTTTTTTTGAAAGGTTCTATATTTTATTACTGGACACTCTTAAGACTTCATATTAAGAGCAAGACTCCATGTTAAAAATGTTGAAATCCATCTGGTAGGACTGGATCGATGACCCCAATTCAGTCTCGCCACTGTGTGAATCCTTACAGACCCAGTTTTGTTCTCCTCCAGTGTCTTCTCTTAGAGTTGTACCTGATTTTGTTACCAGTTTTCATCCGGATCCATTGAGGAATAGGACGATTTTGCTTTTGTTTCTTGGCCAGGAATCTCTTGATTCTGAAAGTCTTGTGAGAAGACATGGCGAGAAGCCTAGTGAGGCGTACAGCACACGATGGCGGAGGAAAGGAGAAGAGCTGTTTTTTTTTTTTTTTTATAAGACAGACTTCCTCTGTGTGGCCCTGGCTGCCCTGAAACTTACTTTGTACATCAGGCTGGCCTCAAACTCGGAGATCCATGTGCCTGTTTCTCTATTTTGTGTCATGTGCACATGGGTGCACCTGTGAGTAGAAGCCAGAGGTTGATGTGGGGTGTCTGTCTTCATTTTTCTTCACCTTATGTATATTGAAACAAGCTTGCCAGCTAAATTAGTCCAGCTAGCCCACTCAGCTTGAATGTTTTAAGGCAAGGGTCTAGTTTCGTAGTTTAGGAAGGATGCCCTGGAACTCGCAACCTTTGTGCCTCCTACTTACACTTCTCAAGTGCTGGAATGGTAGGCACGTAATAAAAAGAGAAAAGTCAAAGCCTGTCAATTCAGCATATGGGATGATACACTATAATTACTGTGGGAGAAAGGGATGTTTGGGCTGAGAGATGACTCAAAGTACAGTGCTTGCTCGGACAAGTGTGAGGACCTTGTACCCAGCCATCTTTCTTTTCACTCCTTCATTTATTTCCTTTGTTTGTTTGTTTGTTTTTTCGAGACAGGGTTTCTCTGTATAGCCCTGGCTGTCCTAGAACTCACTCTGTAGACCAGGCTGGCCTTGAACTCAGAAATCTGCCTGCCTCTGCCTCCCAAGAGCTGGGATCAAAGGTGTGTACCACCACTGCCCGGCCATTTATTTCCTTCTTATTTTCTTTTTTTCCATTTTCTGTTATTTATTTATTTATTTATTGACAATCTCTGGCTATCCTGGGATTCACTCTGTACACCAGGCTGGGCTCAAACTCACAGATTCACATGCCTCTGCCTCCTGAGTGCTGGGATTCAAGGCATGCACCACTATGCCTGGCTCCTCCTTACTTTCTTTTTAAAAAAGATTGATTTTTTTTTTTTCGAGACAGGGTTTCTCTGTGTAGCCCTGGTTGTCCTGGAACTCACTCTGTAGACCAGGCTGGCCTCGAACTCAGAAATCCGCCTGCCTCTGCCTCCCAAGTGTTGGGATTAAAGGTGTGCGCCATCACCGCCCAGCCGATTGATTTTATTTTTAACAATATAAAATTATTTGGGTGTATGAGTGAGCATGTGTGTGCTTGCTCTTATATGGAGTGTGTGTGGGAGCACAGATGCCCATGAAAGCCAGAGGTGTTAGATTCCCCAGGAGCTGGAGAGACAGGCAGTCGTAAGCCGCACAATGTGGGTGCTGAGAAATGAACCTGAGTCCTCTGGAAAAGCAGAAGTGCTTTTAACTGCTGAGCCATCTCTCAGTCCTTACTTTCTTCTTCTTGAACGATTATTTCCATTTATGTGCCTGTGTGTGTGTGTGTGTGTGTGTGTGTGTGTGTGTGTGTGCTATGCATGTTGGTGCCTGTGTGTGTGTGTGTGTGTATGTGTGCTTTGCATGTTGGTGCCCTTGGAGACTAGAAGAAGCTGTCTGTAGGAAGTCTGTTTGGAAGTGTTCCTAAACACTGAGCCCCTTAGTTTCCTTTCTTTTCCTCTGCAGCACTCAGATGGAACTCAGAGCCTTATAAACCACTTAATGGCTCTCCTGCCAGCTCACACCTTCAGCCTGGATTTCCTTTCCTTTTCTTTTTTTCATCCTTTCCTTTCTTTCTTTCTCTCCCTCTTTCTTTCTTTCTTTCTTTCTTTCTTTCTTTCTTTCTTTCTTTCTTTCTTTCTTCCTTCCTTCCTCCCTCCCTCTCCTTTCCCTCCCCTTTCTCTCTCTCTTTCTTTTTGAGACAAGGCCTGAGCAGGTAGCCCAGTGGACTGAAATTTTAGAGCTGCCCGGAGGATGTGAAAGAATGCTTTTCATGGAGATTTCTTGGGAAGCTTTTCAGGCACTAGGCAGAACTCCAAAGATCCTAAGGTAGGAATAGGCCTGAAGGGAGAAGCTGGGGAATGGGGCAGATTGTGTGATCCCTGAGAAAGACTTTAGGCTTTTGGTGTTCAGCAAGAGGGGGTTTAAGGGCTGTCAAGATGGCTCAGCAGGTAAGAGCACTGAATGCTCTTCCAAAGGTCCTGAGTTCAGATCCCAGCAACCACATGGTGGCTCACAACCACCTGTAATGAGATCTGACCGCCCTCTTCTGGTGCATCTGGAGACAGATAAAGTGGTGTACTTAATTATAATAATAAATAAATCTTAAAAAAACAAACAAACTAGGATTTCATGTAGTCTAGTCTGGCCTTTGCATGTTGCTGTGGCTGGTCTTGAACTCCTGATCTTAAAAAAAAAAAAAAAGGGGGGGGGTCCATCTTTTTTTTTCTCTTTTTTGGTTTTTCCAGACAGGGTGTCTCTGTGTAACCCTGGCTGCCCTGGAACTCATTCTGTAGACTAGACTGCCCTGGAACTCAGAAATCTGCCTGCCTCTGCCTCCCAAGTGCTAGGATTATAGGTGTGCGCCACCACTGCCTGGCTAAACCATCTTTCAATACAGGCTTACGTGATTTTCTTCCCAGTGTCTGGATGTGTACTCATGGAGTGATGTCTGACAGGGATCTGCTCCTACAACCCTCACCAGCCTCCCCCCCATTCACTCCACTCCTTTCAGTTGTTTTTAGGACTTGCTCCCAGCCCTGAGAGCTCAGTGTCCCAATCAGAGAGCAAATTAGAGGTATCTGGTGGCTGGTACTCCACAACCTGCCTTCCCTTCTCTCTAGGCATTGGCTTCCAGGACACTCGCTGTGGGAGTCTCCCAGTGCGACACTGAGAGTTCGGGCAGAGAAACTGGGATAACAGACCACTGAGCAGCAAGCCATTCTACAAATCTAGAGAATCCCCTTCCCCACCACGCTCAACACTCCCACCTCTGGTCTGACACAATGGCTGGGTGGGGCCGAGGAACTCGCTTCCTCTGTGGAGATGGAAATCTGGGCCTTCAGTTCCCGCCTCAGAGACGCAGGAACAGTTATTTGGAGAGGTTGGGCAGCATTTGGTGCTCCGAAGGGACGGGGAAGATACGCTGAAAACAAAAACTACCTCAAACCATAAAGGTAAATTCCTGAGGGGCGGGGCAGGCTCTGCAGATGTTGGGGAGAGTGGAGAAGAGAGGTTCCCTCAGTGAAAAGTATGCTCCCACCAAGACAATAGGTTGAAAAGATTGGGAGACAGACAGTTTTGCAAGCCAGACATCCCTTAGCTAAAGAAGAGGCATGAGGCCCCAGGCTGCCCGGTCCTCATTTGAACGCTCCACCCACACCCCCGCACCCCCCCACACCCTCACCCCTGCCAAGAAGCAGTACAGGTGAAGGTGCACAAGTAAACTAGCCTCCTCTGTATACCTGAGTTCCAGCCTTTCCTAACCTCCAACACCTTGGATGCTTGATTCCTCACATCCTCTAGGCCCAGTGTGCACATGTGGAGCTTGGTGTGGTTGGGGGGGGGGGGTGTCCGGTTGGGAGGAGGATCGGATTTCTGTTTCCTGCCCCTACTCACTCAGCCCTCGGAGGTGACTGGGAGTGGAGGGAACTGGAAGGTAAGTGCTTGGGGGCCCCCTACCCTCTGAGCTCTGTAAAGGCCTCAGTCTGGAGTGGGGAAGGAAGTAACCGAAGAACCCGGGATGGTGAAGGGTGCGTTCCTTGAAGGGGCAGAGACTGGGGACCAGGAGGCCAAGCTTGGGTAACCTCACTGACTGGTTGGCTTACCGGCACCATACAAGGGCCACTGAGTAAGCTGCAATCGAAGGAGTCCCGGATACCCGTCTTTTCTCAAGAACTTAACTTGGGACCTGGAAGGCTATGATTTCTGGCTGCTATAGGAAATTTAGAGGTTCTCTCGTGTCCTAGCTCTGGTCCCCATCCTCCTGGTCCTCAAGAGGAAGAGCAGCACAGGTCCCACCGTCCCTGGGCTGCTGGTCCCGTCTGTGTCTCAGCCTGGACTTGTAGCCACCTCCCTGGCATTAGACAGGACCCAGCGTCAAACTGGAGCTTCTTTCGATGATCAGACCCAGGTGTGGCAGGAATAAGGATGGGAAGCAGAAGAGACCAGGCTGGGGCCTCCTGGTCTCCTGGGGTCAGAGGCTCCAGGAATCTTCATGGCAGGAAAAGGAGACTAAAAATAATCCGGAAAGGGAGAGTCCGGAGAGAGGAACTGGGAAATGGGAGGGGGGAGGGGCAGCCAAGAGTAGGGAAACAGTGATGCATCCCTCCGCTAGGCACCACACACACACACACACACACACACACACATACAATACACACACACATTGTTCGAATCACACACTTCTTGGTGTGTCTGTGACCAGCCACGATTGACTCCACTCTTCCACAACACAGCTTCCCAGTGCACACTCAACTCCCACTCATCCAGCCCCGGATAACAGCACACATTCGCTTACATAAGCTCCTACACAGAGTGACTACACTGGACGTTTACGACACAAGTCCAGAGGATGAGGCAGGAAGAACAGAAGTCTGGAGGCCAGTCTGGGATGCAGAATGAGAGATGCTGTCTTCAAAAAGGAAAAGCTGCCCAGAAGGGTCCAGGGGCAGAATGAGGAGGGATGAGGGATGAAGAGAGAAGACAGTATAGACGCGGAGGAAGGGAGGGAAATGTACCAGCCTTCTCTCCTGACTTAAACAACAACAAAAAACCGTGGCTTCAGACAGTCTCAGTCCACTCTGACTTTGTCTGAGTGAGGGGACACTGAGGGGCACTTTCTCATTCCATCCTCCTTAGGGGATGACTTCCGCGGAACATCCCACTTCTTGGAAACATTCAGAAGACCATGTCTGCTCAATCTCTTCCTGCAGCAACGCCCCCTACCCTGAAGCCCCCTCGGATCATCCGCCCCCGACCCCCATCTCGGCATAGGGCTCCACACTCCCCGGGGCCTCCCAACAATGGCTCCTCTCCGAAAGCACTTCCTCAAATATCCAATGATGCATCCGCCTCAGTGTGCACCTCCATCTTCTGGGAGCCTCCCGCGGCTTCTCTGAAGCCCCCTGCTCTTCTGCCCCCTTCAGTTTCTAGAGCCAGCCTGGACTCTCAGACTTCCCCTGATTCACCTTCCAGCACACCCAGTCCCAGCCCAGTGTCCCGGCGCTCCATCTCCCCAGAACCAGCTCCCTGCTCTCCCGTGCCCCCACCCAAACCCTCTGGGTCTTCCCGAACATCTCTGCCCTTGGGCCCTATGCCTCTCCAGGATGGCTCTGCCTCGGCCCCTGGCACGGTTCGCAGACTGGCCGGCAAGTTTGAATGGGGAGCTGAAGCAAAGGCCCAGTCCTCAGACTCCCTGGAACGGTGCTCCCAGGGGAGCACGGATGTGAATGGGGAGAAAGAGACTCCCCAAGTCGTCCTTTCCGGAAATGGGTCCCAGGAGAATGGCACTCCTGGTAAGCATATGGTGGCTGTGGGGAGGCCTCAACATAGCTCTTTGTTTTCAATGTTTAAAGACTTTAAAGGGCTTACGTTTCTAATGTAGGTTTTACGTATGAGAAAATTATTTTCTGTGTGTCTTAGAGTTTGCAGATAGTCAGGGCGCAGGGGATCTATAGACACCAGGTTGGTCTTTGCTGTGGGAGGAGGCATAGATGGAATGAGCCAGGCCCCAAGAACTTCCTGCTTAGGCAACCCCTTCTGCCACAGATGCTGCCCTGGCCTGCCCTCCATGCTGCCCCTGTGTCTGCCATGTAGCAAAGCCTGGCCTGGAGCTCCGATGGGTGCCTGTGGGGAGTTCTGATGACATCCTCAGGATCCCCTGCCGGGCATCCCCACTCCGAGCCTCCCGCTCCCGCATCAACCCTCCAGTCATCAGTAACCCTCCAGTTGTACTCACATCCTATCGCTCCACTGCGGAGCGCAAACTCCTACCTCCCCTCAAGCCCCCCAAGCCTACTAAAGTCAGACAGGATATAAGCACCTCTGGGGAGCTTCCACAGCAGGACCTGGAACTGCCTTCAGAAGATGGGATCCAGACAGCTACAAAGACCTGGGAAGGTAGGAAGAGGGGACTGGGCCTGGAGTTGTAGGCTTTGGAGACACCGGGGTGGGAGGGGAAGAGGGGTGGGGTGTAGGGGAGGGGAGGGGAGGGTGGGATGTGAGGCGTGGGGTTGTGGCTGAGTAGCCAGCTATACCCCTATCGTGCCCTGGACTCTTCCTTTTTCTACCCTCTGCTGCTTAAGAGGAGTGGTATTCTCGGTGCCAGTCTTCACTAGGGCTGGGACTCAGTGTCAGGAGGTTAGCTCCGGTCACTCTGGCTTCTCTCTCCAGGGGACAGACCTGAAGAAGCTCCTCAGAATGCTCCTCCTGTAGCCCCAGAGGAAAGGTACCTAGCTCCCCACCTTTGCTCCCCCTTCTTGCCTCACCATGCTCTCACCTACGCGCAGACTAACCTTCAAGTCCCGATGAATACTACCTTATTCAGGTAGAAGGGGAAAGGGCCCGGGCTCCAGAAACAAGGAGCCCAGGTTTCTAATCTGACCTCTGATCCTTGTTAGTTATGCAACCTTACATGAATTCTTTTCCTGGGCCTCAGAGTCTTTCTCTAAGAAATAGGGATAAGCATGTCTCTGTTCTATTGAGTTATTGAGCCATAATAGCCAGATATCGGGTTATTGAGGCGCTGAGCAGATTGAGGCAGGAAAATTAGGAGTTGAGGCCAGCCTGGGATATGTATCACAGTTCATATTCAAAACAACAACAACAACAACAACAACAGACCAAAAACAAAGCAAAGCAATAAACAAATAAAAAGAAACAAAAGGCAGGGCCAGGTGCTGCTTAAATTTTCTTATTGTGAGTTTATATTTAAAATATTTTAAAGATCTATTTCTATTTATTTATTTATTTTTCAGACACAGGGTTTCTCTATGGCTCTTGATGTCCTAGACCATGCTTTGTAGACCAGGTTGGTCTCAAATTACATAGATCTTCCTGCCTCTGCCTCCCTAGTGCTGGGATTAAAGGCATACAGCACTATGCCCCACTAAAATTTATTTTTAAATATGTGTGAGTGTGAGCACATGTGCAGGTACCCTCCTCCCCACACACACACCATAGGTTGAGTTATGAGCAAATGCCAGTCACCTGATGTGGGTGCTGGGAATCAAACTCGGGTCCTCTGCAAGAGCAGTACATTCTCTTAACCACTGAGCCATTTTTCAAGTCCTCTATTAAAATTATTGTTGGTAAAACCATTTGGCAACCATGGCAATCCATTGTTTTATGGGCTGCTAATCATCCTAGATTGTTTTTGTTTTTGTTTTTTAAATCAGAAGTAATAATCTAAGTATGCCTACTTGTTTAGAAAATATTTACTATAGCAGCTTGTAGCTTGAGTGAATGACTGGCACCTAGGAGAGGGGAGACAGGGAGCCACAGGTGTGAGAGTTTGACCATATGGAGTTTTACCAAGCCACAAAGATCTTCCAGTCAAAGCTGCTATGAGAGAGGGCTGGAGGGAGAGACTTGGAAGCATCTACTGCATAGTAGTTAACATAGCAGGAATGTTTAGGACCTAATTTGTCAAGGGCCTCCCCTCCAACAGGCACAAACATCTGGAATTTGATCTGGGGAACTGTGCATCTTTCACATCTGGTATCTTGTGAATTACTCCCACACGTGGTGGACCTCACATGTATCCCTTTCCTTCTCCATAGGGAGGAGGAAGGACTGGAGAGGCTGAAGGACCTGCAGTGGGAACTGCCCCTGCAGGACGGTAGGTCTTTACTGTGATAGGCAGGAGGGAAGGGTTCTGGGGTCCTGGACTTCCCTGATGTTCTCTGTCTACCTTCCAGAACCTTTATACCAGACTTACCGAGCAGCTGTGCTGTCAGAGGAGCTGTGGGGTGTGGGTGAGGATGGGGGTCCCTCTCCAGCTAATCCTGGAGAAGCTCCCACCTTCTCCAGGCTACCTGGACCTCGAAACACTCTGTGGCAGGAGCTCCCGGCTGTGCGAGGCAGTGGTCTCTTAGAGAGTCTAAGCCCCCAGGAAAGGCGCATGCAGGAGGTGGGTACCCCTGGGTAGAACTGAGAAGGGTGGGATAGGAAATAGGGAAGGTACATGAGCTGGGTCCTAGGGTGGTTGTAAGATGGCTGCCCTCTCTACTGTGACCCTGCTGTCCTGTCTAGAGCCTGTTTGAAGTGGTGACATCAGAGGCCTCCTACCTGCGCTCCCTGAGGCTGTTGACTGACACCTTTGTCCTGAGCCAGGCTCTTCGGGACACGCTCACTCCTCGGGATCATCATACCCTTTTCTCCAATGTGCAGCGAGTCCAGAGTGTCAGTGAGCGGTCAGTGGGGCCCTGTCTTCCTAGGACTCTGGGCCTTGGGCTGCTTGGCATCTCCTTTGGTTTTCTCCCTCTTCTGGATCTCTCCTTTCACTGACCCAAGTAATGTTTAGCACTCTCCTGAAAAACTTGGACAACCAGACTTTCTGTCCCTCTATTAATTGCTCTGTCTATACTTTCAGGTTTCTAGGAACACTGCTGTCTCGTGTTCGTTCCTCCCCACACATCACTGACCTGTGTGATGTGGTGCACGCCCATGCAGTTGGTCCTTTCTCTGTGTATGTGGATTATGTACGGAACCAGCAGTATCAGGAGGAGACCTACAGCCGCCTTATGTGAGTACAGTGGTTTCCTCCTTTCTCCCTGGGAATGTGTTCCAAAACCATCAGTGGATAGTACCGAACCTTATATGTATATACCTATGAAAACAATTTATAAATTAGGCCCAGTAATAGATAATAATAATAACTAATGATGAAATACAAAAATTAGAGCAATATAATATAATAAAATTATCAGCATCACGAGTCTTATACTTTGTGGACATTAGTAAGTAAAATAAGAATTTACCTAGACACAGCTCGGTGATACTGCCAGAGTCAATTTGATGAATAGGACGAAGAGCTACTAAGTGATTATCGGGTAAGTGGTGTATATATATGAATACACTGGGCAAAGGGATTGATTGTTGGTGTTCCAGATAAGACATCTTAAGATGGGACATCTTGAGATTTTATCATTGCTAATCAGAAAAGCGTTTGAAATATATGAATTCTTTGTCTCTGGAACATTGCATTTAAAGGTATTGAGCAATTGAAGTTATGAAAGCAAAACTATGAAAAATGTGTGAATTGTTTGTTTCTGGGACGTCCCATTTAAAGGTGCTGGATAATTGAAATTACGAGAGAGCAAAACTATGGATAAGGCGTTTCTGTATCCCAAAGTTGGAGGAACCCTTAAAATCATGTTAAGCCTGAGGCCAGAGCTGGCTGGGGGCAGTCCCTAAGCGTCTGGGCTTTCTTTGCAGGGATACAAACATGCGCTTCTCTGCAGAGCTGCGAAGGCTGCAGAGCCTCCCCAAATGTGAGCGGCTCCCTCTGCCATCTTTCCTGCTGCTGCCCTTCCAGCGCATCACCCGGTTGCGGATGCTGTTACAGGTACTGTCTCAGCTCGGTGCCTATCCCGTCCTACCAATCCTGCTGTGGAAATACCACAAAGTATCTGGTGTAGTTATCACCATTTCATACCCCACCAGGACCACAGAAGTCGTCTTGGGGCCACATCTTCCAAATGGGCCCTCATCTCCCTCAATGCCTCAGGGGGCAGACTGCTGTAGAGAAAGAGCCTTCTAGACTTTTCTGCTCAGCCTCTAACTAGTTGAGATTTCCAAAGGAACAAACAGTGGTTTGGGGAGGACTGAAAAACAAAAACAAAAACAAATCTCAGCTATTCCAGTGTTTGTGAGCTTCAAAGGGCATGGTAAATATGCAGATTTATAGTGTATCTATAAAATTCTTTTT
>NW_022196911.1:64169869-64173463 GCF_008632895.1 Mastomys coucha | reverse complement strand
ACTCAGAAATCTGCCTGCTTCTGCCTCCCAAGTGCTGGGATTAAAGGCATGCACCACCACTGCCCGGCCTAAAATTCTATTTTTTCTGGTGGCTGTAGGGTAAGCTGAGAGCTGCAGACAGCTGGCTTAGTGTGTACAAAGGTAGGCCTTGGATACAGTCTCCAGTGTAACTGACTAAAATAATAAGTAAAAAAGTTCTTCAGTGGAAAAATACTGAGGAAAAAAAATTAGGGTTTTGAGAAACACTGTTTTGTTTGTTTCTTTCATTTTTTTTTTAAGATTTATTTATTGTTATATGTAATTCACTGTAGCTGTCTTCAGACACACCAGAAGAGGGTATCAGATCTCATTATGGGTGGTTATGAGCCACCATGTGGTTGCTGGGATTTGAACTCAGGACCTTTGGAAGAGCAGTCAGTGCTCTTAACCACTGAGCCATCTCTCCAGCCCGTTTCTTTCATTTTTTAAGACAGGGTTTCTCTGTGTAGCCCTGGCTGTCCTGGAAGTAGCTCTGTAGATCAGGTTGACCTTGAACTCAGAGACTCATCTAACTCTGAGATCCAGAGTGCTGGGATTTTTTATTTTTTATTTTTTTTAGACAAGATCTCATTATGTAGTTCTGGATGGCTTGCTCTGCATTCCCAGCTGACCCGGCACCACAGAGATCTGCTTACCTGTGCCTCTACGGTGCTGGGGTTAAAGGTGTATACCTCCACGCCTGGCAGCATTGAATCCTAATGTGAAGAGTCTCCAACTTGATGATGGAAACATCTTTGTTTTGAGATAGTTGGCTTTGGTGTTGTCTTGTTCTTGTTGTCATTTAGAACTCACAGCTCAGGCTGGCCTCAACCTTGCAGTCTTCTGCCTCAGTCTCTTGAGTGTTGGGACAACAGGTGTGTACATATTATCTTTTAAAATTTTTGTTTATTTTTTAATTTTTTTAAAGATTTATTTATTTATTTTATGTGTATGAGTACACTGTAGCTGTACAGATGACCGTGAGCCATCATGTGGCTGCTGGGAATTGAACTCAGGATAGCTCCACTCGCTCTGCCGTAATATACTGTAGCTGTCTTCAGACACACCAAAAGAGGGCATCAGATCTCATTATGGGTGGTTGTGAGCCACCATGTGGTTGTGGGATCTGAACTCAAGACCTTCAGAAGAGCAGTCAGTGCTCTTACCCACTGAGCCATCTCGCCAGGCCTATTTAGTTAGTTAGTTAGTTAGTTAGTTTTTCCAGACAAGGTTTCTCTGTGTATCCTGGCCTCTAATTCACAGAGATCATCCACCTGCCTCTGCCTGCCAAGTGCAGGAATCAAAAAGGCTTGTGTACTCTCACTGCCTGTCCTATTATTTATTTATTTGGATTTATTTTATTTTATGTATATGAATGCACTGTCGATGTCTTCAGACACACCTCATCAGATCCCATTACAGATGGTTATAAGCCACCAATGTGGTTGCTGGGAATTGAACTCTGGAAGAGCAGTCAATGCTCTTAACCGCTGAGCCATCTCTCCAGCCCCCTTATTTTTTTTTTTTTTAATTTAATTCTTTTTTGTTTGTGGGAGGATCAAACTGATGCCTCCCTCATGCTAAACAAGTCTCTGTCACTGAGCTTGGAACCCAGTTGCCTTGAGCTTTATTCAGCCTTCTCCGCCGTTCGTTCATGTAGACAGCACAATAACTGTAACCCCTACTAACCCACTGATTGCTGAGTATACCCCGCTCTAAATGCTCCACATCTGTATAGCCCCCTTGACAAATGTGCATGGGCAGGAAACATTATTTACAAGACTTTATAAAGGAGGAAACTGAGGTGCAGTTTGAATAACTTGGCCTAGGTCATGCAAGAATAATGGACGGAGCCAGGTGTGATGGTACATGCCTGTAATCCCAGCATTCCAGAGGATGGGCAGAAGGATTCAGACCTCAAAGCCAGCCAGAGCTGCTTAGCAAAAAATGCTGTCTCAGAAAAACATACACACTAAAAATAAAATAAAATAAATAGAAGTTCAGGCATTTCTAACTGTCCTGTTCTATTATTAGGCTAGTAATAATTAAAAAAAAAAAGACCCCCCTCCCACCATTTATGGTGTGCCAAGAACTATGCTAAGTCCTCTTTATATATCACTTCCTCGATTCCTCATAATGTTATCATGCTTAGTAGATATCAGCTCCATCTTCTAAATGGAGAAACTTAGGCTCTGAGCACTAACCTGATTTGCTCAGGCTCTGGCAGCTGGTAAGAGGTAGGTCTCAACCCTAAACATTTGGCAAAGCTCCGTTGGGTCCACAGCACCTCAGAATCTCAGGAGAGCGGAGAGCAGAGCATCTCAGTTACCTTCCTCTTTGTTTCCAGAATATCCTAAGCCAGACAGAGGAGGGGTCCAGTCGTCAGGAGAATGCCCAGAAGGCCCTGGGCGCTGTGAGCAAGGTAGACAGAAGGGAAGCTGAGGAGGGAAGAGGTGCCAAGTGGTAGAGGGGAAGTGGAAGGGAATATGCAGGATGGTGACTGGATCCTCCTCACCAGATCATTGAGCGCTGCAGCGCTGAGGTGGGGCGCATGAAGCAGACAGAAGAGCTGATCCGACTCACCCAAAGGTTGCGCTTCCACAAAGTCAAGGTTAGTGCAGCCCAGAATCTCCATTTTTAGCCTTTCCTCACCAAGCTAGAGGCTAAGTGAGGCTAGACCCATCTCTTTTTTTCTCCCAGGCTCTACCCCTGGTCTCCTGGTCGCGGCGCCTGGAATTGCAGGGGGAGCTGACCGAGCTGGGGTGTCGGAGGGGGGGTGTGCTCTTCAACTCCCGCCCACGCTTCACTCCCCTCTGCCTGCTGCTCTTCAGTGACCTGTTGCTTATCACTCAGCCCAAGAGGTGGGTCCTGCGTGGGAGGGGAGGGAGCCTGAGCCGGACTAGGGAAGAGGCATCTAGCAGGACCCCTGCTCTCCTCTGAACGCCCTCTTCCCCGGGCAGTGGGCAACGGCTGCAGGTTCTGGACTATGCCCATCGCTCCCTGGTGCAGGCCCAGCAGGTTCCTGACCCATCTGGACCCCCTACCTTCCGCCTCTCGCTTCTCAGCAACCATCAGGGCCGCCCCACCCACAGGCTACTCCAAGCAGCCTCGCTGTGAGTCACGTCTGCAGAAAACACTCTTGGGGGCTGGGGATGTGGTTAGAGAGCTTGCCTAGCATGCCTGAGACCCAGGATTCAGTCCTCAGCAGCCAAAGAAAACAAACCAGTATGGTGCCATACCTTTATTATCTGAGCACTGGGAAGACAGGGATAAGTATGAGGACCATGAATTTGAGGCCAGCTTGGGCAGCAGCAGCCTTATCAAAACAGGCAAACAAGCAAGCCGCTCTTAGGGTCCCTCAGACTCTATGTTCTATTTCTGTTCTCTCGGTTGCCCTTACTTCGTCCCCCAGAAGTATCTCTTGGGCCAACCATGAATACCCTCCCCCACTCGGTTCACCACTAGGTCAGACATGCAGCGCTGGCTGGGAGCCTTCCCCACCCCAGGTCCCCTTCCCTGTTCCCCAGACACCATCTACGAAGACTGTGGTAAGCATCTCACAAAGGGAGCGCGGGG
>NW_022196911.1:64164367-64169859 GCF_008632895.1 Mastomys coucha | reverse complement strand
AGAAATGTAAGTCTCAGGGGAATATGGGATGGCAACTAAAAGGAGCGAGGGGTCCAACTGAAGTGTTACCCACGCTTCACCAGAGTGTTCCCAGGAGCTATGTTCAGAGTCATCTACACCTTCCAAGACTGAGGGGCAAAGTCTGGAGTCCAAGGGCCCCCGAAAGCATCTGCACAAGAGTCCAGAAGGTGAGCAAGCCTTTCATCCACTCCTTCAGATATTTATTGAACAGCCAAACATATAATGTATCACGCTCTGCTCTGTGTATGATTCTCCCCACTCCACCCCACCCCGGCAGTGCAGGGATCAAGTCCTTGCTTTACATATAATAGGCAAATGCTACACTAATGATGCACAAGCTGGCCCTGGAATATGCTTTCTAATGAAGCAGACAGTAAAGGATAAGTGAGCCTGGTGTGGTGTTGCTGATGTTGGTCTCTGATTCTATCACTTGGGAGGCACAGGCAATCGGATCTGTGTGAGTTCAAGGCCAGCCTGGTCTATACAGTGAGTTTCAGGCTAGCCAGGGGCTACATAGTGAGACTCCTTTCTCTCTCCTTTTTGTTTTTGTTTTTGTTTTTGTTTTTTTTGTTTTTGTTTTTGTTTTGTTTTGTTTTTTGCTTTTTAAGGTATGGTTTTTCTGTGTAGCTCTCGCTGTCCTGGAACTTGCTCTTCTGTAGATCAGGCTAGCCTTGAACTCTGAGATCCACTTTTCTCTGCCTCCCAAGTGCTACGGTGAAAGGCATGTGCTCCCACTGCCTGGCTGAGGCCCTTTCTCAAAAAAAAAAAAAAAAAAAAAAAAAAAAAAAAAAAAAAAAATCCAATAGTGGCTGATATCTGTAGCTCTGTAGTTTTAGTACTGGGGAGGTTGAGGCAAGACGATCAATGTTTGATTGGGTTGCATAGAGAATTCTGAAACAGCCAGAAGTAGATAGCAAGACACCTTCTCAAAAGAAGTCTAAATGGGCCGGGCGGTGGTGGCGCACGCCTTTAATCCTAGCACTTGGGAGGCGGAGGCAGGCGGATTTCCGAGTTCGAGGCCAGCCTGGTCTACAGAGTGAGTACCAGGACAGCCGGGGCTACAGAGAGAAACCCTGTCTCGAAAAACCAAAAAAAAAAAAGAAGTCTAAATGGGATAAATAAATAAAGTTACATGTAGCTACAGGTAGTATATTACAATGGGATGGATACAACGGGACAAAGGATGGAGAAGAGAGAGGAAGGTGAGCATTTGGGTTCTTTGTAGGATCTTACATAGTCTGTCAGGTGAGATAGACCTGCCAGGAGGCAAAGTGCGAATTTGACAGAGGTGAGCAACCTAGGCATTCGGGGGTCTGGAGGAAGAGTGGACCAGCAGGAGGACATGAGCAGGGCAAAGGCCTAGTACCTGCTGTGCAATGGGAACTGCCAGGAGGCCAGTGTGTCCGGACTGATCCAGAGAAGGGGATGATGGAAGCAAACGAGGTCACAGAGATAACAAAGATTTTGGAGTCCTGGCAAGGATTCTTTCTTCAGATTGATTTTTCTTTATTATTTTTTTTTAAGATTTATCTATTATTTTATGTGCATGAGTGCTTTTTTTTTTTTTTCTTTCAAGACAGGGTTTCTCTATATAGCCCTGGCTGTCCTGGAACTCACTCTGTAGGCCAGGCTGGCCTCGAACTCAGAGATCCTCCTGCCTCTGCCTCCCAAGTACTGGGATTAAAGGCGTGCGCCACCACTGCCCAGCTGAGTGTTTTGCCTGTATGTATGTCTGTGCACATGTGTGTACCTGGTGCCTGCTGAGGTCAGAAGAGGGCACTGGATCCCTTGGGACTGGAGTTTCAGATGGTTGTGGGTCACCATGTGGGTGATGGGAATCAAACCTGGGCCCTCTGGAAGAGCATCAATTTCTCTTAACCGTGGGGCCAACTCTCAAGCTTGGAAGTTCTTTTGATTGAGCAGTCACTGTAGGACCCAGCAGAGAACTGACACAGACCCGCTCAGATGCCGACATCCTTTCCAGGAGCACTAGTGACTGAAGTTGAATGCTCTGGTCTTTTCCACTAATCCCCAACCCACCATGACCTGAGACCTGAGGATCCCCCTCCCTCAGCCCCATTATCTGACCTCTGTCCTGCTCCACACAAACCTTTTCCTCCCTTCTCAGGTTGGCTTAAGGGGCTTCCTGGAGCCTTCCCTGCCCAACTGGTGTGTGAAGTCACAGGAGAACATGAAAGGAGGAAGCATCTTCGCCAGCATCAAAAGCTTCTTGAGGCTGTAGGACCCTCTTCAGGCACTCCTGACACCCCTCAACCCTAAGGCAGGCTAGGGAGGAGCACAGATTGGGATACTGGCAGCAGCATGGGGAAGAAGACAAAGTCTGCCCATCCATTCATCCATCCATCCAACCACCCATCTGTCCATCCATCCATCTACTTGCTGTCAGTGGAAACACTACCTCTAAAGGCAACCAATAGGGATAGAGAAGCTAATGAAACAAGACCATCTAAGTCCACAAGAAAGAATGGGGATGGCTTGAATGTGTTGCCAATGGAGGCAGAGGCTAAGTACAGAGTGGCCAAGGCTGAGGCCCTGCCCAGTTGAGTATCACAGTATGTCCACAACCAAGGAAGCTGAAGCAGGGGCATTACATTGAGAAAGAGCGTCATTGGAGTAGTCCTGTAGGCAACAGGGATGGGATGGGACCCATCCAGCCAAAGAAGATGGTGATTTGGGTGCAAGAGACCAGTAGTCACCCTTGTTGGCTTTATAGAAGCCATTGGTCCTGCTTTTTGAGTATAGGAAGCATTAAATTAATCTAATACTTCTGTTTGGGGGCTACTTTCTCTGCCTTTTAAAACTACTTTCTTCTAGAAGAATCCAGAGTGCATCTCAGAAAACATGAGTGCATGTGTGTCCATGTATATATATCTAGGAAGGCAACTATGCTGAGTGTGGTGTGTATGTGTATGTGAGAAAGAGGGAGAGAGAGAAGAGAGAGAACACATACCTCTCCTGCCGGTGACTGACTACTTCCCTTCCTTTATCATCTCACATTTATCCTCTTACTTTCTCCAAAGAACCCATATGCCCTGAATTCTAAACGAGAGTCCTGAGCATAGCTTGCCCAAAGGCTGGGATTGTGAATGCGAGCCATGGATTCTGGGTCTCGTGGGTCTCTCTGGGTTCTATGACAGTTGAAGGGCCATATTATGAAGCAGCTAGTCACCTACAAGGAAAGCACTGAGGACTAAGCCACTGGGATGCAAGATCCTCTGCAGTCTGCGGACCTCTTCCTGTCCCAGGTATTGACCTCTGGGATCCATGTCTGCTCTGCATCATCTCCCAACTTGAATTGTCATCATGACCTCAGCCAGCCTCAGCCTCAGGCTGCAGAACAAGTCCAGGCCAGCCGGCAACCACCCTGAGCTGCTTCTATCCTGATCCTCAGGAGCAGAAGGCTGGACTTAGGAGGGAGTAGAGAGCTGGTGATGTTGCTCAGACTCAACCATGGTTTCTGCTAGAGAACCTGTCCTGTGTGATGCTGAAGATGTGAAGGCAAAGACAGCTGAACAGACAGTTGCTGGGCTTGGGGCTCAGACCTGGGTAAAGGCTTTCTAAATCTTCATGACTGTGCAGTACTGTTCCTTCATGTATGACAGCCTGCCCAGATAGAGACTGCCTAGGTGACTGTGGGAGGGGTAATGACTCTTGGGATTTGAAGGCAGAAGGGCACTTTGTGTCCACAGCCTCCATCCAGCAAAGTGCTATTCACTTGGGAAACCCTCAATAAATGTTGGTGGTATCATACCGAGGCTCCTCAAAGTGGGAAAGAGCAGTGATCTATAAACACAGTTTTACGTTGGGGCTGAGTGCTGGATGCACCAGTGCCCAGAATAGGTGTCGGCTTCCACTGGAACTAGAGCTTAGAGAGCGGGTACTAGGCCTGTGTGGAGTGTGTTGGCTCCTGCACAGCTTCTTAGGGGAGTCAATGCTTGCAGTGGACTACAGGCACTGTAGCTGGGATTGTTGGAGGCTGGGGAAGAGGGCAGGGCAGGGTCACTGTGGTTGGAGCTCCTTAGAGGGTACAGTACAAGGTCAAAGGGACAGAGAATCAACAACAAAGGCCTTTCACTGACCAGTCAAGTGTCTGATTCCATTCTGTGCCTGCCCATTGAACTCCTCTTATGTGCCAGGCACAGTTCTGAGAGATGAAGAAGGTAGTGTAAAAAGTGTCCTTCATTTTAGGGGGCCTGTACTGCTTTGAGTGGATTCTGAAATCAACACATTAGTAGGCAGGATGAAGTTGGGACAAAGTGTTACAAAGAAAATACACTCTCTAAAGGCTGTGACAGAATGGTGTGGGGTGAGGAAGACAGGGAGACCCTGCAGGAGATGACCTCTGACCCAGGTGACAAGAAAGAGATAGCTGTAGAATGTGCCAAGGGGATTGTGAGCCAGGAGTTACAATGGAGACAGACCTGGTGTATCTACTCCTACTTCTTGATGGGCATTCCTCTCCACCAAGCTCCCCTTTTGTCTCTAAAAGCATTTGTTTTTGAGACAGGGTCTCAAACTCAAACTCAACTGTGGTTGGCCTCAGACTCTTTGAATCCTCCTGTCTCAAACTCCCAGCTGCTGAGGTTATAGGCATGAACTGCCATATCAGAAAGAATCCTTCCCCCTTTAACATGAAATACAAACTTGGTGTTGGGCCCTGGCCCCCTCTTGGGGCTGGCAAGATGACTCAGCAGGTAAAGAGGTTTGCCATTAAGCCTGACAACCTAAGTTCAACCCCCAGAATTCATACGGTTTCCTATAGCTTAAGCTTCAGGTCTCTGACTTGCACTGGAGGACCCTAAAAGTGATTCACATGGGCATATGTTTCTGCAAGATTTATAAAAGTCAGGCCAGATTTGGTAGCTCATGCCTGTAATCTTAGGATGTGGGAGCCTGAGGTAGGAGAACTGCCATGAGCTTGAGATCAGGCTCAGATACAGCGAAAAAACAAGCGAACAACTACAAAAAAAAAAACAAAAAAAACAAAAACAAAAACAAAAAAAACCCAAAAGCTGGGTATAGTTGTGTGTGCCTTTAATCCCAGCACAAGGGAGGTAGAGACAAGAGAATCTCTGTGAGGTTGAGGCCACCTTGGTATGTATAGAACATATCAGGTCAGTCCACGGACACAGAGAGACCCCGTGTCCCCTGTGCCCCCCAAACAAACAAGCAAACAAAACAAAAAACAATTAGTTATTGAGGTCCAACTAAAGGAAGTCAAGTTGAGGAAACTTTTAATTTTTAAGTGGGTATGATAAGTAGCCTTCAATGATTCCCAGCTCTTGCTATCCATGCCTTTATATAGCCATATTGTCTTTTGAATAGGCAGTTAGTGATTGAAGTATGTGTGGGTTTGTGTGTGTGCGTGCAGCTCAGCTGACCTCAAACTTTCTGTGAGGTTGACCTTGAACTCTGGATTTTTTTTTTTTTTTTTTTTTTTTTTTTTTTTT
>NW_022196911.1:64158568-64164132 GCF_008632895.1 Mastomys coucha | reverse complement strand
AGATTTTGTTTTTATGTGTATGAGTACACTGTAGCTGTACAGAAGGCCATGAGCCATCATGTGGCTGCTGGAAATTGAGTTCAGGACGGCCCCGCTCCTCCAGCCCATGGTCCCGCTTGCTCCGGCCCGCTCGCTCTCTCCGGCATAATATACTGTATCTGTGTTCAGACACACCAGAAGAGGGTGTCAGATCTCATTACAGGTGGTTGTGAGCCACCATGTGGTTGCTGGGATCTGAACTCAGGAGGACCTTCGAAAGAGCAGTTATTGCTCTTAACTGCTGAGCCATCTCTCCAGCCCCAGAGTAATCTCTTAAATATCTCTTTTAACAGAGAACAGGTTTGGCACTTTTATACCTATGTCATTAATGTTACTATTGCTTGGGATCTGGGGAAGATTTATATTATTCATATTTTTTGCAGCTGGACCAGCATGGGCTGCATCTTCCACTAAGTTCACCTCAAATGTCCTCACTTTATTTTATGCACCAATTTGTATGTAAGTCTTGTTTGTGTTTGTCTCCAAGGCCACTCTCCTACCACCATTTCTGAAAGAATATTGTGAACCTTGTCTACATGAAATGCTAAGTCCATTTTAAAAAACAATTGTCTAATATGTCCACAAATAATTGAATTAGATCTAAAACCGTCAAGTTCACTTTCTGAGAAGGCCGTGCAGAAGACAAATTACAGCATAATATAATGTCTGAAAGGCAGTTTGTGATCCTCTAATTACTAAGATTTAACTTCATAGAAATAGATACACGTCTTAAGCCAGAACACTGGAATCCTCTTTCTAGGAAATTATATTATCATCTTGCTTAGATAGCAAATGAAGGATCTCCCTGATGACTTGCTGCTCACTGGTTGAAGATGAGGATGGCCTTGATTGTGGCTGGGCTGGGCTGACCAATGTGGCGCTGGGGCCAGGGTGGGGAGGGCTCATGGACCTTGCCTCTGAAGCTTGCAAATCCTGCTTCCCCTGTCTGTGAATCCTTAAGCAAATAAGAACTAAAGGATACCTGACAGCTTGTCAGGTATTTTTAGTTCTAAGGGCAGCCTGGCATGCTGGCCATGTTCCCTGCCACTGAGCTGCATCTGTAGTCAAGTGAGTTCCTTTGTGAAGAGTTTGGAGTCTTCAGATGGGAGGCTGAATGCCCAACTCAAAAACCACTACAGATGGCTGTGAGCATCTGTAATTGCTGTGCAGTTGCTGGGAATCAAACTCAGGACCTTTGGAACAGGGGTCAGGGATCTTAACTGCTGAGCCATCTCTCTAGCACTGGATGCAATCTCAGTGTTGTGCAAGGTCACGGAGGAAGCTTTTGTCATTTCCTTGGCTCTCTTCCTACTCTGGGTGAGACTTTCCCATTTCCTGGGTCACTCTGAAATTATAAGCCCCATACATCCCTCTATATTCACAAGATCCCAAGCCATGAGTTCTGCATTTGTAGATTCAACCAATTGCAGGCTGAAAAGATTAAGGGAGGAAAATTTCCATCTATACTAAACATATTGAGACCTGTCATTACTCTCTAAGCAACACAGTATCACAACTATGTACATAATGTTTCCATTGTGCTAGGTTCTATTAGTAATCTAGATGTGGTATAGATGTATGGGAGGAAGTATGTAGGTTCTACGAAAACACTATGCTGTGAAATTTTATAAAATACTTGAGAACTTGGGAAGTTGAGGTAGCGTAAGGGAATCTAGAAACCTTTGTGGATACCTAGGAATTACTATACTCAAAATCTGCAAGGTTCACTGGAATAACCTATTGATGCTCTCTTGGAGTCAGGAGCAGGTACATGGCTTGCTTTAGTCAGTATTATGCTTTGAGTGTGAAATGTCCTCTATCGGTTCATGTGTTTGAACACTTGGTCCCTGGCTGCTGGCTGTTTTGAGAGGTTGTAGAAATTATGGGAAACAGGGCTTAGCAGGAGGAAGAGGGTAATTGGAGATAGACATGGGGGCTGTAGGCCTGCTCGCTTTCCTGTGCCTTTCCCAGCAACATAACTGGTCACTTCAAGATCCAGCTCCTACAGCCACAAGCCACTCTCACCATGAGAGATGGCGTCCCCTGAATGGTGAGCCAGAATAAAGCCTTCCCCTTTTATTTTTGTCAGTCTGTCACAGTGATGAGAAAAAATTAACTAATGTAGCCTTGCCTGTAAGGAGGGTTGTGTTTATCTTCCAACAGGGGGCTCTAAGGGCTAATGTCTGATTGGCCATACATTCTTTTCCCTTCGACACAGCATTGTAACATTCCAGACGGTATCTGTCCCATCATCAGTCTACATTCTGGAGCAAGAACAACATGAGACAAACGCCAAGAAAACAATGATGCAGAGCTTGAGGAACAAAGAAGTCTACTGGAAGCGGGATTTGAAGGGCGGTTTCTTACCACAGTACCACCTACTTAGAGTCGAATGCCTCTTCAGCCACCTTCCACCCAGTCTACTCCTTCTCAAGGAGGAATGAATAAGTGCTCAGGAGCAGAGTTAAAAGTTTTTTGTTTTTGTCTTTGTTTTTTTTAAGCATTGGTATCTTTATTGTGGCATACTGCAGTACTTTATACAGTAATTCATTTTCATGTAAAAACAGTGTATGTACAATTTTGGAGAAACAACGACAGAGACAGCTGGAACATAAAAACAGGTTACAATTCCCAAGTCCAGAGTTATCTGATAAAGTGGAAAATATTTTCTCTGTAGAAAATAGTAAAAATGATAACATTTCCCAATAAGCCCATTTAAACCAAATAGCTGAATTATACATATACATATTGTTTAATCTCTGCAATCCAAAAGAAACTTCTCTCATTTGTCTGAAAAGCCATGTTTTATTTAAATGGTGTCAACTGAAAGTTGTCTCTTATTCCCTTCTACTATGTGGATTATGACAGATCATTTTTCTGTAAGGTAACCCATTAATTCAAAATTCAAAATGTTTTAGCCTTTCTTCCTGAAAGTAGAGCCAGCATGTCCTTTCATCTTCTTGAAATGGCAAATTCTTATCCCAATAGTGAATGCTTCATTAAATCCTGCCCACATTTATTACAAGCTACAGTTATCAACAAATAACTAAAAAAAAAAAAAAAAAATCCCCAAGAATCCTGAGCACGGAGGATGAGCTGTCTGGTCAGATTTCAAGGGGAAAACCGATTCTAAATAGAAAAAGGGCCGGGCGGTGGTGGCGCACACCTTTAATCCCAGCACTTGGGAGGCAGAGGCAGGTGGATTTCTGAGTTCGAGGCCAGCCTGGTCTACAAAGTGAGTTCCAGGACAGCCAGGGCTACTCAGAGAAACCCTGCCTCGAAAACAAACAAACAAACAAACAAAAAAAAAAAGCAAAAAATAGAAAAAGGGTGCTGCTTCAACTACCAGGAGCTGAGTCGGTTATCAGAGCCCTTGGGTTAAAAGTTTTTAACATCACACAAAACATATTTAGTTATGTGTACGTGTGTGTGCATATGAGGGCAAGTCCAGAAGGTGTCAGATACCCTGAAGCTAGAGTCACAGGTAGGTAGTTGTGAGCCACCTAGCACTGGGAACAACATTCAGGTCCTCTGCAAGTGCAGCACATTCTCTTAACCACTGCGTTGTCTCTCTAGCCCCCATCATTAATATCCATAATTAGTGTGTGTGTGTGCGCGCGCGCATGCGCGGGTGCGCGTGCGCGCGCACGTGCATACACACATGCACACATGCGTGCAGGTACCACATCATTTATGGGGAAGTCAGAGGACAACTTTTGGGATTTGTTCTTTTCTTCTACAATATCAGTCTCAGGTATCGAACTCCAGTTGTCAACTTCCTCAGGCTTTCTTTACTCACTGAGCCATCTCATTGGCCCGACCTGAGTAGTTTTCTTCCAAACCCTCAGAAGCATGAATGAGGAGTAAGTGTCCCTTCTCAGCATACATATTAGAACCGGGGGTGGGGGCGGATGTAATCCAGAGAGGAAGGCTCAGTGCTATAGTTTGGATGTAGTACCAGGTGTTAGCTTGTCTTCATTTCTGCCCAGGTGCCTCCTGTGTTAGACTGGCACATCATAGGTCCTTTAGGATCTGCAGGATTTGCATTGCTTCTTTGCTATGTTCAGGTCATGAGACTATTCTAGAAAACTGCCTCACTTCCTATCATGCCTCAACATGTTGGGCTGCCCACTGAGCTACCAACTTGGCTAGTTAGTAGTGGCCAGAACTATACTAAGGTAAGTTGGGGTGCTGCACTACTCTCCAGGATTTCTCTCATCCTCGGGTGGAAGATCCTCAGTCCTCTGACCACTGTCTCCACCCACTCCATTCCCAACCCCTATCTGTTGATCTCCTATCAAACCCAAGACAACCAGGACAACTGGTGCCTAATCCCACGGGTGTAGGTGACATAAGGGATTGGGGAAGGACAAAGTATAGCCCTGGGCTATGAAACAAAATTTTATGTATTGGAACAGCTGTCTGGGGTGACCTCCAGACTACACTAGCCAAGTTGGGTAGTTGTAGAGGCTGACTTGAAAAGCCTAAGAATATATTTTTTAATTATGTGTATGTGCATGCCTGAGCACATACTTGCATATAGTCCGTGTACCAGCTGCAGATAGTAGCTGTGGACGGCAGAAGCAGCATCGAATTCCCTGATAATTAATTGCGAGTCATTGTGTGGGTGCTGGGAACTGAACCTGGATCCTCTGCAAGAGTAGTAAGAGCTTAAACCACTGAGCCATTTCTCTAGCCCATAAAAGGCCTATCTATGTATTTATTATCTGAACTTTCACAGGAAACTTTTCCAGCTCCTGTTAAAGGTGATGTTACTTATTCTGGTCACGGGTTGAGAAATTTAGGGAATTTATTTGCCAACCCCTAATGGGCTACCCTTCTTTTCGATCTCCTTGCTTACTCTTTCAGACATTTCCCTTCAGTAAGGTGGAGGCTCCTGTGTGTACTGCGTCGTCTTTAATGCGTCTTCCGAGCTTTGTCTATCTGTTGACGCTAAGAGTGGAAATCCATCCCACAGTGTTTACCTTATGTATTGTGACTACGTAAATATTCCGCTGCTGAGCTGGAAGCCACTAAAATTATACTTCCTTTCTTGAACTCTTCTCTTTCTTTCTTTCCTACCCTCTCCCCTCTGCCCCCCACCCCCAGTACCCCCCCTTCCACTCTGTAGACCAGGCTGGCCTCCAATTGTGTCACAGAGATCCACATTTCTCTTCCTCCTGAGTGCTGGGATGAAAGATGTGTAGAAACAACTGGATTTCTCTTGGCTTTTGAGTCGAGGTCTCCTGTAACTTTGGAACGCCTCAAACTCATTACATACTCTGGGATCATCTTGAACTCTTGGTGGCCTGGTTTCATCTTCCAAGTGTTGGCTGACAGATGTATTCTTGGCTTAAACTAGTTTCAGTTATCTTTTGAAAAGTAATTCTGAAAAATTTTAAAATTACACCTCTCTTTCTCTCTTTCTCTTTCTCTCTCTCAGACATTATTTTCCAGCCTTTTTTTTTAAAGCTTTATTTATTTATTATTATATGCAAGTACACTGTAGCTGTCCTTTTTTTTTT
>NW_022196911.1:64135248-64158408 GCF_008632895.1 Mastomys coucha | reverse complement strand
TTGGTTTTTTGGTTTTTTGAGACAGGGTTTCTCTGTGTAGTCCTGGCTGTCCTGGAACTTACTCTATAGACTAGGCTGGCCTCGAACTCAGAAATCCGCTGCCTCTGCCTCCCAAGTGCTGGGATTAAAGGCGTGCGCCACCACTGCCTGGCTGTAGCTGTCTTGAGAGCACCAGGAGAGGGCGTCAGATCTCATTACGGGTGGCTGTGAGCCACCATGTGGTTGCTGAGATTTGAACTCAGGACCTTTGGAAAAGCAATCAGTGCTCTTTCCCGCTGAACCATCTCTCCAGCCCCCTTTATTTTTATTTTATTTTTTAAGATGAGCCATGCAGATCAAAATCAGGTCTCTAGGCTTGGCAATGATTTTTCACACATCTTGCTGGCCCACTGAATAATAATTATTTTTTTAAATTTTTTTTTTTTAAGTTATGGGCTGGAGAGATGGCTCAGCAGTTAACACCAGTTGCTCTTCAGGACGACCGGGGCTCTATTCTCAGCACACTTGTAGTGTGGTTCACAATCTGTAATTCTAGTTCCATGGGATCTGATGCCTTCTTCTGGCCTCCGAGGACAATGGGTAAACACATGGCTCTCATGAGCATGCAGAAAGCTGTCACTTGGAGCTCACAGAGCCACATGTGGGTACCGGAGTCAGTTGCAGAGACAGAAAAAGGAGGAAGAAGCCCAAGTGTGTAACTGTAACAGACAGGGAAAAAATGCTAAGACAGAAGCAAAAACAGATATCTCTCTCCTTAAAGAGATAAACATTGTGAATATTTTCTAAGCATCCAAGAGGAGCTTGCACACTCCTCAAAAGGCCTGTTTCTTGAACCTCTGCAGCCACTCCATGAAGAACCAGTTAATGCCATGGAAACTTCAAGATCAAGTAGTAATAGAGTGATGACACATCAGAACCTCTTCCCCAAAAGATCAGTACATTAAATGTTTTTAAAAATACAAAGCAGAAGCCTGGTGGTGGTTCTAGCATCTAGTAGGCAGAAGCAGGTGGATCTCTGTGAGTTTAAAGCCAGCCTGGTCTACATAGTGAGTTCCAGAAATGCCAGGGCTATACAGCTGAGACCCTGTCTTAAACACACACACACACACACACACACACACACACACACACACACACACACACACACAGGGGCCAAGTGATAGATAGCTCAGAAGGTAAAAGCTCTTGTTGAGCTTTCAACCTGAGTTTGATCATCAGAACTCCACCCCTACCTTTTTAAAAGGAGGCTTCAACAATCAGTCTGTGTGGTACCCTGAGGTCTGTCTTCATTCTGTGTGTACCCTCTTAGGTATAAAAGATGTGAAGAGGGCCAGGTGGTGGTGGCACATGCATTTAATCCCGGCATTTGGGAGGCAGAGGCAGGCGGGTTTCTGAGTTCGGAGCCAGCTTGGTCTACAGAGTGAGTTCCAGGACAGCCAGGACTATATGGAGAAACCCTGGGTGGGGGGAAGGGGGGAAGATGTGAAGAGGGCTGAAGAGATGGCTCAGTGGCTAAGAGCACTAACTGCTCTTCCAGAGGTCCTGAGTTCAGTTCCCAGCAACCACACGGTGGCTCACAACCATCTGTAATGGGATTCGAAGCCCTCTTCTGGTGGGTCTGAAGACAGCTATAGTGTACTCACATACATAGACTATATAAATAATTCTTTTTTTAAAAAGGGAGGGGCTGTTTGCCCATCCTCTCTCTCTCTCTCTCACACACACACACACACAAAAAAAAAATGTGAAGAGAAGTTCAAAAGCCAAGAAAGGTTTCTCCCCTGTAAAACCCTAGTGCCTGGGAGGCAGAGGCAAGTGGATTGCTGAGGTCATCATTAGGTCTCAAACCTGGGACAAAAGGCTGAGGAGCCTATTTAACATATCAAAGCTGATGTGCCTACAGATTCTCTCAGCATCCCTACCAGTTACAGGGCCCTCCTGGCTGGCACACCCCTGCCCCCTAGTCTAAACTTCTCCAGCCCAGGGGCCAGGCTGTCTTCCCCCTCCCCCGCCCCCAGATGCCCTTCCCTGTAAAATCCAGCCATTTTGATTATCCTTTCTCTTTTGGACCCCCTGGCTGCTGCACCTGGTTCCACCCTCCGCCCCTGGCCTCTCCCCACAGGGCTCAGGGTCACGTTTCCTCTGGACTCTCTCAAGATGTCTCTGCCTCTGGCTATGCTCTTCCACGTACCTACAAGAAACTTTCTCCTCCACCATACCTAGGAACAGTCATGTCCTTTCCTATTTATTGTTTGTTTGTTGCTCAATTCAGTGATCCTGAACTATATAGTGAGTACAAGGCCAGGCTGAGCTACAGAAGAAGTACCTGTCGGGCTGGAGAGATGGCTCAGCGGTTAAGAGCACTGACTACTCTTCCAAAGGTCCTGAGTTCAAAATCCCAGCAACCACATGGTGGCTCACTCACAACCATCAGTAACAAGATCTGACGCCCTCTTCTGGAGTGTCTGAAGACAGTTACAGTGTACTTACATATAATAAAATAAAATAAATCTTTAAAAAAAAAAGTACCTGTCAAGAGAAAGGAGGGGTTAAGAGAAGGGGGTGAGGAGACTGACCATTGTTGACTGGAACCCGGAACCAAGACTAGAGGAGAAGCTGGGGAAGCGGTAGGAAAGTTGATGTATGTTTGTGGGAAGCATAGGACAGAGAGGGAAGGTATTTGGGTCTTTTTCTAGGGGCACATCTTTCTCCTTCTCTTCCCTGTGAGTGAGCATTTGGGATTAAGAGGAAAGGGGGTCTCTCAGAGATCATCACCTTCGGTAAAGGTGGAGTAGCAGCCAGCAGGAGGCATCTGATCCACATTAGGGGCTGAAGCCAGAGGAATAGAATTTTGAGAAAGGGTTGGAGCTGAGTTCACAGCCCATCCCCCATCTCTCTGCTCCGCAGCAATATTCCATGGCAGTTAGGGTCTGTTCAGCAGAATGGGGAGGGGCCTTCTCTTGGATCTGGAGCTCAGGTGCTTGAAAAGAGGTCCCCCCATTCTTGCTCAGACACTAGACCTGTGATGGAACCTGACTTGACTAAGGAAGAATCTGAGAGGATAACGGCCAGGTGAGTGTGGAAGGGGAAGGGGGTGAGGCATGAACCAGGATGGAGGAAGGGTGAGCTGGGCAGAGCAGAGAGGGCATGGGAAGGGCTTCTGTCCCTTCTCCCAGCAGGAACAGGCGGTTATGCAGGGAGCGTCGTCGCAATTCCCTATTGCCCCTTCAATGGAAAATGGCACACAGCTCCCGCTGGATGGCCCAGGTGGTGGCCTCAGAGTTCAGCCTGGTGGCCTTCCTCCTGCTACTGCTCATGGTCTTCTCCAAGAAATGGTTGTGTCCCTCTAAGAGTCGTTTCCATCAGCGTTACCCCCAAAACGTCACTAAGAGAGTCTACACCTCCATCCACAGTATGTCCACAGGGCTCCTGTACATCTGCATATCTAAAAGCTGCCCCAGCTCTGACAATGGGGAAGGTGAGTTCCTGTGTCCCATGCCTGCTTTGCTCTGGTAGTAACCCCCACCTTCTTGTTCCCTCCCATCAGCCGTCTTTATTAGGCTTGCCAGATGGCATGGTGAGGTCAGGATCATTTTCGTCCTTTGGTTTGGTCAAATCAGTTTGTCTGACCCAGTAGAAGATGTCATTGTTTTGGGCAAAGCTCACAGGTCTTTCCTTTAAGAATGTTGAGAGATGTCTGGATCAGTCCTGAATAAGATTATTCTTCAGCTGGGAGGTGCTGTCTCCTTCCAGCTTTGCATACCCCGAGCCCTGAGAGGACCCCTGGACATTCTTTTACAGCCATTCCCCATTCCGGTCATCCTCCTGCCTGAGGTCTTGCTGGTCTGGGCCAGCTCCAAGTTTCCCTTTTACTGTTTGGCTTTCTTATTCCTTCCTTCCTAGATTTCTCACAGCTGTTTAATTTCTGACATAAGTTTCATTTGGTGGTGTCCTTCACCACTTCAAAAATGTCCAGTTCTGGATTTCCCTTTCCATCTGTCTTTCTCCTTCCTGTATGCAAAAAAAAAAAAAAAAAAAAAAAAAAAAAAAAAAAAAAAAAAGAAAAGAAAAGAAAAACAAAAACAAAAACAAAAAAAATCAGGTATATATCATATATAATAGGTATATATATATACATGTATATATATATATTATATGATATATATATATATCAGGTATTAAGATATAATAATACCTGTGCATAATTCTCTGTGTAGCCTTGGCTATCATGGAACTCAGAGGCTGTCCAGGCTGGTCTCAGAGATCTGCCTGTTTCTGCCTCCTGAGTGTTGGGGTTAAAGGTGTGTGCCACCACTGCCCGGGTCACAGAATCCAATTTCAAAAGGCTCTGGAAATTTTTGCAGGTGAGACCTCATTGGAGAAAGGAGGTTATTGGGCAGGGTGTGGATTTTTGTTTTTTTTTTTTAAAGGTAAATGTTAAACTTTATTTTATGTGTATGAGTATTTTTGCTTATGTGTATGTTTGTATGCCACGTCTATGTGTTTTATGCATGCCTAGTGCCCACAGGGGCTAGAAAAGGGCATCAGATCCCCTGGAGCTGGAGTTACAGACAGTTGTGAATCACCATTTGGGTGTCAGGAACTGAACACAGGTCCCCTGATAAAATCGTCAAGTGCTCTTAACTGATGAGCCATCTCTCTAGCTCCTCTTGCGGATATCTTGCCCTTGACCCCTTCCTGTCTTCCTCTCTATGCTTTCTGTCTCCTAATAAGTGAAGAATCTACACTTTTCACAGCTTCTGACACATACTCCTGCCACTGTGATGGCCCAACCATCTGGAGCCAAGGGACCATGAACTAGATTCTCTGAGGCCAGGGACCAGAACAAGCTTTTCTCCCTTTAAGTCATTTTGTTAGGTACGTAGCCACAGTGATGAATAGGTAACTAATACAAAAGACTGGTTACAGAAGAGTGGGGTTCATTCCTGAACCTATCTCTGATCACTGGGAAGGAAGCCTTTGGAACCAGTCTCTGGGAAGAGTCTGGCTCTTTTTAGCCAGATTCTAGTGCAAACACTGGGTAGCAGATCTGAAAAGTGTGCAGTCATGCCAGAAAAGGCGTAAACTGGAAGGTGAGAACAGTGGCCCCATAGTCATTAATGAAATTAGACTCATTCTTCTTTTTTTTTTTTTTCTTTTTTTGGTTTTTCGAGACAGGGTTTCTCTGTATAGCACTGGCTGTCCTGGAACTCACTCTGTAGACCAGGCTGGCCTCGAACTCAGAAATCCTCCTGCCTCTGCCTCCCAAGTGCTGGGATTAAAGGCATGCACCACCACCGCCCATCAAAATTAGACTCATTCTAAAGGAGCTAATCGCTCTGCACTGGGACAGTGGGGAAGATGGGGGATGAAGTTTTGAAGTCAATCTCAGGGTCATTCCAGGCTTTCGAGTCTAAAATCATAAGCTCATTTGCAAGATTTCTTTTCAAAAGAGAGAGCCACCAGAGCTTTCATAAGTCCATTGACAATTTGCATATTTTCTTGTTTTGAGAATTGCTGTTTATGGTTTGTTTTTTTTCCTTCCTACTACTTACTCTTACTGATTTGTTTGTTTGTTTGTTTGTTTTTGTTGAGATAGCTTTTCCTCTATGCAGTCCCTGCTGTTCTGGAACTTGCTGTATAGACCAGGGCTGGGCTTGAACTTAAAGAGATCTGCCTACCTCTGCTTCTGGAATGCTGGGATTAAAGACATGAGCCACTATGCCTGGCTTTTAAAAAACTTTTTTTGTTGTTTGTTTTGTTTTGTTGAAACAGGGTCTTACTATGTAGGTCTGGCTGTCCTGGAACTCACTGTGTAGACCAGGCTGGCCTTGCACTCATAGAGATCTGATCACCACTGCCTCTTTAGTGCTGGTATTAAAGGTGTGAACCACCACATCTGGCTATTTTTATTTTTTTTTAATTATTTATTTTCTGTGTATGAGTACACTGTAGCTGTACAGATGGCCATGAGCCATCATGTGTATGGCTGCTGGGAATTGAACTCAGGACCTCTGCCGGCCCCGCTCGATCCACCCTGCTTGCTCTGGCGTAATTCACTGTAGCTGTCTTCAGACACACCAGAAGAGGGCATCGGATCTCATTACGGGTGGTTGTGAGCCACCATGTGGTTGCTGGTATCCGAACTCAGGACCTTTGGAAGAGCAGTCAGTGCTCTTGCCCACTAAGCCATCTCACCAGCCCTATTTTTTATTTTTTGAAACATTACATTGTAGTCCCGATTGGTTTGTAACTAACTCACCATGTGGCTTGAACCCATGGCTATCCTCTTACCTCAGCCGTTGCTGAGCTCAGAAGTGTGAGCCATCCATATATTCAAGTGGTTGGAATGGTCAAGCAGTCTTGTAAGGGTCCATGGTTCGCCAGTGATTGACATCTGGGATTCAAATAGTATGTAAACACAAAGAATGTTTTATTCTGCAGAAGTCCAGCATGCTGGGGTCTCCCCATTCCCAAGGAAGAGAGACACCCAAGTGAGCTTGCAGACCTGATTCAAAACACATTAGAGAGAATTTTGGTGTAGGTGACCTCTATGTGAATCTGTTGGGTCCATTTCTACGGACATTCCATTACTGGGGAGTGTGGGCTGGAAACTTGCTGGGGAGGTCTGGAGGCTGTTACTGAGGAAGTAGCTGAGGAGGTCTGGGAACTGCTGCTGACCCGACATTCCATTACCTGGACTTGAAGGTAATGGATTTTTTTTCTTTCTTTCTTCCTTTCTTTCTTCCTCTCTTTCTTTTTTTCCCTGTTAGTAATTGAATTGCCTGGACCTGCCTAGTTCTTAGGCCTCATCTCCTTAACTGCCAGTCTCAAGTCTGTCACGGAGTCTGCCTAGCCTTTTCAGTCTCTAGATCAGGAATCTTACTTGAGGGAAAACCTTGATCCCTAATCTCAACAGTGCAGGATTTCTTTGGTTCTGGACAACCTGAGCGTCCCCACATTTGTTCACTTGACTATATTTCATCTTTGTGAATCCTGAGTTCCTCCCTATTTTTGTCATTTTCCCCCCCAGACAATTTTAAGATGTGGACAATCCATCCAGTTTTTGGGGTGGCTAAGATAAGTTTCACCCTGGCCGTAGGGCTGGGTTTTGTCCTCACCACCTGGCTGCACCTGCCGTACCTGCCCTGCCTGCAGAGAATGCCTTTCTTTGGCTTGATTGGGATCATCCTGAGCTTCTGTGAAGGTGCCCCCCAGCTCTGAAAAAGGTTCTTAATTCCCTAGCCCACATGGTCCGGGGCACAACTCCCTCTTCTCTGGGAGTGGGGGGTTAGGGGTGGAGCGAGCGTGGGGCGGGGCGGGGAGGGAAGTGAGAGCGGAAGTACGGTAGTTTTCTGATTGCTGGAAGCTGGAGGGGTTGATTTCCTCAGTGTGAGTGATTTGTGGCTGTAGGCTCGGCAGATGAGGCAGACACCCTGTGCGATTCTTAGGTGAGAATAAGATCTCTCCACTCCTGCCTCCCAGTCACCTTAATTTTCCTCACCCTCCTGTTGTTCCCTGTTAACCTCTGGATCTACGAGCTGAGGAAGAATATATCGGTTCCCATCGGCTGGAGCTATTTCATTGGTTGGCTGGTGCTCATCCTGTATTTCACTTGTGGTAAGTGGTTACGAGGGCCCTGGGGGAGGAAGGGACTTGGGTGGGTCAGGGTAGAGACTGTGTGGCAGGCAACCCCTCTCACCCACCCCCACCCCCACCCCCCAGGAGTCCGTAATAACCTTTCCTTCAGCCTACCTCACCTGTCACCTTCCGTGCCACTCTCAGCTTCCCCCTTTTTCTTGTCCTCCCCGCCCCACTCCCACCCACCCTGCCAGGGATCCTTTGCTACCTCAACCACAAAAACTTCTGGAGCCTGATTATGAGCAGCTCCTCCATCAACACTACTTGGAGCAGCTCGGAGCCCGAGTCTCTGAGGAGTGACTCACAGACCTCCAACAGACAGGAGAACATTCTGGAGCCTACTGAGGATGCCCAAAAGCCATTAAGTCCAGATAAAGCTGTCTTACCACCCCAGCCAGACACCACTGGCTAGGACTGTCCTCATCAGGACAAAGGATGAGCAAAGAAGGATTTGGGGACCAGCTTTGCATTCCTCTTCCTCAACTTGGCCTTGTCTGTGGCTCAGGTGATGTGGAATAAATTGCCCATGCCTTCCATCCTTTCTGACGGTTCTTGAGGAGAACTAGAGGAGGGAGAGGAAGGGAGAAAAACAAAACTCAGCTGTGTTTGTTTCCCAGTTCTTCCTGCCTATGAACTTTTTGGAGCTCGTTCGTCCCAGGAGCCTCTGCCGTAGTGCGTCTGTGCATACGTAGGAGGGGACTCCATGGTACAGCCTGTCACTCATGAGAATCTGGGTTTAATGTAACAGCACCGAAAACCGAAAAACAAAAGTAAATTTAACCAGGCTTTGGTGGCACACACCTATAATGCCAGGAGGCTGAGGCAGGAGGCTGGCCAGCCTGAGCTTGAGGAGACCATGTCCTCAGAAACAAAAATAAAACACAACCAGCCAAATGACACAGATGTATCTGGCTGGAAAATGACTACAGTTTTTGCAGGATCACAAACAAATTTCTCTAGAGGTCTAGCCAGGCAACATAGGTACAAAGAAAACCAACTCTATATCTAATCCCTCTCTCATAGTAAGACCTAGTTTGTGAGCTCTTCATTGCTGGGTAAAAATTTACCCCCGACTTAACCGCCTTGAAGTAATTAATAAAGGTTAATTTACAGAGTCTGAGGGACAGGGGTCTGGAAGCACTTTGATTAAATAGTTCTGTTTCTAAAGATTGGACGTTATTTTTCAGTTGACAAATCAAACTTGCGTATATATGTATCATATTTCATGATGTTTTGAAGCATGTGTATAATGTGGACTGGCTCAAGGAGCTCATTAGCATATGTATTACCTCAAATACTTAATTTTATTTGTTTGTTTTTTCAAGACAGGGTTTCTCTGTATAGCCCTGGTTGTCCTGGAGCTCACTCTGTAGACCAGGCTGGCCTCAACTCAGAAATCCACCTGCCTCTGCCTCCCAAGCACTGGGATTAAAGGTGTGTGCCACCACCGCCCGGCTAATATATATATTTTTTAATGTGGAAAGAGCACCTAAAATCTACACTTCAGAATTTTTTCAAAATACAATATATTGAGTCGGGTGTGGGCACACCTCCACCTGCAGTCCTAGCATTCCATAGGCTGAGGCAGTAGGATTGCCCAAGTTCAAAGCTAGCACACACACACACACACACACACACACACACACACAGAGCCAATAGTAGTCATGTACTATAACTGTGCTGATCTCCTGGATCTATTTCTTCTTTCTGATGAACCCTTTGGGGCCTATGTAGATAGCTCAGTGGGTAAAAGTTCTTACCGTCAAGCCTGATAACCTGAGTCTGGTCATGAAGCCCTGTGCTTGGTGTTGGAAATGGCAGAACTTCTTCCTCCTCTTCCTTTTCTTGAGACAGGGTTGATCTATGTAGACCTTGAGCTCTCTGTGTAGACCAGGCTGACCTTCAACTCAGAGATCCACATTGATGGGGGTTGGTCTGCTGCTGCTATGTATTTAAATGTTAAATACTGGCTCCCAAGATCCGGTTGCAGTCAGGGTAGCAGATTGAAACTATACCAAGTGATGCTGGATAAACGTTGCTGCCAACCTCTGACTGGTTAAAAGTGACTATAGCCAATTACTGGGGAGGGTAGAGGTAGGTGGGAGTCTCAGTTACTGAGCTGGGCATCAAAGCTAGGGACTATTAAGAAAGAGTGGGAGGAGGAAGGAGAGAGGAGGAGAAAGCAGACAGCGGGAAGTCTCCATCAGACAGGATGGACCAGGAGTGCCCCCTGAGGACAGACTGATGGGGAAAAAAAGCAGCCCAGGACAGTCTCAAACAGCAAGGGACTTGGAGAGCACAGCTGGGATATAGTCAGTCTAAACTAGAAAAATAGATTAAGGGTAGTCATCCAGTAATTGTGATAAAGCTGATTAAATAAATCACTAGGACTAAGTCTCTATTATTGGGGGTGTGCTGGCCGGGTCCTATTAAGAACTAACTAATAGCATTAATTCATAGCTGACTGTGAACTCATAGAGATCCATCTGCCTTTGCCTCTCAAGTGCTGGGATTAAAGGCATTCCTTCTTTTTAAGGGCTGAATAAGTCTCCCCCCCCACCTTTTTTTTAAAACTATTTTTTAAAAGATTTATTTGTGTTATGTATATGGGTACAGTGTGGCTGTCTTCAGACACACCAGAAGAGGGCATCAGATCCCATTACATATGGATTTTTTTTTTTTTTTTAGCTACCATGTGGTTGCTGGGAATTGAACTCAGGACCTCTAGAAGAGCAGTTAAGAATATCAGCTGCGCTGGGCAGTGGTGGCACATGCCTTTAATCCCAGCACTTGGGAGGCAGAGGTAGGTGGATTTCTGAGTTCGAGGCCAGCCTGGTCTACAGAGTGAGTTCCAGGACAGCCAGGACTACACAGACCTGTCTTGAAAAACAAACAAACAAACAAAAAACCAAACCAACCAAACAAACAAATTAGCTGCTCTGCCAGAGGATCAGAGTTTGACTTCTAGCATGCACATGGTGACTCACAGTTACCTGGGGATAACTCCAGTTCCAGGGGAGCCAGTACCTTTTTGTTCTGGCCTTCGAAGCCACCAGGTACACATAGGACATAGACATACATACAGGCAAAACACCCATACATAAGAAATGAACATAAGAAAAAAACAGAGGGTAGATATTCCATTGTAAACACACACCACATTTTCTTTCCATCAGCTCCCCTTAATAGGCGTTTAAGGTAGACTTCGTGTCTTGGTTGCTGTGAATAATGCCTTTATCAGGGAGTGCAGACACCTCCTTGGCATATTGAGTCCATCTCCTTGGAATGAATATGCACTCAAGGAGTGGGGTTGCCATGGCTGCACAGCCCTTTCCCAGGGTCTCTCATGAGGTTACAAGTCAAGATGTTGGCTGGGTAGCAAGGTAATGGTGGCCAACACCTTTAATCCCAACACTCCGGAAGCAAAGGAGACTGAGTTTGAGGCCAGCCTGGTCTACAAAGCAAGCTCCAGGCCATCAAAGGCCTGCAAACATAGAGAGACCCTGTTTCAAAAACAAACAAGCCAGACGGTGGTGGCTCACGCACTTGGGAGGCAGAGGCAGGCAGATTTCTGAGTTCTAAGTTTGAGGCCAGCCTGGTCTACAGAGTGAGTTCCAGGACAGCCAAGGCTACACAGAGAAACCCTGTCTCAAAACACCCCCCAAAAACCAAACAAACAAGCAAACAAAAGTAGGCTAGAACTTTAGCTGGTTGTCTGCCTTCATGGCTGGAGCTGGAGGATCAGCTTCCACCAGGGTCCATTCACACCACTTGCAGAAAGCCTCATTTCTTTGCTACAGGATTCTGTTTGTTCATGGTTAACTGTGCCCATAGTAAACAGTCTAATAGAGAGGAAGGAGGAAACCCTGGTGCCTTCTGTGATCTAATTTTGAAAATAAACAAACAAACAAAAAAACCCATAATATCATTGAGGGCGGAGGATCTAACTCGGTAGAGTGTTGCCTGCCATTCCAAAGGCCCTGGGTTCAATCCCTAACTCTGAGAACTAACAGCAGAACAAAAGCAGGCACTCAGAGACACGTTTGTGTGTGTGTGTGTGTGTGTGTGTGTGTGTGTGTGAATATAGCTCTTTTTTTATCTTGTATTTTTGTTTAGTGTGTCTTGTTTTGTCTTGTTTGTTTGTTTTGTTCTCCAAAACAGGGTTTCTCTGTGTAGCTCTGGCTGTTCTGGAATTCCCTCTGTTGACCAGGCTAGCCTTGAACTGAGAGACCTACCTGCCTCTGCCCCTGAGCGTTATGTGCCACCACGGCCTGGCTAAAGTGTATTTCGTATGGGTGACTTGACCACCCCTAACACACACAGTCATTTACAATTAAAATTGTTTTTTTTTTTTTTTTTTTACATAAAGAACTGGCATGATGTCTCACTCAGTAGATGGCCTTAAATAATCCATTCCAGGAAGGTTGCTTTATCCAGCCTAGAAAGGCCTATGTTCTTTGAATACTGATGGAGACCCTGTCTGAACACCTGTCTCTCGACCATATATTTCTGGATTGGACTACAGTGGTTTGGGCAGAATCCTGATAAAAAAAGAAATTTTGTGGTTGACTTTGGTATAGCTGCTAGTGACAGACCCCACCTGTTTTCAGATGTCTAACCAGGGAGAAGACCTTTTAATCCCCTTGTAAAATTTGTGTATTTAGCCAGCTGCTGGTGATGCATACCTTTAATCCCAGCACTCAGGAAGCAGAGGCAAGTGTATCTCTGCAAGTTCAGGGCCAGCCTGGTCTGCACAGTAAGTTCCAAGACAGCCAAGACTACACAAAAGAAACTGTCTCCAAAAACCAGAAAAAAAAAATGTGAACCCTTAAAATCGATGATGACATTCTGTAGTTTCAGGTACTCAGGGGGATGGTGAGTTCAATACCAGCCAGGCTAACATGGTAAGATGCCGTCTCAAGGGCTGGTGAGATGGCTCAGTGGGTTAAGAGCACTGACTGCTCTTCCAAAGGTCTTGAGTTCAAATCCCAGCAACCACATGGTGGCTCACAACCACCCATAATGATATCTGACAACCTCTTCTGGTGTGTCTGAAGACAGCTACAGTGTACTTACTTAATAATAAATAAATCTTAAAAAAAAAAAAAAAGATGCCGTCTCAAACAAAACAACACAAGCCCACCTCTTTGACTCTTCAAGACACAACAATTTGTGAATAGAAACTGTAGTAAAATATCCACTTAGCCATCTTAGCTTTTGTGGTGTGTGGGCCAGCGGCGTTCAGTGCTTAACCAGGTGCTGCAGCCATCACCATCAGGACCACATCATCTCCCCAATTCCACACAGCGTCCCACTTTCTCCTTTATTTAGTTCCTAGCACCCTCCATTGCCCTGCCTGTGCCCATCACTTCATTCTCTGCTCAATGCAGTATTTGGTGTTTGGTTAACTTCAACTAGAATGATGTCTTTTTTTTTTTTTTTCGAGACAGGGGTTTCTCTGTATAGCCCTGGCTGTCCTGGAACTCACTCTGTAGACCAGGGTGGCCTCGAACTCAGAAATCCGCCTGCCTCTGCCTCCCAAGTACTGGGATTAAAGGTATGTGCCACCACTGCCCGGCTTCCACTTCTCTTTTCTTTTTTTTCCCTTTTTGTTGAGACAGCTGGCCTGGAACTCTTTATGTAGACAGGGTTGGCTTTGAACTCGCAGAAATCCTCTCTCCTCTGCCTTTGAGGTGCTGGGATCAAAGGCATCTGTCACCACACCCAGCTTGTACTCTTTCTTAGTTAAGTCTCTGCTCCTGCCCCAGAGTTGGCTCCCTCCGGTCAGTTGTGCCATATATCTTCCTTCAGTAGACATACACACTGCTCATCAAAGCTGCACAGCTCTCTATCTTCAGGGAACATGTTAAGATGGCACCTTTTGTCTTCCTTGTATGGATCCTGTGGCTTGTTCTGGCCCAAGAGCAGACTAGAGAATTTAACTGCAAGCGGGAGTTCCTTCCACTAAGTAACTGATGAAATACAAGACACGGGTTGATCTGTTGCCCTAGGTGTTTGAATGAGAGAGACAGAGGCAGAGCCCAGAGCTGATGGACAGAGATACCTCACCAAAGAATATCTATAGCCAAACAGGCCAGAGGGCCTGTGAAAGGATATTGGATGTAACTATCCCTAGGGACCTGTGTGTTAACATCAACAGATGAAATGGCCATAAAAACTGTCTCAGGGAAAACCTGTCACTGCACAAACCTGGTGACCTGAGTTAAGTCTCTGAACCCGTGGTGGAAGGAAAGAGTGGACTCCTGCAAGTTGTCCTCTGACCTCCACATGCATGACCCTCCCACAGTAAATAAAACTTAAAAACCACAACAATGGATTTTAGTACTCCTCTTAGACTAGTTAAAATCCAAAACCACTGACACCACCCAGTGCTAACAAGAATGTAACAGGATTTCTCACTCATCACAGTAAGAGTGTCCAACAGTAGAGCCACATGGAAAAGCAGCCTGATAAATTCTTCAAAAGTGAACATACTCTTACTATATGATCCAACTGGCCTTGCTCCCAGGAGTATAAGTCCAATGACTGAAAATTTTTTCCTTTTTAAATAATTTTATTTATTACTTTATTTATTTGTTTGTTTGTTTTTGTTTTTTATTTTTGTTTTTTCGAGACAGGGTTTCTCTGTGTAGCCCTGGCTGTCCTGGAACTCACTCTGTAGACTAGGCTGGCCTTGAACTCAGAAATCCGCCTGCCTCTGCCTCCCAAGTGCTGGGATTAAAAGCATGCACCACCACTGCCAGGTGCTGTTGTTTCTTTTATTCTTATTTCTTAGAATATATCCTAACATATATAAATATATATGTTTATGTGTATGTGTGTTTGCTGCAGTGCATGACTGTGTGTGTTCACACAGCGGCCAGAGGAGGTCATTGGATAGATGCATATCACTCTCCACCATATTCCTTTGAGGCAGGGTCTCTCCTTGAATTTTGGAGGTGGAAATTTGTTTTTTGTTTTGTTTTATTTTGTTTTGTTTTTGTTTTTGGTTTTTTTTCTTCAAGACAGGGTTTCTCTGTGTAGTCCTGGCTGTCCTGGAACTCACTCTGTAGACCAGGCTGGCCTTGAACTCAGAAATCCACCTGCCTCTGTCTCCCAAGTGCAGGGATTAAAGGCGTGAGCCACCACTGCCTGGCAAGCTAGACTTTTTACAGCCAGCAAACCCACGTGATCTTTCTGTCCCCACCCCCTGCAGCACTGAAGTCACAGGTTGTCGAAAGCTAGCACCTAGCATGTTACATGGATACTGGGATCCAAATTCAGGTCCTTATGGTTATGGGTGCTGTAACTAGGCTTCTGTTGCTCTGATAAAACACTGACCAAATGTAGCATGGGAGATGAAAAAGTTTATTTCACTTACACTTCTGCATCAGTCTGTCATCGAGGGAAGCCAGAGCAGCAGCTCAAAGCCGGAGCTGAAACAGAGAACGTGGAAGCCTGCTGCTTACTGGCTTACTCTCCATCTGTTCCCTCAGTCTGCTTTCTGATACAACCCAGGACTACCTGGCCAGGGGCGGCACTGCCTACTAGAGGTTGAGCTCTCTCACATCAAGTATTGATGAAGAAAATGCCCTACAGACTTGTCTACAGTCCAACCTGATGGAGGCAGTTCCTCAACCGAGGTTCCCTCTTCTCAGGACTCTAGCTTGTGCCAACTGGGCAAAAAAACTAACAGATGCACGCGGCAAGCACTGTTAACCACTAAGCCTTCTTTTATTTTTCTTTTAAAAGTGTGGCAAGAATAGCACAGTCATTCTTGTTTATTTCCTCCATACAATCTCTAAGCATGCACATCGGATGCCTTGGCGTTGTCTTATCTCCTTCCTCTCCACACTCGCTTTCTTTTTTGTCCTGTACCATTTGCGCGGAAGTTGCAGTAAGTTGCGTGCTGCTCCCCACCCCTCCCCTCCTCCCAATATTTCAACTTGTAGTTTCTAAAATCAAGGCCATGCTCTTATGTAACCGTAGTGCATGCTCTCTAGGGGTCAAGACATCATCACTGATGTAACACTATGTAATCCTCAGACAATGCAGAGATTTCCCAGGTGATCCCTCTGTGCTGATCATGTAGCAGGCTCCGTGTTCAGCGGCAGGCTCCATGCGCGTTCAGTGGCCGTGTCTCTTTATCCTTCTTTAGTCACAATAGTTGTTTAGTGTTTGTCTTTCAGGATTACTGAAGTATTGTTGTTTTGTAAAGAATTCAGACCGAGTAATCTATAGGATGTCTGAGTCTATCGATTGTTTTTTTATAATTAGACTCCAATGATGTCTTTCTGGTAGAAATATCACAGACTTGCTGCTGTGTTCTTCTCAGCACCTCATTCTGAGTGCAGAGGTCTAACTGCCGAGAGCTAACTTTGATTCCTGAATGACATCTGTCAAGTTTCTCCAATGAATGTTGTGTCAAGTCTGTCTTCCTCTATTACCAAGGAGGCGGAATGTGCTATAAAAGCAGGCAGAGAAACAGCTCGGTGGAGCTCAAGGCACAGTGCTCCAGAAACAAGATCCTGGACTATGAGCTTGATTTGGGGTCTCTGGGAACAATAAAAGACTACCATGGAAAAGAACAACAACAACAAAAGCCACCTACATTAAAAGAAAAAACAATGACAAAAACAAAACCTACATTAGCTGTGTGTGAAGGCACAGGTCTTTAATCCCAGCACTTGGGAGGCAGAGGCAGGCTGGTTTCTGAGCTAATGGCCAGCCTGGTCTACAGAGTGAGTTCTAGGACAGCCAGGACTACACAGAGAAACCCTGTCTCAAAAAGAAGTATGAGGAGGTAAAGAGGAGGAAGAGGGAGAAAAGTAGGGGGAGGGAGAAGGGGAAGAGAGAGGAGGAAGAGGGAGAGGAGGAAGAGAAGGGAGAAGAGGAAGAGAAGGGAGAAGAGGAAGAGGGAGGAGAAGAAGAGGGAGAGGAAGAAAAAACAGCAAAGAAGAAAGGAGAAATGGCCAGTGGTCAACAGCACCTGCTGGTCTTGTGAAGGACCCAGCCAGTTTGGATCCCAGCACCCACATCAGACTGCTCACAGACATCTAACTCCAGTACACAAGGATCTGTAGCTTCTTCTGGCCTCGGTGGGCACTGCATATATGTGGTGCACATCCAAACACTTAGGCACATGTGTGCACATACATATACTCAGATAGGAATGTGTGGGCCTACCGTGCACATACGCATGTGGTGCACATACAAAATAAATAAATCTTGCCAAGTAGGCAGAATGGAGAATATTCATTGATGAAGTACAATTCTTCAAAACTCAGCTTATGTGAAATTTGTGGGGAGCCCTCTCTAGGCATCTCTTTACAGACAGGCTTTGTGCCTGTTTCTTTAGTCTTTGTAACATGGTACATAATTGGTGTTTTATTAGTGTTGAGTTCACGAAACTGACAGGCTAGAGAGGAATGGGTACAAGGGGAAGTTGGCAGAAGAAAAGTCTATTAGCTGAGATTTCTTTTCCTTTCTTCACGTAGACCGGCTGGCCCCAAACTAGCTACGTAGCTAAAGATGGCCTTGAGTTTCTGATACTCCTGTCTCTACCTTCTGAGTGCTAGGATTATAGACTTATGCATTTCCAGGGGTTAAATTTAGGGCTTTGTGTTATGGTAAGCATGACAACTCTACCAACTGAGTCCCATCTGCCCCCTTTGATGGATTTCAGGGTCCCTCCAGGAAACAGAAGTCCTGTGTACACGGAGAGGAGGAACAGTGGTAATCTCTAGTCATCCTGGCTGGTTTTCCTCACTGAAAGGACTAAAGGGTGGCTGAGTCTTTTCAGATGATGTGGGTTTGTGTAGACCAAGACCCATGCGGCCCTATAGTTAGGGCAGTTGTTTCTCTGGAGAAAGACGGGGCTGGTGTGAACTTGGGGTGGGGTAGAGGACTCCTAGGTGACTCTGTCAGCGACCAACTACAGACACAAAGCAGGGCATTTGTACAAGCCTAGAGGAAAAGCTGAGTATCCATCAAGCACATACCCTTCAACAAGGCGGGAAGTGCCTAACAGTGAAAAGGCAATCTTAGGCTAAAGTTCCAGTGTGGAGAAATTGTTCTGAGGAAGAGAGGGTCAGCAGAAGGAACACAGGCATTCTAATAAAACAGAAAAGGAGTGATTTGCAAAGGAGACCCAAGAAAGCAAAATATCAGGATCGAGTTTTAAAAGGAAAGGTTGAAATGTGCCCAGCTCTTCCGTGGAATCATAAATTGGCAGTGAAGAGGGAGAGCAGCTGCAGACAAAGTTCCAAGGCAAAGCCCCTCTCGGACTCTTTTCTCAGGACCGCTTTTCTCAGGAAGCTTCTATTTCCTGCCTGCTTTGTTTGCTTGGAAAACTCCAAGGAGTCAGCCATCTGGGGTAATTAATTGTAGGGTTGGGAAAAAAACAGTTAGAACCTGGGTAAACAAAGATTAGCAGGAAGGTAATAAAAAGGAACAAGAAACAAAAAAGGAAGAAAGCAAGTTAAAAGAATGGAAGTTCAGCGGGATGGGATGAGAATGAGACTCGGAACAAGATTTCAGGCAAAACTCGTTCCGTTGTCAATTAGCTTTTTGAGTGAGAGTCCTAAGTAGGCTCTAATTTTTTGTTGTTTTTTTTTTAATCTTTATTTTTACTCTCTGTGCATGGATGTTTTGCCTGCATGTATGCATATGCACTGCATGTAGACCTGGTGCCTTCAAAGATCAGAAGAGAGCATCAGAGCCGCTGGAACTAGAGCCATAGACACTGTGAGCCACCATGTGAGTGCAGAGAACTGAATTCACACCCTCTGTCTGGAAGAACAGCAGCCAGTGTGCTTAACCACTGAGCCAACTCGCCAGCTTCTGTATATTTTCCCTTTTGTGGTGCTCACATGGAAGTCAGGGCCTTTGGAATGCTAGGCTTTTAAGTATCTGAGTTTGAGGCCAGCCTGGGCTACAAAGTGAGTTCCAGGACAGCCAGGGCGATCCAGAAAAACCCTGTTTCAAAAAAAAAACAAAAAAACAAAAAAACCCAACAACAACAACAACAACAACAAAAAGTATCTCAGGTTTCAAATCAATTTTTACAAAATTTTACACAACCATTGGAAAGACCTATAAATCATATATTTAAAAAAGAAAGATCAAAAAACCAAAAAAGAAGGAAAGAAAGAAAGAACAAAAGAAAGAAACAAAGAAGGAAAGAAAGAGGGCTGGAAAGATGGCTCAGCGGTTAAGAGCACTGACTGCTCCTGAATTCGAATCCCAGCAACCACATAGTGGCTCACAACCATCCATAATGAGATCTGATGCTCTCTTCTGGTGTGTTGGAAGACAGCTACAGTGTACTTACACATAATAATAAATAAATCTTTTAAAAAGAGAAGAAGAAAGAAAGAAAGAAAGAGAAAGGAAGAAAGAAAGAAAGAAAAGAAAAAGACCTGGGTAGTGGTGGTACGCGCCTTTTATACCCAGCACTTAGGGTGGCAGGCAGATCTCTATGCATTCCATACCAGCCTGGGCTACATGGCATAGATCTTGTCTATAGATAGATATGCAAAGCCCACAATAATAAAATAATAACGACAATTTTAAAAGAAAATGGCCTTTAAAAACAATCATCATATTTTTTAAAAAGAATTATTTATTTTATGCACATGAGTACACACTGTCGCTATCTTTAGACACACCAGAAGAGGGCATCAGATTCCATTACAGATGGTTGTAAGCCACATGTGGTTGCTGGGAATTGAACTCAGGACCTCTGGAAGACCAGTCAGTGCCCTTAACTGCTGAGCCATATCTCCAGCCCCATCATGTTTTTTTTTGAATAGTGATTCATGCCTTTAATTCCAACACTGGGGAGGCAGAAACAGACATCTCTGTGAGTTCAAGAATTGCTTGGTTTGTTCCACCCTGTCTCAAAAAAACTTATAATAACTCTAACACTCTGTTTTCCATTTCCCAGCCCTGGCTCCTAGAATAATGACTCCGAAACTAATAATAAATGCCTAGGCCATAAACTTTGGCTCATTCCCTGACTAGCTCATAACTTATTGAACCCATTTAAACTATTTATCTATCATATGGTTAGTTGCCTCTCCTTAAGTCCTGGCCCACTTCCTACCTTCCTTCTCCTCAGAGTCTCTTCAGAGTCTCCCTGCTGGTTTAGGTCAGTCTCACTGGTCTGTTATCCTCAATCTGTCTCCCTTGGTCAGTCTCCGATGCTCTCCTCAGTTCCTCCTTTTTTTTGTTTTTGTTTTTGTTTTTTGAGACAGGGTTTCTCTGTGTAGCCCTGGCTATCCTGGAACTCACTCTGTAGACCAGGCTGGCTCCGAACTCAGACATCCACCTGCCTCTGCCTCCCAAGTGCTGGGATTAAAGGTGTGTGCCACCACTGCCTGGCCAGTCCCTCCTTTATATGCTATTTCCCAGAATCCTCTCTTCCTGTTCAGCTCATTGGACATCAGCTTTTTTATTGACAGGTGATGTTTATAAAAGATTCTCTCTCAACAAACAAAGAGAGAAAATAGAGCCAGACAGGGTAGCACATGCCTTTAAAAATTCTAGCCCTCAAGAGGCAGATCTTCTGTGAGTTTAAGGCCAACCTGGTTTATATAGCAAGTTCCAGGACAGCCAGGATAACGCAGAGAGACCTTAACTCAAAACTAACTAACTAACCAACCAACCAACCAACCAATTAGCTAACCAAAGAGAGGGAGGGGTAGAGAGCTACCACATCTAAACCAGTTAAGGAAGAGAGCAGAGGTGACTGTCGATCATCAACTGAACATAGATAGCTTTTGGCATGTTCTGCTCTGATTAGCTGCTGCTCTAGCTGCCCTGGTGTGTGCAGAAACCATTTAAGATCATTTGGAACCAAGGCAGGAGTCTGTTTTCCTCCTCTGCCCTTCTCCCTCAGTGCCGCCATGTAAGCACATCCTAGTTCTTTTTGTTTTGTTTGTTTGTTTGTTTTGTTTTTTGCTTGTTTGTTTTGTTCTTTTTGAGACAGGGGTTCTCTGTATAGCCCTGGATATCCTGGAACTCATTCTGTAGCCGAGGATGGCCTTGAATTTAGAAATCCGCCTGCCTCTGCCTCCCAAGTGCTGGGATTAAAGGCGTGCGCCACCACCGCCCAGCCACATCCCAGTTCTTAAGTCTCAACCACTGACAATCGACCCTGAGACATGCAAGACGAAAATATTCTTTCTTTCTCCTCAAGCTACAGAAAAGCAAAGTATATTGTATTCATGATAGAAAATAAAATAAGCTGGTCTGGAGAGATGGCTCAGTGGTTAAGGCTGCTTTATGGAGCACAGAAGCACAGATGACAAGGTTCAAATTCCTGCATTCCAAAAAAACAAAAACAAAAACAAAAGCTGGGCAGTGATGGTGCATGCCTTTAATCCTAGCACTTGGGAGGCAGAGGCAGGGGGATTTCTGAGTTCGAGGCCAGCCTGGTCTACACAGTGAGTTCCAGGACAGCTAGGACTATACAGAGAAACTCTGTCTCAAAAAACCAAAAAAAAAAAAAAAAAAAAAAAAAAAAAAAAAAAAAAAAAAAAAAAATCAAATCCCTGCATCCACAAGGCAGCTATAACCATCTGTAACTCCAGTTCCAAGGGATCAGATGCTCTCTTCAGGTCTCTGTAGATGAACTGCATGCACACGTGATATGCAGGGATAATATCTATGCACACAAAGTAATAAGCATTTTAAAATGTTTTAAAACTTTAAAAAGAATGAGGAAGGAGCTATGTATTTCACAATTGGAAATGCACTGCTGATCTTTGAGAGCAATAAATACAACATGCCATCTAGCATTGGTGTGGCTCTTTATAATTCTTCCAAAAATTTAATAAAAATTATTGTTATTATTGTGGGGTCAGGGAGGGGAGCTTGCATGACACAGCATGTGTGTGGAGGTCAGAGGACAATTTTGCAGAGTCTGTTCCCTCTTTCTACTTTTTTTTAAAATTTTTTTTTGGTTTGATTTCAGACAGGGTTTCTCTGTGTCTCCACGCAGCCCTGGCTGTCCTCAAACTCACTCTGTAGACTAGGCTGGTTGTGAACTCAGAGATCGACCATCTGCACTCTGCCTCCCAAGTGCTGGAGTTTCAAGGCATGCACCATCACTGCCTGGCCTCCACTTCCACCTTGTAAGTTGTTCCTTGGCATTGAGTTTGGACTGTCAGGTTTGCAGAAAGCATAAAGATAAAGCAAGATAAATATCGGCTGAGCATTCTTGCCTGCCTTCTTTATACTGCATGAAGCATTTTAACACAAGGGCCAGGACACTCTGCTGGGAAATAATAAAACATCCCTGGCCCTGTGCAGAGCAGAAGTTCACTGAAGGGCAAGCTTAGATCTTTCCACAGCATTCCTTAACTTTGGGGGCAGGAGAGCCCTGTGCAGTTCTCTTAGGAGCTAGAAGGCAGTATGCTCAACCTTGAAGGTCAGCCTGTGACCTAGTAAGTGGCTGCACATGTGAACAGGCAGGACTGTGGTGTAATGGCACTGAAAGCTACCCCAGTGGGCCCAGACAAGTCTGAGCAGACTGGCTTTTGCTGTCCTCCATTGTCTCCATTGCTGCTTTTCCCGTTGAGAGGTGAAAATTTGTGGGGAGCCGTGAATCTTGAGAGACATTCGCCATGACAAGATGGCGCCTACTTCCGCTGTTAACTCCTAATAGACAACTGTTTGCGCATGTGCGTAGAGAACTATTGGTGCATGTGTGTAGAGTGAAAAGACGCCATGTCACGGCCCATCCCGGGACGTTACGTAGGGTAATGAGCGAACAGCCAATCATGAGCAGACACGTCACGCTGTAGACAGATACGCGCACTGTGGTGTATATAAGCAGTGCGGATTTTGGGCTTGACCCCTTTTTCACTATGGATGGAGACAAATAAACAGTTGCTGCAGAAGGAACCTAGTGTCCACGTGTCTTCTTCCTGGCGAGAAGACTGCGCGGGCTACAGCTGGTGCCGAAACCCGGGACGCCAGGAGAACCTTACAACAGCTGGTAGGTTTCAGAACTGCAGGACAGAGTGAGCTCTGAGAGGCATGCTGCTTAATTTTAATTCCTCCGACCCTTTCTCAGGGTTAGAGAACACAGCCAAAGCCACGGTAATCGTGCTAATGGCGCTTGTTATACATTCTTGCCTGAAAGATGAGAAATTCCGTGCCTCTGTAGCGTCGGGTCAGAGGGCACTTGAAGAGTTACAAGATAACATGTCAGAAACAGAGGAGAGAATAAAAGCTAGCCAGAATAAAGGGGAGAGTGAAGATGAGAGAGTGGAGGCTAGCCAGGAGAAAGGGGAGAGAAGAGAGAATATACCCAAGAGTACAGGCCCTTCCGCTACACCTGCGGAAGCGAGAGATAAGGAGGACACCCTGAGAGAGAAAAGTAGAGAAAGAGATAAAAAAGTAGAGAAGAGACGGAAGCCCCTCGAGCCTGATAGCTCTGAGGAATTGAGCCCGTCAAAAGAAGAAGACTTAGAGAGAGAAGCGGCTTGCTATAAGGAACAGAGGTATCAT
>NW_022196911.1:64132569-64134433 GCF_008632895.1 Mastomys coucha | reverse complement strand
CCGTTTGTGTTTTTCCACAGGAAGAAGATAACCTGATTTGGGTACCAGAGAGGCTAACAAGAAGAATTTAGGCGAAGGAGGACGGATCACGACCAGCCCTTCGGGACTCAGATCCTGACCTGTCTGCACACGTCCGGATCTGTCGTTTATAGAAGGATTCGGTTCCTAGATTTCTTCAGCCCTTTTTTATTTTAAGGAATGGGTGGGAGTCGGCCTGTTTGGTGCAGCCCTATGCTGCGGCCTGGTGTTTTGCTCTAGTTGATCTGTAAGCTCAAAACCCAACAAAAAACGTGACAAGGTAGTCATCATTCAGGCACTTGTGGCCATTGAACAGGGAACTTCTCCCGTAGTGTGGTTGTCCATGCTACACAAATCATAAAACCTCCTGCCTTCTCGTTCCTCCCCTGGCCAATAGCGCTTTTGCTAGCGTCCGCCCAGCAGGGTCAGAGTGGACAAGCTACGCCAGCTCCAGGGTACCCAGAGACGGGCAACCTTCCCCAAACACAGACCAACCTAAGACACGGAGCCCTCAGGCAGGGGGTGGGGGGGTAATCCTACGACGGGTAAGGCTGCAGATTTGATGCAGAATGACCTAAGGCAGGGGCCCTGGCTGAGCAAAAGCACTCTCTGACCTGCTACATTTGGCCTTCCCTTTTAACTAAAACAAAAGGGGGATATGTGGGGAGCCGTGAATCTTGAGAGACATTCGCCATGACAAGATGGCGCCTACTTCCGCTGTTAACTCCTAATAGACAACTGTTTGCGCATGTGCGTAGAGAACTATTGGCGCATGTGTGTAGAGTGAAAAGACGCCATGTCACGGCCCATCCCGGGACGTTACGTAGGGTAATGAGCGAACAGCCAATCATGAGCAGACACGTCACGCTGTAGTAGACAGATACGCGCACTGTGGTGTATATAAGCAGTGCGGATTTTGGGCTCGACCCCTTTTTCACTATGGATGGAGACAAATAAACAGTTGCTGCAGAAGGAACCTAGTGTCCGCGTGTCTTCTTCCTGGCGAGAAGACTGCGTGGGCTACAAAAATTTACCAAGGGTTTGCTAGTCATGAGAAGGAAGTGACCTCTCCCACTCACTTTCCAAACTTATTACCCTCTCAAAAGCTCTCTTATATCCCCGAGACTTGGTGCGATCCTCATGCCTTTTACAAAAGAGACAGGACTTGGTTATAGACCAAGACTTTGATTGAGCCACAGCTGAAACCCTGTCTGAGAAAATATGCCACAAACTCCTTACTCCACCAGGAAAAACCAAAAATCTTTAGCTCACTCTCCATTTTGAGTTCTATAAAGATTAAACATGAAAATTTTCATAATGAACAAAGGGTCCCAGAAAGGTAGTGTGACCCTCCCTCCACTTCTGTACACGTGAGGAGACTGACTTCCACTGTCAAACTAGTCTGAAGAGTCTACTTAGACGTGTATATAGGAGCAATGCGTCCCAAGACAAGCCACTTGCTTCCCTTGTACAGAATAGACACTCCCCTGAAGGCGCGTAACTGGTGTCAACCCATCCTGGTTTCTGTTAGGACAAAAGGTCCTGCCTGCCTTTGAAAGTGTTATTTGGGCCAAGGGATTGCTCTGAGTCTCTCATCACTTTGAAACAACTATTGCCTTCTAGCCTCCGGTCAACAAGCTCCTTCCCTGGTGTTTTTAGCATTTCTGCTAAGAGTTGAACTATTCCTCCAAAAGATACTGAAGTCATAACTTTCTAGTACTGGGGAATCCAATCTTTTGAAGTTTCAAAAGTCCACACTGTTCCAGTAGATTTCTCTCTGCCTTATGCCTGTGCATAAGATGTTTTTGTTTTTGTTTGTTTGTTTGGTTTGGCTTTTTTTTTTTTT
>NW_022196911.1:64118277-64132559 GCF_008632895.1 Mastomys coucha | reverse complement strand
TTTGAGACAGGGTTTCCCTGTGTAGCCCTGGCTGTCCTGGAACTCACTCTTTAGACCAGGCTGGCCTCGAACTCAGAAACCCATCTGCCTCTGCCTCCTAAGTGCTGGGATTAAAGGCCTGCACCACCATTGCCCGGCTGTGCATAAGATGTAAGCTCTCAGCTACCACTCCAGCACCATGCCTGCCTGCCATCACGCTTCATGCTACAATGCTCCTGGACTCACGCTCTGAAACTATAAGCAAGCCTTGGCCACAGTGTCTCCTCACAGCAATAGAAAAGTAGAAGATAGGAGGGAACCAATGTCCACAATTGTCTTCTGATCTCCACGTACACATTTGCGTGCATGCCTCAAATAAATGTAAACAAACAAACAAACACCTAAACATTAGAAAAGATCTTTGAAGATGATTATAAAATGAAGTCATTTTGGGTAGGTCCTAATCCCATTGATATACTTATAAAAAAAAAAAAGAGAAGGATCATGAATAGGGGTGAATGGGAGCTGCAGGGGGGACTGTAGTTAAGAGCAGTAGCTGCACTGTGATCCAGGCAAAAGATCCATGCATTGTTATGTTCTCAAGGCCTTGAAGAAAGTAGCTGAGGGAACACTGCCCAGGAACTGGATTAATAAATGATTCTCAAGCCAGGCGTGGTGGCACACACCTTAATCCCAGCATTTAGGAGGCGGAAACAATTCCTCAGGAGTCTGAGGCCAGCCTGGTCTCTTATCTACAGAGTGAGTTCCAGGACAGCCAGGGTGACACAGAAGAGCCCTGTGTCAATCAATCAATCAATAAATTAATTAAAAGCCTTTTATCCTCCACATCTGTCCTCCTCCATGTCCCAGAACTAACTAAAAGCCCTTCTGATCATCATGCTGAGCCTCTGTTTGGGGGACACTAATATCCCTCATGTTGCCTACCTCAAAGAGGTGTCATGAGAAACAAGTCCAAACATGTGAAGGGATGTTACCTATAGTGGGGTCTCATGATCTGCCTGCTGCCAGCAGATTTACCTTCAATGAAGAGTTGGGGACTTTGTTACTTTTTAAAAGATTTATTTTCCCAGGCAGTGGTGGTGCACGCCTTTAATCCCAGCACTTAGGAGGCAGAGGCAGACGGATTTCTGAGTTTGAGGCCAGCCTGGTCTACAGAGTGAGTTCCAGGACAGCCGGGGCTACACAGGGAAACCCTGTCTCGAAAAACCAAAACAAAAAATAATAATAATAATAATTTATGTGTAGGGATGTTAAAAGACCCCTGGTGGAGACCCCCCACTCAAATCTCGGGAGGACATGCACCCAAGGAATCACAAGAGACCATCTTGATGTAATTACAAGAGGAATTTTTTAATTTCAGGGCACTCTGGTTCAGCACCACACTTATCTCATGCAGGAGATAATGGAGCTGACCCCGAGGCTTGAAAGTTAGGGGTTTATATAGGGAAAAGGTCTGGGTGAACAAAGAAATCAGTGTGGCCATACATGATTGGCTAGTTCAAATATTAACTATTACATGCAGAACAGAGTGGAAAATTCCTAAGGTTGGTGTTAATCTGAGTCAACAGAGCATCTGACCTTAAACCATATCTGAGAGGACCAGATGGTCCATTACTTAGTGTCTGCCAGGCATGTCTTTGCAGGCCTGGGCCTTGGACATGTCCTCGTTTGCCTAGACATGTTTTCCTCTATGTTTATAGTTTTATATCTTCTTGACCTGCCAGCTCTTATAATATCTAACAACTTGCTTGCTTCTTCCCAGGCCTATGTGGGCCAGCTTGTGATGGATTCTTAGGCCCATAACTTTTCTTCCTAGTCAGCACAGGTCTAAAGCTTTAATTTTTCCTTTCAATGTTTTGTCTGTATGTGTGTAGGTACACCAAACACACCTGGTGCCCACAGAGGCCAAAGGAGGTCAGCAGAGCCTCTAGAACCAGAGTTACAGATATCCAGCCCTTGCCATTACTTTTTTGGTGAACCAATGTGACTGTATCAAGGGAAGCTGCATTATTTTTGGATAGGGAAGGACATCATTTCCCAGCTTGTTTTTAGGGTCCAAAGTCTTGTTCTGTCCCTGGCCAGCAGCTCACATTCCATTCTCTTTCCAAGACATTGTCCTTTGTAATAGTCTAGCAGGGTGCGGGAGGGCCAAGTTAGCAGGACAGTTAAAACTCCTCCCTTGAGCTGACCTTCCACCTCCTGGTTGCTTGGCAGCCCCAGAGACACAGCCACCATCTGAGCTGTTGGGTGAGGGGTATGGTGAGCCCCACCCAGCATTACTTTCTTTCCCAGGAGCTCTGCAGATGTGGACATCTCTCTCCTTGACTTCTTCACGGTGGCAGTGCAGAGTGGGAAGTGGATCCCCACAAATCCAAAGTGGCCTTCACCGTTTATTATAACCTCAGTCTCAGGAATCAAGATCACCTAATGATCCACCACAGGCTCTTCTCAGCTGGAAAATACATTTTGTCCTCACAATTTTGTTTGCTTTTCAAAAAATTTACTATTGTGCTAGGCATGGTAGTGAACACCTATAATCCTGGCATTTGGGGGATGTGAGGGTCAAATGGGTTCAAATGACTGTAAGAGTGCTTCCTACAGCACCACACGTACTAATAGTGGAAAGTCACAGAAAAGTTCAGACTTTTGTGCAAGGATGCACAAAATCAGGAAGCAGTTTATAGGGGTTTTTTATTTTAATCTCTAAAGACTTATTTTATGAATATGAGTGTTTGTCTATATGCATATATGTGTACCATGCATGACTGCCCAAGGAGGCCAGAAGATCTCCTGGAACTGGAGTTAACAGTTGGTTGTGAGCTGGTTGCTGAGACTCAAACCCTGGCTCTGCAGGAGCAGCTACTGCTTTTGTTTGTTTTCAAGACAGGGTTTCCTGGCTGTCCTGGAACTCACTCTGTAGACCAGGCTGGTCTCGAACTCAGAAATCTGCCTGCCTCTGCTTCCCAAGTGCTGGGATTAAAGGCATGTGCCACATCTGGCTTGTGGAAGTACAGTCACTATAGCTGTCTTCAGACACACCAAAAGAGAGTGTCAGATCTCATTATGGATGGTTGTGAGCCACCATGTGGTTGCTGGGAATTTGAACTCAGGACCTTTGGAAGAACAGTCAGTGCTCTTAACCGCTGAGCCATCTCTCCAGCCCCAAGAATCATTTATTAATCCAGTTCCTGGGCAGTGTTCTCTCAGCTACTTTCTTCAAGGCCTTTAGAACATAACAATGCATGGATCTTTTGCCTGGATCACAGTCATCCTGGTTCCGAATCGTAACCCAGTTTGCCCTTCTCTTCTCTAGCTACAGCAGTGACCTCAAGCCAACTTTCATGTTTTGCTCCAGAGACCTGTTGTTTCCATGACAATTAGTCACTTCCTGGAATGCACCGACCTGTGCCAAGAGTACAACATGACTTCATATTCTTGAGGTGTACATGGGAGGCAGACTCAGGCCAAGATCTAGCCAATTCTGACCTACATTTAAAATATCTCCAGCAGACCACACAATTCTTCCTGTATTTCTCTTAACAAGGTTGGGATCTGCTGGATGCAGGTTCTAAGAACTCAACCCTGGTCTTCTGCAAGAGCAGTGCGGAGTCTTAATTGTAGTCAATGCTCCGGTTTTCAATTTGACTTTTTATTTTTATCTTTTTAAGCTTTCTGCATTTTCATACATATATATTTGCCAGCATGCATTTAAGTATACTGCATACCCAGAGGCCAGATGTTATCAGGATCCCTAGGAACTATTATGCCATCATGAGATGCTTCAACAGATGTTCTTGAGTGCCGAATCATCTCTCCAGTTCCTATGCTCAAGTTTTTACGTGGGTGCTAGGGACTTGAACTCAGGTCCAAATGCTTACATTACACTTTACTGAGTGATCAGTTTGGGTAGAGAACTAGTTCTCAAGTCGTACTCATTCTCTCCTGTTTTTGGCTTTTTCTGACCTGGAGTGTCATACCACAGGGCTTTCAGATCAGCCACCTTCCCCATGTGCTAAGCAAGGCTAGCTCACTACACCTCTCCTTTACTGAACCTGCACCACTCCTGAGGCGTCTCTTCATCTGGACCCCTCTCATGGCTGAGGACAAAATGTTTAAGCTGTTCAAGTCATGGTCAAAAGGCATAGCGTATTCCAGGACAGCCAGGGCTACACAGAGAAACCCTGGCCTATATAGTGAGACTCCATCTCAAATGAGAAAAAAAAAAAAACAAACTAGCATTTATCACATGTTTTGGTAAAGCACAAAATTCCCCTACAAGAGGAAACCAGCATATTCCATGTCTAGGTATGACTTTTTATTCCAGTGGGTTCAGAGCACCACCCATGCTCACCCACCTGACCTGGGGCAGCAGGGCTTGTAAATCTGCTGAGGCAACCATCGTACTTGGGGAGCCTGCCAGGCTTTGCTGTAAGCGGATCACATCAGCAAAGCCCTGAGGTGCACTGCTCCTCCAGTTACCGTTAGATGCCTACCTAAACCCTCCAAGCTGCCAACAGCTGCCAACTGCAGGACACTCCAGACCTAGTTCAGTCAAGTTCTTTTTTTGGAAATTATCTTGATAGCTAATATGACCCAGGCTAGCCTCAAAATGCTTCTGCCTCCACCTCAGCTGGGCTTTCCGATGTGCCCACTGCTGCTTGCAACTCAGTTATTTCGTAGCATTGACCCAACATTAGCACAGGGAAACATACTTCCCACTGTAGTGCAATCACAGCAGCCAGGTTTTCTCCAGTGAGACAACATGTGTCTTTACAGAGCTGGAAGACCTGGCTCAGCAGTTAAGAGCCAGCTGCTCCTTCAGAGGAACTAAGCTCAAGTCTGGGGACCCAACAATTTGGTTTAAGGGGGTCTGGTGCCCCCTTCTGGCTTCTGTAGACACTGCGGGTATTTGGTATACAGACACAAGGCAACATGTCAGGGTTTTTTCCAATAGTTTAAGCCCCTAAAATGAGATGGTACCAACCTCCAAGGTTGAACAACCTCTAGGACTCACAAGGTGGGAGAACTGACTCTTAAGGGTTCTTTCCAGGTATCAGTGCATTAGGAATATTTTCAACTGGCCATTCCTATAAATAAGGGCCACTGTAAGACTCTGAGGCTGCCAAGGCTAACTATTAAGTACAAAACTCACTATAGCTCCTGATTCCACAAAACTATTAGGAAACAGAAGAAAAAAATTTCCCCATCACTTGTCAGTGCTATCAGACCATCTGTGAGGGTGGCTGTCCTTTCCAGACCCCAAAGACTGACACAGAAGCACAGTAAGCCACAGAAAACAAGGTACTTGGAAAACACCACACATGACAGGACTACTTAAGCAGTCTTTAATGAAAGCCGTGCACGAGATGTCTCTACTCCTGCATCTTCTCGATTGTTTCTTCCTTGTATTTGCCCTTCTCCTTTCCTACTTGTCGGGACTTGGCTTTCCTCTCCAGAATCTTCTTGCGGTCCTTGTCCAGCTTTAGCCTGGTGATAACCACCTGCACAAAAAGAAACAGTCCCAAGCTTTAACTAACCACCTAGACTTAGATACCTAAACCTTTTTAAAAGCCCATAAAAAAATGATCATGGAGCTTTGCAGCAGAGGCTCAGAGTTTACCCAGCTAGTCTAATTTTATCACATGCTGCACTGAGGACCAAAGACCAAGAACTGACCACTTCATTTACCTGGAAAACTGAGCTAATAGTGGCAAGCAAAAACCAAACCAACAAACAAAAAACAAAACCATTATAATGTTACAGAATAAAAATGTTCTTGCTGTTAAAGGTCCTGAGTTCAATTCCCAGCAACCACATGGTAGCTAACAACCATCTGTGATCGATCAGATGCTCTCTCCTGGTGTACGTGAAGAGGGGGACAGTGTACTCACACACATAAAATAAAGACACCTTGGGGCGCATGTTGTGGCACAGGCCTTTAATCCTAGCATTCAGGAGGGAGAGACAGGCAGACCTCTGAGTACCAGAAAAACAGAATCTCAGAGCTCACTAAGGTCACGTGCCACAATGCGCCTACTGGAGAAGGCCAACAGACTCATGTCTTTGATCTCCATGGGCACCACACACAGAGAAGCAAAGATGGCATGTACTATGTGGTGGGGAAGGGAAAGAAATCATGGTACAATTTTAATACTGACACGTCAGTCTTTAGGCTTTTCTGCAGCTTGAAAATTACATTTTTAGCACTAATATAAGTCTGAAGAGTCCTGTAAGTGGTTACTGTGCACATTACTTACACATTAAACAATCCAATCACAAACATGGGATAACTGTCATGAAAAGTCCAGGATAGGTAGAACACCATGGGATGTTCTACTTTGGCTTATATAACCAGTTTATGGGATTACAACCTCAGCTCTGGGTCTCTTTTTACTGCCCTAACACCCCAAGCCCACTTCATAAATGGCCTCACTCATCACTATATACTGAACCCACAAAACAAACAAGGACTGAAGCTCTACTCAACTCACAGCTACCCCCTTTCTCCAACTTCAGAATATTAATCATTAAGCAAAGTGTTGGAGGAAAAGCTCACAGTGACGTTCAAGACACTGATTTCAGAAGATTGGTTAAACCCCAAAGCAAGTGGTTTCCTCCTCTCAAAAATACCTACCTTGCTGGGGTGGATGCCCACATGGACAGTTGTGCCATTAGCCTTCTCTCGCTGGACTCGTTCAATGTAGATGACGTATTTCTTCCTGTACACTTGGACCACTTTGCCAATCTGCTGGCCTTTGTAGTGTCCTCGAACAACCTGAGTACAAGTTAAGAAAAGCGTGAACAAGGACAAGAGTAGAACACAGAAAACCAGAACTTCTGAACCATTTATACACCATGTACTTCCAACAGACCCACACTTTCCCTTTTTGGGGTGGAGATGGGGTTACTTGGACTCAAATGCAGGACCTGTACATACAAGACAAGCACTATAAACAGTGAACTAAATCTCCAACCCTGAACCTTTTAGTTTTTAGAATGAAAAGAAACCAGGCCATTCAACTATAGCAAAGAAAAGCTTGTTAAAAGGTAAAGCCATCAGTCAGGCTTTTTAAATAACAAAAACAAGTCAAGACTGTTCCTATCCTATAGCTGTTTTCAACCCACAAATCCTACTAGGGAAATGTTAAAAAGTGTTAAGCTGTGCCATTCAGGTGGTGCACACCTTTTATCCTAGCACTGCACCTTTTCTCTAAGTTCCGAGGTCACCCTACTCTACAGGTCTGGTTCCAGGACAGCCAACAGCTACCTACACCCCTGTGTTCTTTTAAGGACTTCTAGAACTTACCAATCACTAGTTAAAAATTACAGCCACAGCTAATCTCCCCCCAATAAAATAGAACCCCACACAAAGACATTAACAAACAGCTGGGGCAGGACCAAAAAGTACACTGCTTTCAAACAACAATGCAGGTCCGATTAAATGAAAGGCAGGGAATCTATCTGGGAAATCTTGTGGCCTTGGATTTGGTGAAGGACCAGTAAACAGGACTGTAGTAATCGTTCCAATAACGGTAAAGTTCTATGCAGGCTCATCAAGCAAGGAAACATACCTGAACTTCATCATCCTTTCGAATGGGCATAGACCGAACATTATACTTCTGTCTCAGCTCTTTAGAAAGAGGGGAAGACATGATCTTCCTCCGAATGTGAGAAGGTGCATTGAAATGCCGTTTGCGGTTCTTGCTCCGGTCAGAAGTCACGAAGGGATTGAACTTCATTTTGGCTAAAAACAACAACAAAAGACCCTCTAACGCTTTAAGTCTCAACCAGTTCCCCAAACAATTCCACTTCAAAAAGCACACGACGTTCACCGGAAGATGTCATGCACGTTCAGTTACTCCGTGAGACCTTCCTTCCTATCTCTGAAGTCTTTTGCGTTTTTCAAGGTGGAGACTGCCATTAGTAACAGTTGTCTTACTTTTAAACTGGTCTTTCAACGTAAGTATCCTGTGAGCGTCCTATATAGATAGCGTTCGTCTTTACCTTCTCATCTACAGACTCCGGTGCTCTGCATTTTACTCCCCACTTGAGCACGGAAACAAGGGCGGATCTCCAAACCCTTCCAACTGGCAAGAAGGCTAGCAGCACAGATGATTCGAGGCTATTACTTAATGAACTACATCTCCACAGGCCTCCGCCGGCCTTCGGGTCTGTCCCCTACCCCTCTCCAGCCCCGCGGTACCTGGCTAGGAAACACACGGTTCGAGCCCATCCCAGCACTGCTCCCTGGCTGACGCCCGGCCAGCAAGACTATCTCGGGTCCTCGGGGCAGAAAGCCTCATCGCCTCGCCGCGGATGGCGGCGGATTGCCCCCAACTACCCGCCGAAAACTCACCGGCTGCGATTCCCCCTGATGGCCGCAAAAGGAAAGAGATCTGCACGCGCTTCCGGTTCTGTAAGTTGCCGCGAGATCTCGCGAGAGTCTTGGAACGAAAGGGGAGAAGAGGTTGAGAGAGAAAAACAAACTTGGGAACGGCGTTCTAGCGACACCTAGTGGCTCGGAGGGGAACTGCGAGGGGTTCTGACGTCATCCCAAGAGTGTTGCTTAGGGACCGTAGGCGCGCAGGATGAAGGAGTGAGAGGACCTGGGGGACCTCGCCCATCCCTTCCTGGGCTCCGGGCGTAGTGCAAGTCCTACTTTTAGCCGCCAAGTGGCTCTGGGACCTTGGCCAGACGGTTACCTCGGTGACTTAACCCATAGGAGTTAGTCCTTACACTTAGCCCCAGCCGCCGCCCCCACATCTGGGTAGGTTCTGACTACTCTGGCTCCTTCTCCGAAATTGAGATCATCCCGCACCTGGACAGTCGGAAATAGATCTTGGCTCTCTGATCTAACAAGATGCTGGGTCAGATCACGCTTAAAGAAACAGACTCGGACCGGGCAGTGGTGGCGCACGCCTTTAATCCCAGCACTTGGGAGGCAGAGACGGGCGGATTTCTGAGATCGAGGCTAGCCTGGTCTACAGAGTGAGTTCCAGGACAGCCACGTCTACACAGAGAAACCCTGTCTTGAAAAAACAAAAACAAAACGAACAAACAAACAAATAAACAAAACCCCCAAGAAACAGACACGGGGAGGGCTCTCAGCGTGTACAGGTGTATCCTTTAAAACTACAACTGCAAACCCCACCCGTCAGTTCTCGGTTCCAGATCTGACGGAGGCAGGACAAGGGGGTCTGCTTTCCTGCAAATGGGTTCTGAGGCATCGGTTTCTGTCGGATGAATAGTACAGGTCATGCTAACAGGAGACACGTACTTTTTTTTTTTAATATTTATTTATGTATATAAGTAAGATGGTTGTGGGCCTTCATGTGATTGTTGGGAGTGGATTTTAGGGCCTCTGCTCGCTCCAGCCCAAGGATTTATTTATTATTATAAATAAGTACACTGTAGCTGTCTTCAGACAGAAGTCTGAAAAGGGCGTCAGATCTTATTTCAGGTGGTTGTGAGCCACCATGTGGTTGCTGGGATTTAAACTCAGGACCTTCGAAAGAGCAGTCATTGCTCTTAACCGCTGAACCATCTTGCCCCAGACACATACTTTTTAAGGCACAGGGAACTTACTGAATACTAGGCACAGCACACTCTCCTATGCTCTTTTACATTGCAAACGTCTCTAGGCTGATGCATGTGTACTATCTTCAGTTTACAGAGTGGAGAACTGAGCCATGGAGTAGTGACAGGGAGGTACAAGGGGACATAGGACCCGTGACTTCTAGCGGAGTCTAGAACCCATGAGGCTGGCTCTCCAGGCGCCCCCCCCCACCCCCGAAAACGATATGGCTCAGTTTGTAGGAACTGTCAAGTTGAGGACCGAGAAACCATACCTTTGAGAGTTCAAAATAGAGTCGTCTGTATTCTTGATTTTAAAATAGTGTGCTGTCAAATGTTCTATAAAAGAAAGAGCCCCAATTTTATATGTCATTGAAAAATTGAAAGCTGGGGGTGCTGATGCACACCTTTAATTCCAACATTTGGGAGCGGCAGAAGAAGGTGGATCTCTGAATTTGAGGCCAGTCTGGTCTACAGAATTGAGTTTCAGGACAATCAGGGGGCTACACAGAGAAACCCTGTCTTGAAAAACAAGAACAAGAAGAAAAAAAAAAAGGAAGAAAGAGAGAGAGAGAGAGAGAGAGAGAGAGAGAGAGAGAGAGAGAGAGAGAGAGAAAGGAGCTGGGCAGTGGTAGCGCACACCTTTAATCCCAGAGAAACTCTGTCTTGAAACCCCCCCCAAAAAAGGGGGGGATGCTGGAGAGATGGCTCAGCGGTTAAGAGCACTGACTGCTCTTCCAAAGGTCCTGAGTTCAAATCCCAGCAACCATATGATGGCTCACAATCATCTGTAATGAGATCTGATGCCCTCTTCTAGTGTGTCTGAAGATAGCTACAGTGTACTTACATATAATAATAAATAAATTTAACAAAACAAAACAGTTCTTCCTGTTGTGGACCCCCAACCATAAAATTAAAAAAAAAAATAGCTCCACGAGGCAGTGGGATAGCTTGAGGGAAGACAAGTGGCATTTTCCAGGTTCTGTGCCATTTAGAGGGAAGCCCAAAGGTCACAGGGCTATAGCTGTGACCTGCCCACAGCTCCTGCCCTCCTCGCTTTCCTCCCTCCTTTAGGACTCGCCAGCTTGCTTTGAGGAAAAGCTTTTTTTAGTTTCCTTAACAATCTCTCCTCTTCCAGGACTCACCTCATTCTCTGGGGCACCCTGCCCTGACTAGCACCTCTTTGGTCCCCCAGTCTATGGATTCTGAATCCTCAGAATGAAATCTTTAGGTCAGGGTTTGGACAGCACAGCCACTTCATACAGTGAAGATTGTTAAACAAATTACAGTGATACACATTGCCAGCAGTCTAGTTATAGTCTGCTTATCTCCCCAGTGTCTTTTGGGTGTCTGGCTCATGTCCTTCTTCTCTGCCTTCTAACATGACTGAAAAAGATCCTTTATTTATTTTAGTTTTCCAAGACAGGATTTCTCTGCGTAGCTCTGTCTGTCCTGGAACTCACTCTATAGACCAGGCTGGCCCACACAGATCTGCCTGCCTCTGCCTCCCAAGAGCTGGGACTAAAGGTGTGCGCCACCACCACCTGGCTGAAAAGGACCCTTTAAATTGATCCTATCGGATCAATCCAAGCAGGTCTTAGTAAAGCTGAGATGCATCAAAGCAGGGATTCCCCTCCACCCCTAATTTCACATCTAAATTGAATTATACATGTTTAGGTGTGCATTACACAAATTCTATTTATTCTATTTTACTTTTTATGTAGGGCTCTCTACTAAGTTCTGTGCCCAGTTCTGTAAGTTCCTCCCCTGAGGGAGCACTTTGCCCAGAAAGAGGAGACACGAGGCAACAAAGAAACATAATGGAATATACCCAGGAAGATGGGGTGTGGTGTGTGTAGGGAACACAGCAAGAGTCTGTTCACCTGAGCAGCGGAGGGGCGTGAGGAGGTCTCTGTAGATCAGCTTTTCACTGTTTCTGGAAACTCAAGCCAGGGAAGTTAGTTCCAGAATCTGGCTGATCCAAAGCTCCCTAAGCTTGCCTGCTGAGTGGGAGAGGCCCGTGTATGCACCTCGGAAAGAAGGAAGAGAAAAGCTGCAGTTTTGTTGTTGTTTGGGAGGGTCTCCCTCTGCAGCCCAGGCCACGATGAGCTTCCTGCCTTTACTTACTGCATGCTGGGACTCCAGGCATGTGCCATCGTGTCTGGTATCACGTGTTCACCTTCTGTTTATATTGCTGGTATCCATCTGCCTGTCCATCTGCCTGTCTGTCCATCCGTCTGTCTGTCAAAATTTATTTCCCTGCGGGGCAGTGGTGGCTCACGCCTTTAATCCTAGCACTTAGAAGGCAGAGGCAGGCTGATTTCTGAGTTCAAGGCCAGCCTGGTCTACAGAGTGAGTTCTAGGACAGCCAGGGCTATACAAAACAAACCTTGTCTCAAAAAAACAGAAAAACAAAAACAAAACAAAACAACAAAAACAATTTCCCTGTGCTCTAAGCAACCACCTTTCTCAAGATAGTTGCTTAAATGATACAATTTTAGGAAAATAAAGGGAAGTTAGAGAAAAAGGAATCAAAGCACACGCATTGAACAATGGGACCCAAGGAAATCCACAAGAATTTAGGAATATGGAGAAGATGAGACATTATTTGGTACTTCTTGGTGCCTCTTATCCATAAGATGGCATGCCTGTAAATGGGACAAGCCAGCCCTACAGAGCCAGTGGCTGACACCCCTGAAGCACAGAACCAGTGCTTTGGCAGTTCTCAAACGTTCTTTTAAAGTTTATTTGTAATTTTAAAAGTTATTTATGGTATAGGTGTTTTACCTATACACATATATATTTATGTAACATGTACCTTCCTGGTGCCTGTGAAGACCAGAAGAGTGTGTCAGAAACTCTGGGACTGGAGTTCCAGATGGTTGTGTGTGTCGCCTTGTGGGTGCTGGAAGTTGAATCTGGGTTTTCTAGTAGAGGAGTCAGTGCTCTTAACCACTGTGTTGTCTCTAGCTCCATTTTAAAATTTTATTATTTGGGCTGGCGAGATGGCTCAGTGGTTAAGAGCACTGACTGCTCTTTTAGAGGTCCTGAGTTCAATTCCTAGTAACTACATGATGGCTCACAACCATCTGTAATGGAGTCCAACGCCCCCTCCTGGTATGTCTGAAGACAGCTATAGTGTACTCACCTACACTAAATAAATATTTTTAAAAAATTCATTATTTTATGTGTATGAATGTTTTGCCTGAATGTATTTGGTGTATATCGCATTCCATGCCTAGTGCCCCTAGAGGCCAGAAGAGGGCATCACACCTTCTGGAACTGGAGTTAGAGATGGTTGTGAGCCACCTTGTCAGTGCTGAGTATCCAACCCATGTATTCTGCTGGTTGGTCATCAGTTCCATACACAACCTAGAGTTATCTGAAAGGAGGGAGCCTTCATTGAGAAAATACCTTTCTTAATTGGTGATTAATGCAGGGAGGGCCCAGCCCATTGTAGGTGGTATCATCCCTGGGCTGGTGGTCCTGGGTTCTATAAAAAAACAGGTTGAGCAAGCCCTGGGAAGCAAGCCAGTAAGCAGTGCCCTTCCATGGCCTCTGCATCAGCTCCTGCCTCCAGGTTCCTTCCCTGCTTGAGTTCCTGTCCTGACTTCCTTCGATACTAAACAACAAGGTGGAAGTAGAAGCTGAATAAACCCTTTCTCCTCCACTTGCTTTTTGGTCATTGTGTTTCATTGAACGAATAGAAACCCTAACAAGGATAAACATTAAGCTCCATCCCTCCAGCCTCAAGTATTCTCGGGATGGATTCCCATCTGGGCAAGAAGAGTATACGCTAAAACTTATCTTTTTTTTTTTTTTTTTAATATAGTGATACAAGTTGTCAGTAGTCTAGTTGTGGTCTACTTATCTCACCAGTGTCTGTTAGGTGTAAACTAATGGTCTTTGTTCTGCCTCGCACTTTCTCTACCACTGAGCTATCCTCCTAGCCCTCTAGTTTTTAAATAAACATTTGCTTGACTTAAAAGTCCAAAAACATAAAAGGCAAAGTGAAGTCCTCCATCCCATCAATTTCTCTGTCCTTTCCACAGTTAATCTGTTATTAGGGTGGGTTTTTTCTTGTTGTTGTTGTTGGTGGTGGTGGTGGTGGGTTTTTTGTTTGTATTTTGTTTTGTTTTTTGGGTTTTTTTTTTGGTTGGGGGTGTTTCAAGACAGGGTTTCTCTGTATAGCCCTGGCTGTCCTAGTACTCACTCTGTAGACCAGGCTGGCCTCAAACCCAGAAATCCGCCTGCCTCTGCCTTCCAAGTGCTGAGATCAAAGGCGTGCACCACCACTGCCTGGCTGTTTTTATTGTTTTTGTCTGTTTTCCCCAGATAATGCACATTCCTAAGCAAATAGGAAAATATTTATTCCTCTTTCCACAGAAATCATAGTGTCCAGAGGCCAGTGGTCTGTGTCTGGCTCATTTCCACTGGTTGCTCCGTCGACTAGTCCACTTTGGGACTGCAGGCCCTAGATCTCAAGGTTAATAACTAGTTGTTTGTTGTTTACCACTTAGGGGTTTTCTTATTCTTTGTTATTACAAATAGGACCACAATTCTATAGGATTATGTGTATGTCACCAGCCACCTAGACAGCTGTACCAAGGAGACACATTTCTAGAGCACAGATTGCTGGGCCAAAGTGGAAACTTTGAGAGATAATGCATCCAGCTTCATCGAACAGCTTTTACAAATATGCATTTCTA
>NW_022196911.1:64117563-64118267 GCF_008632895.1 Mastomys coucha | reverse complement strand
CCCATTTTTAATCCCAGCACTTGGGAGGGGGAGGCAGGTGGATTTTTGAAAGTTCAAGGCCAGCCTGGTCTAGAGTGAGTTCCAGCACAGCCAGGCTATATAGAGATATCCTGTCTCAAAAAACAACAACAAAAAAACCCCCAAAAAACCCAAACAACAACAGCAACAAAAACCAAACCAAACCAAACCAAAACAAAAAAACAAACCAAAATCAAACCAATCAACCAACCAAACAACAACAACAAAATCAAAAAACAAATATGCATTTCCTCTAACAGTTTAGCTGCCTCCTGGGCCTCACTGGCAGAACAGGATTCAATAAGCTAACAGGTACGTGATGCCCGTGGTTGTGATTTATATTTCTTTTACAGATGAGTCTCAGGGTCTTAGGGACTTTGGGATCTGCATATTTAGTCTAGAGAATCACCTTAAGCATCTACATACATTGCAAAAGTCTCTGGACTCTGAGAAAATATATACTTTTATTTTAAAAATGGCTGTCCACCTTTATTTGAAAGTGAAAGAAGTAGCCTCTACAAGTTGTGGCTGAACACAGGTATTTGGGAAGAGCCTTGGCAAACACAGCAGGATCCCGAAGGCTTTGAATCAGTTCCTTAGAATCTCCTGCCACAGCCTGGCCGAGGTGGACACAGACTCAAAGTCTGCAAAGTTCCTTTTGTTTCTATAATAAATATCACCCCCCC
>NW_022196911.1:64102687-64117553 GCF_008632895.1 Mastomys coucha | reverse complement strand
CCCCCCGCCACCTGTTCCCTCCACATCAGCACAGCACCTGCGTTCTCTAATCTTAAAAGAAGAAAGAAGTATAAATCCACTGGTGAGCTCCTGAAAGCAACAGGCACTTTGTTACAAACATCCCTTGTTGGGTTGAGGCTCTTCTCTGATGGTCCCCAGATGCCAGCCACGGCAGACATCTGAGAAGTAGCTAAGAGGCACAGCCTTATTTCCTTCCAGAACAGATGTGAACTTCTGTGTAGAAGTGGTGGATGGACTCAGCGACTGGCACACCCTGGAGGCCAAACCCATCCTATTGGTGACAGTAGCTGGAAGTCCCTGTTGTTTTCAGTGACAAGGGATTAGCTCCCTTGAGGACTTCCTCAAGAGAGAACCACTCTGAGGCTTTCCTTATAGGCGTCCGTCTGTCAGTGAGGTACCCAACCACTCCAGGGTGCTGGGCCTGGCTATCAGCATCTGTTGAGACAGCCGACAAGCTCAGCTGCTTTCTTCCCCACCCTTCGTCACCCAGCTCAGCCCTCGAGAATCCACCTGGGAAACTGGCCCAGCTGGTGTGGCTTCTAATGAATGGTTGGATCATGAGGAGGTGGACTTGGTAGGGAGGAAGGTGGGAGCCCCCAGGGGTTAATTTGCTCGCATAGTTCTCAGCTGACTCAGGTCTCACCTGACGGGCGTCCCCTCCACCCCTTGTCTTCTGTTTCACCCTTGAGAACCCTAAGACTGGAAATCAGGTCTGCTCCTTGGGCCTGGCCATTTCCAGAGACCTCTGAAGCTGTGGCTATTCTGTCAACAGCCGCCTCTTTCACGAGTGTTTTTTGTTTTCTCCACTATCCATGAAACCCTTTCTCTGTTGCCTCCTGCCCCCCCATCCTGAGCCGAAGCTTCTGAGATCATCAACTTCCTCTTTCAAGATGATGGACTAGAGATAGGAACACTTAGCCGTGGGCTGCTTGAGGCTCATCTATGAGGCTAAGATGCTGGAGAACTGGATCTAGGACCCTCTATCAACTTCTGTTTCTTCCTGGAGCCATTGTAGAGGATCCTCTGTGGGTGGGAATTCTGACCTGGTACAGGCCTGGCAGGACACAGGCTAGCAAAACTTTCTTGTGCCTAGGAGGTCTACCTGGCTTCTGGTTGGTTCCTCAGCAGGTGAGGTTTATGACCCTGTAGGAGAGCAGTGGCCACCCAACTTCTAGCTTGCTAAATTCCAGCCTAGAGAAGGGGTGTTTGTTGGGGATACTTATGTGGCCACAAATGAGGTGTTGGCCGTTCAGTGCTAGCCTCAGAGTACCTCTGTCCCTAGCCTCTCCTCATGCCAAAGCCCCCACTGATTGAGAAGGGATGGAAGGGTGGAGACAAAGCCTTTAACCTTCCAATCTGGCTCCATCCGTGTCCTCTCTGAGTGCAGGACCTCCCTCTGCAGCTTGATTGTACCGGGTCTACACTAGCTCCTTCTACCCTCTCCCAAGCCGTGGCCTTGGAGCAGAGTTTAGATACTGAGCCTTGCTCCTGTGTCCCTCTGCATGCTGCCACTCAGGCCTGCTTCCTCACCAGCAGCACCCAGGGCAGGATGGCAGCTACCACAGCCACCACGGCAATGAGGGTGATGAGCAGGAGGGCCCGAGAGCGGCAGCAGAAAGAGCGGGTGGCGCTGGGAGCTGGGGATGCCTCCGATATCTCTGCCACGCTGCGTTGGGGCAGCACGCTGTCCTGTTCCCCCAGCGGCATCCCGTGGCGACTGATGATGAAAATCTGTGACTCTCTGGGCAGGCTGGGCAGCAGGTCCAACGGGAGCTGAGCTCCCTGGCTTGATGATTGTCTCCAGACCTGGTGGGAAACAACCAGGGGGTTTGTGTGGCCTCCACGGTCTGGGGAGGGCGTGGAGGGCAGGCCCACAGGCACAGCCAGGGTCTGCGAGCTCTTGTCCAGCATGGAGGGCCAGCGGGAGCTCTTCTTGCTGAGGAAGGTGACGTAGCGGCAGATGGGGCAGACGATAGTCCTCTGCACTTGTCCATCCACCCGGGTAGAGAGCAGGTACTTGACCAAGCAGTCATGGCAGAACACATGGCCGCAGCTCAGCGTCCGGCTGGCGCCCTCCAGATCCCGGAACTTCTCGTAGCACACAGGGCACTCGCTGCCCGAGCTGTCCTTGCTTCCCCCTTCTGACATGGCCCTTCAGAGATAACAGGCCTCAGCTGAGGGATGCAAGAGTGAAGGGTTGTCAACATCTGGGAGGTTTTCCTTTTTTTTCTTCCCCTCCTGACTCCCATTCACATCCCGTCTCCACCTCTTCTTTCTCCTACTCTTCCCCCCCCCCTTTTTTTTTCTGCTTCTCCTCAGAGGCCTACCTAGATCAACTAAGATGAAGAGCCTAGGATCCACAGAGGAGTTGTACAGACTCTCCTGAGGAGAACCAGGCATCAGGAACCAGGTAAGAGATCCCAGCAGGGCTAGGCTTGGGCAGGAAGTGTGTGGAGTGGGAAAGATACCTGAAGTACCTGATGCCTCACCACAGCTCTGACAAGTGCTGTTGATGTCACCAGCTCACCTCTTCCTGCTTCGGTGCTGGGCCTGGCTCCCATGGCAAACGAGGGCTAAGGAGATCCATGGGCAAGCGCACAGGCAGCTCTAGTCAGTTTGGCTCTACACTATAAACTACATGTACTATTCTTCAGACTTCCCTCTCAGCGGGGCTTTGCTGATCTGTGACTGAGCCAGGATCCCATGTCTCTTATCACCACTTCCAAGACTGTGTTCTCAGTGGCAGTCATAACTATAAAGTAATTAAAAAAAAATAAAGCTCACAACGTACACATGCAAATGCCTGCCGGGCTGTGAGGAGTCACATACCAGCCATGTCCAATCATTCTTCAGAGTCTCCTTATGTAGTGGCTCAAGGCTGTCAGAAGGTCCTGATTAACCTCAGGAAAAGCAGATTTTCATTCTTGGAGGATGTGTCCGGTATTTTGGAAATGGGCAAAGTCACTGAGATCCAAGCCTGGTGAGAAGATAAACGAGAGGTCAAAGTCGTGATATTGTTTGAAATCAAAGCTATGGAGTCTCTCTGAAGTGCGTGGTGGGTTTCAAACTGATCTGAGAGGAAATGGGAGAGCCAACAGTTCTCTCGGAAGGATTGTGGGTGACTTGAAAGGGGAGAAGCTGCCAGGCAGTGGTGGTGCATGCCTTTAATCCCAGCACTTTCGAGACAGGCGGATTTCTGAGTTGGAGGCCAGCCTGGTCTACAGAATGAGTTCCAGGACAGCCAGGGCTATACAGAGAAATCCTGTCTTGAAAAAAAGAAAGAAACGGGGAAAAGCTGCTGCTTGGATGGATGGTGAGTCCAAGTCTTTGCTTGTACATGTCTCCAGAATCACAACTCTGTAGCCTAAATCATCCAGGATCTTAAGAAAGAACCAAAACTCAACAGGATCTTAAGAAAGAACCAAAACTCAACAGGATCTTAAGAAAGAACCAAAACTCCTACAATTGATATATGGTACCATCAGTGACCCCAAGATCCACGGAGGACAGTATGGCTGCCCTGAGAGCTAACAGGATGCACAGTAGGAATAGGATTAGCTGGCTGAAGGAAGAATCTATAAAGATCACGAATCTTCTGGAACAACTCCCATTCCCCTCCATTTGAAAATCCCTGTTGTTGGGTTGAAAAATGTCTTAACTCTTAAAAAAAAAAGGGGGGGTGGGGTGGGATGAGGTGGGAGGGTGGGACCTTAGAAGCAGTCCAAAATCATTGTGGAGGTTCCTTCGGTCTCTGAGGTGGCTAATGTGGCTCTGAGCTAGGAAATGGGGGTCAGGTACTCAGATGGTAGAACTGGGTTGAATTCCTTATCTATCTATGACTGTCTATCATGGCCATTGCTATCTGTTAACCTTGGTGAAGTCCTCTAGCCCTCTGAGGTTGAGAGCTCATGGTGGTCTATGCCTGTGATACAGTGAGTTTCGGGACAGTCAGGGTCACAGAGTGAGACCTGTCTCAAGAAAACAAACCAAAGCAGTTGACAACAGCACCACCTCCCTCCCAGAATGGGTGGCAGGTTAGTGAATGCAGAGTAAGACAGACAGGGAGTTCTCAGTGACAAGGGGGAGAGAGTCACTGTTAGGACAGGCTGAGTCCTCTCTTTTCTCTTCTCCTGGAGGGGACCTGGAGCTCCCTGCCAGGTGTCTTGCCTACAGCCTCGCAGCCCTTGTCAAAGGGCAGTTTTCCTCAGATTAGAATGAGCCTACAGAGCCAGGCGGTGGCCGCGGATGCCTTTAATCCCAGCACTTGGGAGACAGAGGCAGGTGGATTTCCAAGTTCGAGGCCAGCCTGGTCTACAGAGTGAGTTCCAGGACAGCCAGAACTATACAGAGAAACCCTGTCCCCAAAAAACAAAAACAAAACAAAACAGAATGAGCCTACAGGATAACAGTAGACTAGATTAAGTATTGGGCAGTGCATGAATCAGGACAGCTGCCAAATTCTCAGATTTGTTTCCTAATAGACATCCAAATAGACCTGAATGAATGGGCTGCTATCAGGATGATTAAAAAAAAAAAAAAAAAAAAAAAAAAAAGATAACCAACAAACAAACTGGTCCTCTGCATCGTATAACTCCCCAAGAGAAACAGGAGGATTTCCCACTCTCCTCCCTATGTCCATCCATCAGATTTTAACAGCTATTTGCCAAATACTGAAATTATACTCTAGGAGTAAAAAGGAGTTATGAAATCCTTCATGAAGCCTAAAGAACATTTGTGACTTTTCTTTTTCTATTTCTTGGAGACAGGGTCTCATGTATCCCAGGTTGGCCTGGAACTGGGCTATCTAGCTAAGACTGACTTGAAGGCTTAGCCCTTCTGCCTCTTCTCACCACATGCTGTGGTTACAGGTGTGGACTACTGTGCTTGGCTAGAAGGTTTTTTGGTTTTTTTTTTTTTTAATAGATTTTTTTTTTTTTTTAAAGGGAGGATTGATGGTCAGTACCGTAAGTTGTTTGGGTAACTGAGAAATGAGGCTCAGGACAGGTAAGAGTGCAGAGGCGAATACAAGAAGAGGAAAGCAGGGTTTCAGTGTTAGTTAAAATGTCTAGTTTTATAAACTAGTATAGTCAGCTTTAGAGACAGGTGAGTGGTGTGTGTGTGTGTGTGGGTGTGTGTGTGTGTGTGTGACTCAAGGTTACTTGGTAGTGGTGGAAAGAGTGGGGAAAGATTCCGTGGGTGATGCAGAGAACATTATTAGACCTGCTGACAGACTGGCTGAGTAGCTAGCCAAGTCAAAAGTCATGCTAAGGGTGGTCAGGGGAGGTGGAGCTGTGTTTTCTTCTCTGAGTTCTAGGAAAAGTCAAAAGGCAGTTCAGGGAGTGTCAGAGACATCCTGGGTTTCTCACCAGTACCTCTTAGTTTCAGGCGCCCCATGAGAGACACACAATTCATGCTTGAGCCATGCATGCCCTCCACCTTCTCAACTTCATTTCTCAGTGTTTTCTTGACCCCTCCTTTCTCTCCACGGGGAATCTGACTCTGTCTTGGGAACTGGGGTGTGGAAACACAGCACACAAAATCATAGGAGTATGCTGTAGTTGGGGCACGGTCTGGGTAAGTGACATTGTAAGGCATTCTATACCAGAGACATCCACCTTCATGCCTGTAGGAAACTGGGGAAGAGGAGGACGGGGAAGTCCTCCTGGCTAAAGTGAGACTGTGACCAGTGTTGAGTTAATAATAAATAATTATAACAGCGGCCATTTATTGAACACTAATTACGTGTTTGGCACTTGGAATCCCTTCCTCACCAAATCCTGACAACAAGTTTAGGAGGTAGGTATTATCTCCATTTTACAGATGAGAGACCCGAGACTTCAAGTAGAGAACTTCATCAAAGTCATAATGCTGGTGTAGGGAAGACCTAGGACTTGAACTCAGGACCGCCTCGCTGGACAGCCCATATGATATTCTGCCATTTCTACTGCGGTTCAGCAGGACCTCCACAGAGGACCTTTCAGACTTTAGTGAGAGGAGTGAATAATACAGCCCCAGCAGAAAGGGAATACACCAGTTTCTGGAGTGCCCCTAAACAGGGTTGTCCCTCTGGCCACTTATGAAGTGAGAAGGCAGTGGTTAGCTGAATGGAGCCATCTCACGAAGCTCCTGTACCCATGCCATGGTTCTTTACAGAAGCATCATATCTCCAGGATAGAGATGAGGAACAGGTGCCACCCACCCAAGGACCCCACATCCCATGAGACAGAGTCTAGACACCTGGGGTTTCCTGCCAGATCCCTAGTGCAAGCCAGTCAGTTTCAGCCACGGCTGCCTCCCCACCCATAAGCAACATGCACATTTGCTATCTTTCTCCTTTCTGTCACACATTATTTCAGCTCCAGTTCACAGCATTGCCAGAAGTCATCCTCCACCCCAGCCAGCACCTCTCCCCCAGCACACACACACTTTGGCTGTACCTGAGAGAGTGGTGTCGGTCTTTCTACCCAAGGCCTTCACAGATGGGAGCCACCCAGCTGGGCTGACAGCTGCTGTCACTGTGCCGGCTGTGGAGGCATTTCCTAATGACTGAGCAGGTCGGGAGGACAGCGCAGGGAAGTGAATGCTGCCCAACCCGTTTGAGGCCAGGAGGCTCTCGGTGCTGCCCAGGGGTTGGGCAGCTGCTGGAGTCAGGTGATCCCAGTGAGGATGCTAGCTGAGGAGCCCTGGGCTGAATCAGAGGGTCTCACTATAGAAGCAGTAACTTGAGGTCCCTTTGGCCAAGGCTTCCCTGGTCATGGATTTCCCCATCCAACCATGGGAAAACTATACACTGGGAACCTCCGTGTTTGACCACGTGAAGAGTAAATAGGCCAATAAGTCAGAGACTAAATGGGCTTTGACACCCCAAGTCCCACACTAAGTTTGGTGTGATGTGCCCATGTGCAACTGTTTTTCATTAAACAGAGGGGCTTAGTGTGCCAATAGACCAACCACTACAAGTATAAACATGCATAAGTTGGTTTGGGGAATGACTTTGAATGCTCTAAAGTACATTTGGACAGCTATGATCGACAAGATCAATTATGTGTTTCAAAATAGCTTGTAAAGTACAGGATTTTGAATGTTCTCAACATAGAGAAATGTTTTTATCAGTTATATCTGAATTTATGGATATGTCAGTCACTCTGATCCAATCATTAAAGACTGTATACATGTGTTGAAATGCCATGCTCCACACTCTACCCCTTACATATGTAGAATTGAAAATTTAAAAATTATTAAAATGATAGTGAGGGGCCTGGGATGTAAATCAGTAGGTTAAGTGTGTGCTCAGCATGCATAAAGCCCTGGGTTTATTCCCAGCTCTGTATAAACCAGGTGCAGTAACATCTGCCTGTGAGGCCTGCACTCAAGGTAGAGAGAGAAGGATCAGAGGCCCAGGATCAGCCAGGGAGTGGTGGTGTACACCTTTAATCCCAGCACTCCAGAGGCAGAGGCAGACTGGTCTCTGTGAGTTCAAGGCCAGCTCTGGTCTACAGAGTGAGTCCCAGAACAGCCAGGGCTATACAGAGAACCCCTGGTGGGGGTTTAGGGGGTTGGGGCAGAATAAGTGCAAGACTGTCTGTCCTCAGTTATACAAGGCCAGTCTGAGCGACATGAGACTCTGTCTCAAAAAAAAAAAAAAAAAAGTTGTTTTTTTCTGTTTGCTTTTGTTCTTTTTTTTGTAAAGTTGAGGCAGGGACTCGAGGTTAAGAGCACTTGTTGCTCTTGCAGAAGACCTGGATTTGATTCTCAGCATCCACATGGTGATTCACAACTATCCATAACTCCAGTTCCAGGAGATTTGATACCCTCTACTGACCTTGGTCACATATGTACATCTAGGCCAAACACACATGACTAAATCAAAAAAAAAAAAAAGTTGAGACAAAAAAAAAATCAAAAATAGTGATGTATACATACCCAGAAGTCGCTGACTGTGGGACAGAGATTCAAGTGTCAGAACTGTCTGTAGGGATGACATTAATACATGACAAAGTTTATGAGGAAAGACCTGAAGGGAGACACATCAAACCACTATTAGGAGTCATCTTTATAGGGGAATTAAAAACAAAAAAAACCCGAGTATATCTTTGTTTCTTTTTCATTTTGGGAGGGCAGTGGAAGTGCTACAGAACACTCTTGTGTGCTCTGACACCTGGAGTCCAGAGGACTGGGCAGCTTGTGAGTCCTCTCCTTGCACCATGGAGGCCCAGAGGACACACTTAGGTCATCGGGCTCGGTGGGTGTCCTGATGGGCTTGTATCTGCTGAGCCAGATCACTGGCTCAATCTTTTCTGATTATTATTATTTGCTGTATGTGTGTGTTGTAGTTGTGGAGTGGTGAGGGGCACGTGTGGCATGACCTGCATGTGGTGGTCAGAGGAGAACTTTATGGGGCGCAGGGATGGAATTCAGGTGTGCACTTGGGTGGCAAACATCTTTCCTCACAAACCCAGCTTGCCAGCACAAGAATGTGCGTTTCTTTTGTGATCGTAAACCACCAAGAATAAGGGAGAATCCGAGGTGACAAGGTGAGGGAACTGGAAAATATTTTGGGATACATTCCCTCTCAGTTCTCAGGAGGCTCCCCCAGAGCCATTTACTTTTTCCTGGAAGAAAAAAAGAAAAGATAACTAGATACAATGCATACTAATGTCTCAAAAAACCAAACCAAACCAAAGCATACTAATGTGTGTGGCCTATAGCGTGACCATTCTGCCCTGTCAACCATGGCTCTGTATCCGGGGGCATTTTACTCTCAGAGGATGACATTCCAGGGCACCAACCACTTCAGCTAGGGACACATGTCTAGGCAGGGACACATTGTCACGGCAGTCTCTCATGCTCTTTTTCTGGGAACACCAGGTAGCCCCAGATTTAATAAATAAAATCACAATATAACTAGATAAATCTGGCTTTCAGAGAGACACCAAAGGATTTTTGTCATAACCGGTCTGCCTGGGACACACCTATATTAGAAAATAAGTACACACATATGCATGCATATACATACATATATGTACATACATAATCTGGACCCAAATTTCCGCACTTACTTGAGAAGCTGAAGCAGAAGGGGCCCTAAGTTCCAGGCCAACCTTAGCAATTTGGTAAGAACTTGTTTCAAGGTAAAAGGTCAAAACGTCTAGGGGTAGAATTCAGCAGTAAAGGGTTTATTTAGCATGTGTGAGGTTCTCGGTTCAAAGGCTGGGGCCACCATAAAAAAACTAGCAAGATAAAACTGCCAAGTTCTCAGAGCCTTCATCAGTGTGGCTTTTAACGCTGCCTAGGGATTTCTGGGGGGGTTCCTAAAAAGTACCAGTCCCCACTGTGTCTCCCAGGGAGGGGACTGAGCCAGACTAGGTGGCCCCTGGACTCTTACTTATGGGATTTTCAGAATGATTAGACATTCCTAAGTTTCTTTCATATCTTTTCACTTGGCCTTCTATGGAGCTTGACTTTGAAGATGACCTTTAAGAGATAAATAATTATTGTCATACTCTATCATGGTGTACTTCATGTGTCCTTACTGGTAGTGACTAAAGGGAAAAAATGCCATGTCCCTTTGGGAAACATACTTAATCTGTCAGTGTCTTGGTGGCTTCACTCATAAAAAATGGGATAATAGCATTTACTCCATAGGGCTGTTCGGGCAGTAAAATGGATGATGCATGTCATCTGCTCAAAACAACACTGGCTTGTGTCAGGGTCCCCATCGTTGTTACCGTCATCATCATCCCATGACAAAAAGGGAAGTGAGGAGGACATGAATACCTCCCAGATCCAGTGTCTGGGTCTGGTCTTGATCAGTTCAAACACTAATATTATACTTCAGTATCTCCTCGGCAGTGGATTATGGGAGAAGAATTTCTGGCTCCAGAGGGATGGAACAGGCGTTCCTGCTCTGGACAGCCACGCTAGAGAGTTATCTGCCTTTTTGGAGCCACATTGGGTGTGCTGAGGCTCTGATTTGCTCTGGAGACGAGGTTGCCCTGGGTGGGTCTGGAGTCTTCATTGGCTCCTTGGAGATAAGACCTACCTTAGAAGCAGGGTGTAAAGCTAGGACTCAGGACCCCGGGACGCAGGAGGGCGCAGGAGGATCACAAGTTTGGGGCCACACTGGGCCACAGGAGGCCCTGACACAAGCAAACAACAAATGCCTTTCTTTGAGAGACATTTTTGTGAAGGTAAAAGACTTCCAGGCTGAGGAAGGATCCTAGACAAACTGGCTGGCCACTTGCTAACTACAGGTACAATGTCTGCATGAGATGAACATCTGAACAAGGGACAGAAGTTCCCAAATGCCAACATCCCCTGGAAAACTGATTAAGAAAACAAAGCTTCAGGCCCTGGTGAAGGACTTAGCACATGTTAGGAAAAGTCTAAGAAACTATATTCTATGTTTACATTTAAATATTGGAAGGATTGATGGACAAATTCATGATATACAAAAAAAAAAAAATAATAATGTGTACTAATGGTCAAGTCCAGGCCTTGTACCCCTGAGAATTTCAACCTTGCTATACTAAGGTTTTTTTTGTTTTGTTTTGTTTTGTTTGTTTTTCGAGACAGGGTTTCTCTGTATAGCCCTGTCTGTCCTGGAACTCACTCTGTAGACCAGGCTGGCCTCAAACTCAGAAATCCGCCTGCCTCTGCCTCCCAAGTGCTGGGATTAAAGGTGTGCACCACCACTGCCCAGCTTTTTTTTTTTTTTTTAAGATTTATTTATCATTATATCTAAGTACACTGTAGCTATCTTCAGACAGCACCAGAAGAGAGCATCAGATCTCATTACGGATGGTTGTGAGCCACCATGTGGTTGCTGGGAATTGAACTCAGGACCCTCAGAAGAGCAGTGAGTGCTGAGCCATGTCTCCAGCTCAAGGGTCCCTCTCAGTCCCCCATGTAGCTACTACCTTGTCATCCCTTCACACACATTCATAGGTTTGCATATAAACCTCAGAAAACAATAAGTGTTAGTGAGTTGTGGGTAAATTGGATCCCTTGTGTCCTCCTGGAGGCAATGTAAAATTATGTGGTGTCTGTGGAAAGCCATGTAGCGACTCTTTAAACCCTTAAACACAGAATTACCTAGCAAGTCCTACTAGCACATCCACTCCTGAGGATACAGTCAAAAGGGTGATGGTGCCAGAGATGTAGCTTAGTTGGTTAGGAGTGGGAACGTGCTGTGCAAGAGGCCCTGGGTTCAGTCCTCGACAGTGCACAAAACCAGCATGTTGGTGCACATCTGTAACCCCAGCACTCCGTGTTGGGAACAAAAAGTCATGGTTACCTGAGCTCCTCCAAGCACAGTGACCCAGTTGGCAGAACGAGGGATGGTTTTCATCCTCAATTTACCTCTCCTGGGTCCTGAGCCCACTTAGCCCAGCCTGACAGCAAAATGCCATAACCCAAACAGTTCTGTTCTCCTCACAGTGGCTTCTTTCTATCAGGCACTCTGTCTGAATTTCAGTTGTTGAGGTTTTAATAATTGAGGCCCAATGGTGGTGAGTGTCTTGATCTGTGAGTTCACAGCCAGCCTGGTCTACAAAGCGAGTTCCAGGACAGCCAGGGCTAAATAGAGAAACCCTTTCTTAAAAAACAAACAAAAAAATTCGAGCCCATTTTATATTTAAATACCTATAGCAGCCTCATCCTTAGCATCCATTCCTTTAGAATATACATATTTTCCAAATAGTCCTAAATGCAAGCAAGCATCCATGCCTTACAAATAATGCCTTGGATTTGAGGAGGTAGACTTTATGGATGCCATTACAGTCCAAGCCCGTGAGCTCAGGTTTGCAATTCTAATTATGTTTTCAATAAATGGTAAAATTAACACATACTTCTAGGTTAAAAACAAACTCACGTGGCTACCACTTAAAATCATTGTGTCTACAGATCTGGGGATGTGCTGAGTTGGGCAAGTGACTCAATGCTGACTGTAGGAGACCTCTGAGATTAAGAGGAAATCCGGCAGGGTCCTGGTGACTCAGGTCTGTAATCCCAGCATTTAGGAGGCAGAGACAGGAGGGACCAGGAGTTCAAGGTCAGCCTGTGCTACAAGGTAAGACCCTGTAGACAGACAGACAGACAGACAAAAACACAACAAAAACACAGGCAGACAAAAACAAAACAAAACAACAACAACAACAACAATGACACAACCTAACCCAAACCAAACCAAGGACAACTTCTGAGCTCCTTGTGGGGAGCCCAAGGTCAGGTTTACATACTTGACCTGAGACTCCTTAGAAGACAAAAAACAGCTTGGACGCCAAGAGAAACTAACAAGGAAGGCTTGTGTCCAGGGAAGAGGCTGACCCAAGGGGTGGGGCTCAGGCCTTCCATCAGCCCACCTGTGTGGGGCCGCCTTTGCCTTCGCCTTCTTCTGGCAGTGCGCTGCCAGCCGGTGGATTCTCTGTTGCTCCCAGCAAAATGCCCAAGTGCAGGTGCAGGTGCAGGGACCAGTGAGTGACAGGTGCAGGAGCAAGCACGAAGAGGCGCGGTGTCTTCTCAGGAACTCTGGGGCGGGGCGGCAGCTGTACAGGAGAAGCAGGACAGGAGGGAAGCCGCCTTTGGGGCAGGATTTAGATAGTCACTGCTCTTCACCGCAGAACCTGATTGCTCTCTGGCAGCCAACAGGCCTCAGCTTCTGAAGCAAGTTTGGCAGAGTCAAGGACAGTGTCAAGGGTTTAAACAACAACTTTTTTTTTTAAGTGATAAAAATATCGAAACATTGAAAATAAATGTGGGAAATTCATAAAGACACAGGCACACAAAATGAGAACACAGGATGTGTGCCCCTTCTACAGATAACTAGTCTTACTATTTTATTGTTTATTTTTCCAAGAGAAAAATACTGCCACACATAACATATCGTTATGCTACAATAACTATGTATTACATGCCTACAGATAATATATAATTACTTCTAAGATAAGTAGGGTCATATTGTATAAAATCTTTTAAGACCTAATTTTTTTAAAAAAACTGTTGTCATGTGATCCCAATAAACATTCCTTTGTACCCTCATTTTAGCTTTTATTGCTTATTTATTTTTGTGGCCCTGGGGAGCTGAGAGCCTCCTGGGTGCTTGGTAGGAGTGTTAGCCAAGCACTTCTTCCAGTTTTTTTCTAATAAAAAAAATTTTATGTATATGAGTGTTTGCCTGCGTGTGTACTACATGTGTGCCTAGTGCCCATGGAGACCAGAAGAGGGCATCAGATCCCTGGGATTTAAATCTGGGTCTTCTGAAAGAGCACCTAGTGTTCTTTTTTTGTTGTTGTTTTGTTTTGTTTTTTTTCGAGATAGGGTTTCTCCGTGTAGCCTTGGCTGTCCTGGAACTCACTCTGTAGACCAGGCTGGCCTTGAACTCAGAAATCCTTCTGCCTCTGCCTCCCTCACCTAGTGTTCTTAACCACTGAGCCATTTCTCTAGCCCTATGCTTTTCTCTTTTTAAATATTTATTTATTTATTTTATGTATATGAGTACACTGTAGCTGTACAGATGGTTGTGAGCCACCATGTGGTTGCTGGGATTTGAACTCAGGACCTTCAGAAGAGCAGTCAGTGCTCTTAACCACTGAGCCATCTCTCCAGCCCTCCCCATGCTTTTCTCTTGAAAACCTTTTTACATTGCGTGTGTGTGTGTGTGTGTGTGTGTGTGTGTGTGTGTAGTCATGCACATGTCACAGTGTACAAGTGAAAAACATGAAGTTGGTCTTTATCCTTCTATGTGGATCCTGGGGATCGAACTCAGGTCCTCAGGCTTGTCAGCAAGCAAAGGCGCTTGCTGAACCGTCTCCCTAGCCCTCCTTTTACTTAAAAAGTTTTATGGTAGCGAGGAATGGTAGAGAATGCCTTTGATCCCAAGCACTCTGGAGTTCAAGGCCAGCCTGGTCTATGTGAGGATCTGTGAAAACAAAAACAACACAAACTTTTTAAAAAACAGAGCTGGGTTGGGCAGTGGTGGCACATGCCTTTAATCCCAGCACTTGGGAGGCAGAGGCAGGAGGATTTCTGAGTTCGAGGCCATCCTGGTCTACAGAGTGAGTTCCAGGATAGCCGGGGCTACACAGAGAAAGCCTGTCTTGAAAAACAAAACAAAACAAAAAACAAAAAACAAAACAAAACAACAACAACAAAAAAGAAGTGTGCATGGGCTGGGGAGATGGCTTAGCGGTTAAGAGCACTGATTGCTCTTCTGAAGGTCCTGAGTTCAAATCCCAGCATCCACATGTTGGCTCACAACCACCTGTAGTGAGATCTGACACCCTCTTCTGGTGTGACTGAAGACAGCCTCAGTGTCTATACTAATAAATAGATCTTTTTTTTTTTTTTTTAAAAGTGTGCATTTGCAGTGTGCAGTTGAGGCACACGTTTTTAATCCCAGCATTCAGAAGACAGAGGTAGGCAGATCTCTGAGTTTGAGGTCAGCAAACTTGAGAGTGAGTGCCAGGACACAAAGAAACCCTGTCTTGGAAAAAAAAAAAAACCCACCAACTAGCCAACCAAACAAAAAAACCCTAAAACCAACCAAACAAACAAGCAAACAAAAAGGAGTGTGCATTCGATGACCTTTGCTTCTGTCACAATAGGGTAGATTGTATTATCAGATGTGGATGTCTTTTGAGAACAATGTAAGAGATCTTCAGCAACATATAACCACACATGCGTATGCAGACGCACACAGCGGCTTTAATGTGTCAGAGAGCAGTCAGCATGGATAGTACTGTAGTAAACAGTTGTGGAGAGAAAGAAAGAAACACTGAAGCGAGGGAGATTGCTTCGGTTGCTTTTACCTTCAAGGAATTTGCCCATTTGTTTAGGGAGACATTGA
>NW_022196911.1:64094771-64102677 GCF_008632895.1 Mastomys coucha | reverse complement strand
CCTGGAACTCACTCTGTAGGCCAGGCTGGGCTCTAACTCAGAAATCTGCCTGCCTGTACCTCAAGTGCTGGGATTAAAGGTGTGCGCCACCACTGCCCGGCCCCGAGTTCTATTTCTTGAGCAGACAGCTGGTCACAAGGTATTCTCTGACCTCTTCCTGCAGGCCATTCAAATACATTTTTAAAATGTAATTTAAAAATTGGAGTCCAAAAGCCAGGCATAGTGATGTACACCTTTAACACCAGCACTCAGGAGGCAGAGGCAGGCAGATCTCTGAGTTCCTGAGCTGGAGGTTAGCCTAGTCTATATAGTGAGTTATTCTAGGTCAACCAGGACTACACAGAGAAACACTGCTCTGTGAGAAAAAAAAAAAAAAAAAAAAAAAAAAAAAAAAAAGAGGAATCGGAGCTGGATGTAGAGGTGCACCCTGGCAAGAGCACCTTCGTTTAAGCAACAGTTTGAGGCTAGCCTGTTCTACTCAGTGAGTTTTAGGATAGCCAGAGCTACAGAGTCCCTGTTTCAAAACAAACAAAAAAACCAATCAAACCAACCAACCAACCAAACAACCAAACAACCAAACAAACAAAAAATTGGAATCCAAATCAACCAGAATTTAAGGAACAAAGATTAGGTAAAGGGCACAAGAGAAATGAGTTCCACATCCCAAGTAGCTTTTTATTTCAGATAATTTGCTAAATCACAGTACATGTGGGGGAGGAGCAATGATAAGAAACAACACAGAAAGCTGTTGTTAAGTGAAGTGTAGCTTTCAGCCTCAGGGTTGCAGGTTCAGCAGCTGGAACCCAGCACTAGATGAGAAAGCAGGGACTGGTAGCTAATGTGGTGGCATGCTCCTGTGATCCCAGCACTCAGGATATAGAAACAAGAGGATGTGGATTGAAGTGCCAGCCTGGGCTGCATATTAAAAGCCTGGAGCATGGGGCTAGAGAGATGGCTCAGCCGTTAAGAGCACTGACTGCTCTTCCAAAGGTCCCGAGTTCAAATCCCAGCAACCGCATGGTGGTTCACAACCATCTGTAATGAGATCCGATGCCCTCTTCTGGTGTGTCTGAAGACAGCGACAGTGTACTTACATATAATAAACAAAGAAGAAGAAGAAGAAGAAGAAGAAGCAGCAGCCTGGGGCGGGAGTAGGAATGAAAGAAACAGTTCCAAAAGAAAGCAGGGTATTTATACTATCAAACAGATGCTGATGCATTTAAGAAGGGAGATAGACTGCTGGGTGGTGGCGCATGCCTTTAATCCCTGCACTCAGAGGCAGAGGCAGAGGCAGAGGCAGAGGCAGATGGATCTCTGTGATTTTTAGACCAGCCTGGTCTACAGAGTAAGTTTTAGGACAGTCAAACACAGAGAAACCCTGTCTTAAACAAACAAACAAGCAACAAGAAACCCACATGGGCTGGAGAGATGGCTCAGTGGTGAAGAGCACTGACTGCTCTTCCAGAGGTCCTGAGTTCAATTCCCAGCAACCACATGGTGGCTCACAACCATCTGTAATGAGTTCCAGTGCCCTCTTCTGGTGTGTCTGAAGACAGTACAGTGTACTCATACGCATTAAAAGAATGTAGGTGTCAATTTAAGGTTTTTTATTTGTTTGTTCATTTTTTGGTTGTTTTTTTTTTTTTTTAGAGACATAGTCTCAAGTATCCCAGGTTGACCTCAGACTTACTGCTTACTCAAGGATGACCTTGAACTCCTGAGTCTCTTGCCTCTAGTGCTGGGGTCACAGGCCTGAGCCACCACCATTCAGCTCTGGGATCGGCCTCTCAAGTGTTGAGATTGGAGGCATGTGCCGCCTTGCGCGGCTCTTCCTGATTTAGATGGCTATAAACATAAGGCAGCTAGGGATGTATCCATGTGACTGCTGAAGAGTTTGGTTGCTGGGACCAGTCTGACTTCTTTATGTCTTTATTCTTAGTCGGAACACCGAGGTCGAGATGTGTGTTACTACTTTAACTAGGCGGAAGGTTTTCTTAGCTAAACCTTAAGGCTTTTTGCGCTAGTACGAAGGTCTGACGAACTGGACGGAATTGAAGAAGCCGAGGGGCTAAGCAAATGTGGAGTGGAGTGATTTATTGTTTTTAGAGAGTCAGGAATTGTCTGAACCAGTAACTGGAAAGGATTCTAAGGAATGTTTATGTATCGAAGCTGTTGGGTTACCCTAGCAGAAATGTGTAACTAGAACCAGCAGGTGGCGCTCTAGAGACAGCTCTTTGCTGTCCATATTTCCATCCTAGTCCAAGGTCTTGTTGACATTCCCAGAATGTTGACATTGAACCGGGTGTGGAGAGCTTTCTAGTTCTAGCTTTTTTTTTTTTTTTTTTTCCCCGAGACGGGCTTTCTCCGCGTAGCCCTGGGTGTCCTGGAACTCACTCTGCAGACCAGGCTGGCCTCGAACTCAGAAATCTGCCTGCCTCTGCCTCCCAAGTGCTGGGATTAAAGGCATGAGCCACCACTGCCCAGCTTCTAGTTCTAGCTTTTGACTCTGCTACATCCAGGGATGAAATTCTCAAAATCAAGAACCCTGTGAGGACTGGGGTTTTGTTTCTTAACTTACTTTGCATTTGGACGTCCCTACAGTGTCACCCCTCAATTCAGTGCGCATCTGTGGTGGCCTCTAACTATGAAGAACATGCCCATTCCCTGGTTTTCCTGTGAAAATGTAAATTCTGACGCTCTAGCTGTCAAGTGGGGCCTGATTCTGCCTTTTAAACACATTCCCTTTTTTTTTTGTGATGACTCATGCAGGGCTGACTTTAGTGTGTGCTCCTTATGGGAGGTCCTGTCTCTTTTCGGCAGAGGTGAGAGGAACTCACCTGTAGGCGCATCCAGGAGCAAACCTAATTCCATTTATGTATTTGTTTGTTTGTTTATTTTTGGGACAGGGTTTCTTTGTTTAGTGTTGGCTATCCTGGAACTAGTTCTGTAAATCAGGCTGGCTTCAAACTCATGGTGCTGGGATTAAAGTCACACACTACCACCAACCACCTGGTTTCCTTTTATTGTTGTTGTTGTTATGATAATGATGTGGTGTGGGATGTGTGTGCGTGTGTGTGTGTGTGTGTGTGTGTGTGTGTGTGTGTGTGTGTGCCTCTAGAGGCCACAGAGGGCTGAGCTGAAGATGCAGGGGGTTATGAGCCACCATGTGGGGGCTGGAAACTGAGCCTCAGCCCTCTGGAAGAACAGCTAGTGCTCTTAGCTGCGGAGAGCCATCTCTCCAGCCCTAACACAATTCCATAGATACATGCAAATGGTTACTTTGAATCCATCAACTGTGTGGTGTGTCCTTGGGCAATTTTTTGTGAGCATGTTGGGTCTCAGTTTTCAGATCTGTAAATGAGGACATTAGAGTGTCTTGACATTAAATCAGAACGGGTAAAACTCTGCACGGTTCAATGAAGCTTGGAGAATGGAGCCAGATGAACAGTTCTGGTTAAGAGGTACATGGCAGGAAGCAAGGAGTGGGTCCTCATCAAGTAAGAGCCCATCTCATCTGTCAGGACAGCCTTTATCTCAGAAGGGGGTCAGGGAGATGAGGGCAGAGAACCAGGGGCCAGGCTCTTGGTCAGCAGGTGATAAACTTGATTTGAGGGGGAGTTGGGTTTAGCAGGCTAAGCAGGTTTCATCTGGAGGTGGAGATGATGCGTAGCTAGAGGCCTTCAGGCAGCTTGGCAGTTTTCAGCACACTCCTCCCTCCTCCCTCCTCCCTCCTCCCTCCTCCCTCTCTCTCTCTCTCTCTCTCTCTCTCTCTCTCTCTCTCTCTCTCTCTCTCTCTCTCTCTCTCTCTCTCTTTCTCTTGTTTTTTGAGACAGGGTTTCTCTGTATAGCCCTACCTATCCTGGAACTCACTCTATAGACCAGGCTAGCCTCAAACTCATATCCACCCGTCTTTGCCTTTCAAGTGCTGGGATTAATGGCATGGCATCACCACCACCTGATGAGACATACACCCATTTTCCATCTTTCAGAACTTTTGGGGATTGTGAGAACTACTTTTAGAGCATGCCAGGGTGGCCTTGTTTTGCTTTCATATAAAGCTCTGCCTCAATCTGCAAAACCCTAGTCCTGTTGCTATGGGTCCCTCAGCTCAGGTACAGCTTGCCTATGTGCGTTTGTATGGATTTGTTTGACATGACCACAGCCATCTTGAGTCAGAGCCACCATGACTGTCCCTGAGTAACCCAGGCCAGTTTTTCCTGTTTGGTCTCCTAGCAAACCACAACTAGATAAAACCATTAAAGTAAAATATGGGGCTTTGGACAACCAGACCCTAGCCCCAGGAATGCACCGGACTCTTTGATATTTTGTTATGATATACCAGGTACATTCCAGCCAGGATGAAGTCACTTTTGTCCCAGCCAACAAGTACACTCCTCTTTCTGACCCAGATTGCCAGCTATAGTTTGTTTAACCCCACTCAAGACTATACTTGCTCAGTAAGTCCTACAGTAAAACCCCTCTCTCTGTAACCCTACATGTCTGCCCATATGTCTGTGGTATCCGGTCCTCTTGAGGCCAGCTCTCACAGTCTAGGACTGGGTTTAAATAGGGCCGTGTTTCCATCGGATCGCCAAGATCCACGAATATTTATAGACTAACTTCCAGTACTTACTGGCCCCTCCCAGGCACACATAGAGACAAGTATGCTCAGCGCTTGCCTTCTCTGGGATAACCTTGGGAAGAACCACTCCCCTATGGGAAAGGACTTCACAGTGAAGCTCCCTGTTTTGTGTTGCTAATGACAGATAAGGCGTTGTTATTTTATTTTCCATCAGATGGACATTTGTAGACTAAACAGCAGCAGGCAGTAACTTTAATGTGTTATCCATGCTCACTCTTTTTTTTTTCCTAGCATTTTTTTTTCTGAGACAGGGTTTCTCTGCATAGCCCTGGCTGTCCTGGAACTCACTCTTTAGACCAGAAATCCACCTGCCTCTGCCTCCCAAGTGCTGGGATTAGAGGTGTGTACCACCACTGCCCGGCTCCATGCCCACTCTTATCAATGGTTCCTGTTCTATTTGGTAAGACTGGAAGAACTGTGATCACTGTGGAGGCAAGATACGTGGACGGCTCACGGGATCTGCTAAAGACGTAGCGAATGGACCAGCCTTGGAAAGGCAGGAAGTGGACAATACTGACAGCTCAAGGGACTCACTGATCTCGGGACTTATATGGAGGTAGTTATACATCTTATCCCATCTGAGCCACAAACAATGGCAGGAGTCAGTACTGGCTCCAATTCCTAAGAGGGAAAATGAGGCTCAACGATGAAAAGTGTAAGCTATCTGACTTTAAGATGGTGTTCTCTTCTCTCTCTCTGGTTTGTTTTGGTTGTCAGGACTGGGCACAGAACCCAGGGCCTTACACAGGCTAGGCAAGTAGAGTACCATTGAGCCACATCCACCCACCCCTAATTTGAGCTCTCACTTGCTGTGTTATTGCACTGGCATAGACATCAAAGCATTGGCACCCGTTCATCTCTTCCACTAAATTAGTTAGACGGCGTTTTCAGGGACAGAGAAGCGAGTGAGAGGACCACCAGCAGCCGCCCACACACAGGCAGCAGAGGTGTTCCCCGAGCTCCCAGGTCTTGCTTAACTCCAGCTGAGTAACAAGGCTGACAGGGTTGCCTCACTTCTTGACAGCAGGCCCCAGCCTTCCTGGCTCAAACCCACTTCCTGTCCCCAGTCTCTTCTGTCAGACCTGATTGAGTCTCATTCTTCCTGTTGACCTCTGCTTTGTCCTAGCTGGCCCCAGGTGGTCTCCACTTGCTGCTGTGAACCAGATCAGCTGAGGACCCAGGACCAGGTGCCTTGTGACTTGGGGAATTGGAGTGAGGGGAAGGGATGGGTGGAGGCCTGGGCCTGGCCTGGGAGACACCAGAGTGGAGGCTTCTGGTGTCTGGGGACACTTTCTGCCCATACGGTGGCTAGTTAGGACAAATGTCATTATGTCCCTGTAATAGGTGACACTAGGCATTTGCCATGGTGCCTTTTTCTGAAAACACAGTTATCTTCCCTCATCTGGATTCTGATCACCTTGATTTGGTTTTTATTTCCTGGCTGCCTGCTAGTATTTCTTGGAGGGGCAGGGAGCTCTTTGGGTACAGACAGATTTATCTGGGGCTGATGAAGAGACAATCAGGGTAAGGCAATGATGTCATGCCGGACTGAACAAGTGAGGGGCTTGTTTTGAAGTCTTGGCTGCTTCTAAATCGCTCAACTCCTGAGGGGCCAGCAGCTTCTTTCATTCTGTCTTCTGGCCTACCGATGGCAAAGTATTTTTATTTTATTTGAACTCGTGTAGAGCTTGTAGGAACAATGGTTGTGAAAGTGTTTCCTAGATTGTAAGGAGGTTGTGTTTCTCAAGACTTTGGGCTTTCTTTATTTTGTTTTCTAAATGGAACTAAGCATACTTTTTCATGATAATATCTTTTTTTTTGGCTTTTTTTTTTGGAGACAGAGTTTCTCTGTGTAGCCTCAGCTGTCCTGGAACTCACTCTGTAGACCAGGCTAACTCAGAAATCCGCCTGCCTCTGCCTCCCAAGTGCTGGGATTAAAGGAGTGTGCCACCACTGCCCGGTTCATGATAATATCTTATTTGATAAAATGCAAGCTATACATGCAGAGACACTGAAAATCTTTGTATAAGTATATCCCCAGATATGAACACTTTGGCCTACAAACTTAGACATTTTATCTATTTTTATGTGTACGTCTGTGGGCGTGTATGTGCACACAGCCATGGATGGGTTCCCTTAGAGACCTGACACTTGAATCCCCCTGGAACTGGAGTTAAAAGATGGTTGTAAGTCTCCATGTGGGTGCTGGGAACCAAACCCAGTCCTCTGCAAGAACAGAAGTTCTCTTAACCATTGAGCCAGGGTCTCACATCTCTTAAGTCTTGGCTGATATAGAATTTGCTATGCAGACCAGGTTGGTCTTGGGTCTGTGTTGATTTTGCTGCCTCTGCCTTCTGGGTACTAGAATCACAGGTGTGTACAGCTTCATCGGCTCCCAACAGCCTCACCTGGCTTCACAGGCTGTGGTGTTGACCTTGAACCCCTGCTCATCCTGTGTACACCCACCCAGTGTGAGGATTACAGGCATGAGCCATAACACCCAGCTGACATACACACTTTCAATAAATTTTTTAATGTTGAATGCTATTTACTGTCCTGTAACTTCTTTGCATTTAATGTCTTCTGAGTCATCCTATGCTGAATCACAAATATCCACCCTGTCCTCCTGGACTGCTGCACCGTATCCCATATGTAGATGTACCATGGCTTGTTATATGGGGGCAAAACTTCCATACACATAAAAAATTAAAACTTGCCGGGTGGTGGTGGCGCATGCCTTTAATCCTAGCACTTGGGAGGCAGAGGCAGGCAGATTTCTGAGTTAGAGGCCAGCCTGGTCTACAGAGTGAGTTCCAGGACAGCCAGGGCTACACAGAGAAACCCTGTCTCAAAAAACTAAAATAAATAAATAAATAAATGAATAAATGAATAAAATAAATAAATAAAAATTAAAACTTAAAAAATAAAGTCATACTATTTAATGTAAACATAACATCCATTTTTATTAAAAGCAGCACAGCGCTTACAATAAAAGATAACACCTCCCTGCTCTCTTCCCCCTTTCCTACTTTTCTTTACCAGAGACAATAGTTGAAATGATTTTCTTTGTATTTCCAAATAAAGTGTCTATGTGACCTATATGGTTCTATCACTCTGTCTTTCCATCCCTCTCTCTTCTCTCCCTCTCTCTCTCTCCCTCCCTTCCTTCCTTTCTTCCTCTATCCTTCCCTTCTTCCTTCCCTCCCTCCCTTCTTCTCTCCCTTCTTTCTTTCTTTCTTTCTTTCTTTTTTTTTTTTTTCGAGA
>NW_022196911.1:64092927-64094703 GCF_008632895.1 Mastomys coucha | reverse complement strand
CCCCCCCCCCCCCTCTCTCTCTCTCTCTCTCTCTCTCTCTCTCTCTCTCCCTCTGTCTCCCTCTCTCTTTCTTTCTTTGACACAGCTTCACTGTGTAGTTCTGGCTGGTGTGGAATTGCTATTTAGACCAGGCTGACCTCAAACTCACAGAGCTGCCCCTGTCTCTATGCTGGGATTAAAGGCATGTGCCACCATGCCTGGTCTATGTGGTTACATTTTAGTATTTTGTTAATAAAAGGGAAAGATAGAGTACTCATCTGTCCTCTACCCATATTATTGTCCCCACCTTCCTCATAGGATGACTTAATTAATGTTCATGCTGATGCACAGCATGCTTCAGCTGTCGCTGCTGCTCTCTGAACTGTGTGGACGATGAGAAGGTTGATAATGGCAGTAGTGTTCCTTTGTTTAATTTTTTGCTCCTGGAGTTGATAGTTGCCTCAAGGTGTTTTGGTTGTTGTTGTCTTTTGTTTGTTTGGTTTTGGTTTTTTGTTTTGTTTTTGTTTTTTGTAATTATTTTTTATTTGTGTGTGTGCACGTGTGTGTGCATTTGTGGATGTCTGGGTTTTCTGGCTATTGGGCCTGTGTGAAGGGTGCTCAGATCTGGTTGAGGCTGTGTGGGTGGGAAGGCCTGGAGGAGATTATCAGCATACTGTGAGGCTTCCCAGGGCGGAGGGTGAGACATCCTGGACTTGGAGGAGTCCTTTCTCCTCAGACCCCTTTCTTTTTATGGTGAAGTGACTTCGCTGCTCCCTGGTTCCTCTTACCTTCTCCTGTTCGGGTGGGAGTGAGGCAATGCTTTGGTTTGCCTACTCCCTGGGCTGTGAAGTCTGTGTCTAAATGCACCTTCAACACATTGTCCTTTCTTTAGCCCATTCCATACGACTGCTGAAGTGTGAGATTCCCGGAGGGACCCCCACACTCAAATCCTGGGAGTGATGACCCCAAGACACAGACTTGATGCAATCTGCAAGAAGCTTTTTATTCCAGCTAGCTGGGGCGAGACTCATATCCCTCGCAGGGGTAGAGGAGTCTGGCCCTGAGCAAGGTCTTAGGCAGCTTTTTATTCTTGTGCAGTTGCTGGGGCTAGGGAAGACTGGGGTAAGGGGAAGGTACCAGGGTGGTTTCTAATTGATGCTGGCTCGTGCTAGGGTCCAGGGGCGGGCTAGCCACCTGGCAATTGTTTTGGGCCAGGTTGTTTCTGAGTTCTTGGGCCAAGTCCTCTTGGTTCCCTTGTTTCTGGGTTCTTGGGAACTGGCCTCCCATTGTTTCTAAGTCCTGGGAGCTGGTCTCCCATTCTTCTAAGTCCTGGGAGCTAATTTCCCATTCTTCTAAGTCCTGGGAGCTAGTCTCCCGTTAAGTTCAACTAACGGCTAAATTCCCACAGTGCAGTTTGAAAATTTTAACCTCTCAGAAGCAGCTAGAACTTCTACCTCATGAGCCTTTCAGGAGGTCAGAAGCATAGTACATACCACCTGGCTCAGTCTCTTCTGATGTTGCATCGCTACCACTCCTGCACATGCTTTCAGACTTGTAAGAGTATGTGTGTGTGGATGTCTCTTTTTGTTTGTTTTTTTGTATTTTTATATCTATGTCTTTATGTCTCTATGTCTCTGTGTATCTATCTACCTACCTATCTATCTATCTATCTATCTATCTATCTATCTATCTATCTATCTATTTATCTATCTATGCTTCTATCTATCTATCATCTATCTATCTGAGACAAGCTCTCTCTCTCTCTCTCTCTCTCTCACACACACACATACACACACA
>NW_022196911.1:64087755-64092917 GCF_008632895.1 Mastomys coucha | reverse complement strand
CACACACACACACACACACACACACACAAACAAAAGAATCGCTTACACTGAGCTTCTCACCACTCACATCCTCCTAGCCTTTCTTCCTGTAGGTCCATATCGATAAAAACAGAGGTGGAGGCATTCTCTTGATAAATCTATCATCACTCCCAATCTGTAGAATAATTTCTAGTGAGTGTACAGTCCCTATTTATGTAAATATGACCACCAGTACACCTGATTCCATATTGATACCCTCTTTTTTTAAAGATTTATTTATTTATTTTATGTATATGAGTACACATTATAGCTGTACAAATAATTGTGAGCCTTCATCTGGTTGTTGGGAATTGACTTTTAGGACCTCTGCTCACTCCTGTCAACCCCGCTTGCTCTGGCCCAAAGATTTATTATTACGTACACTGTAGCTGTCTTCAGACGCATCAGAAGAGGGCATCAGATCTCATTACGGGCGGTTGTGAGCCACCATGTGGTTGCTGGGAATTGAACACAGGACCTTCAGAAGAGCAGTCAGTGCTCTTACCAGCTAAGGCATCTCACCAGGCCAATATTTACTCTCTTTTACAAAAAGATTTATTTATTTTTTCTTGTTAATTGTGTATGTGCGTGTGTCTGAGCATGGGTATGCCAGTGCCCGTAGAGGCCAGAAGGAGGTGTTGGATCCCCTGGAGCTAGAGCGAGTAGTAGCTGTGAGCCACTAATGTGGGTGCTGGGAAGGTCCTCTGCAAGGGCAGTATGTGCTCTTAACCACCAAGCCTCCACTTCAGCTCTATTTTATGTTTAATCATGTGTGTGTATGCCTCTATGTGGATCTGTGGCCGTTAGAGTGCAGGTGCCTGTGGAATCCAGCAGAGAGGTTTAAATCAGCTGGAGCTGGAGCAGGGATCTGCTTGACTTGGCTGCAGATAACCGAGTTCGGGTCCTCTGCAAGAGCGCTGCCGTGATCCCAGCTGCTGATCCATCCTCCCACCCCAACACTCTCAGTCTCCTCTGAGATTTCCACTAACAAGTGTCTTTCCTTGTGACCTCACCTAATCATGTTTCCATTAAGCAACTGCTTAGTCTGTGTTTTTTTGGAGGTAAACTTCAATCCTTTTTCTGTTAAATTACTACTAACTGCAGGGGCCACGGAGAGATGGCTCAGCAGTTAAGAGCACTTGTTGCTCTGGTAAGGACCTGAGTTTGATTCCCACCACTTACATGATGGCATTTCCAGTTTCCGGGGATCTGATGCCATTTTCTTACCTCTTCAGGCATGGAGCACAGCACGCATGTGCACATACATACATGCAGGCAAAATCCTCACGAATAAAGTGAATAAATCTAAAAAAAAATATTTTAAAACAATTATTATTAATTAATGGATGTAGATTCATGGAGATTTTCTAGTACTTCCACATTCTCTCCTGTGCCAGAGGGAAGCCTAGAGAAGGGTCTGCCTGGGAACTCCTTTGCTACCGCCACAATTTCCCTTTTGCATGGAACTGATAAAGGGCAAAGGCGCCAGGGAATGAGGTATGTATATAGAGAAGAAAGCGCCTGAGTAGGCTGCTGAAGAAAGCATAGCTTCCAGCCACGTGCAGTGGTGAGTGCTTTTAATCCCAGCACTTGGGAGGCAGAATTAGGAGGATCTCTGTGAGTTGGAGGCCAGCCTGGTCTAAATAATGAGTTCCAGGCTAGTTAGGGATACATAAACTCTCAACGATGCAAACTGAGCCAAACTAAACCAAACCCAAGTAACCAAACAATCAACTTAAAAAACCAACCCCCCCCACCAAACCAAAGGAGCCAACCAACCAAACAATAACAACAACAACAACAACAACAACAACAACAAAAGGAAAGGAAAGGAAAGGAGTCATGGCTCCAAAGAGAGGAAGTCTGAAGAAAGGGACTAGTCTGAGGTTGAATTCTGTCCCTGCGTGTGCTAACTTTATGTCATTGGGCAGGTGTTGTCATTTGTCTGATGATCCCCACATCTCCTTGTATTTCTGAAGTTCTCTGAAAGTCAACTTTGTCCTAGTAATCTCTTCTGACACTGAGTCCTCTGACCTGTAAAGTGGGGCACTAATCGGTCCCTCAGAGGCTTGGTGTGAACTGATGTCAGAAGCAGTTACCTCAGGGTCTGATCCATAGCAAGCATCCAATACCTGATAGTTATTTTTATTATTTGCTGAGTGTTATGTAAGACGAGGATAATTATGTCATCCCACACTGTTTATAGAAAGAACGCTGTCTTCTCAACTCTGGTTTCGAAGTTCAAGTTGCAGCTGGGAAAGATGCCAAGGGGCATAGTACAAAGTCACCGCTGGCCACTGACCTTCCTTTTCAGCTTAGTCTTCTCTGGGATCTGGCTGCTGTCCAGATGTGGGTCAAGTAAACAGGCTACTGTTAAACACAGATAAGTCAGATCTCCAGATATAGGTCGGCAGGGGAAACAATAGGAAACCCCACTCTTGGAATAGAAAACAAAGCTCTGGGTACCCGTGAGTGTAACAAAAGGGAAGTAAGTCAAGGCTTATCTGAGTCACAGATGCCTGGGATGCTCATCAGAAAAGCTGATGTACTTTCAAGTTGTGATTAATAAGTACCGGGACAGGAGGAAGAAGCTGTGGGGGTGGCTGAGGGTTTGTTGGTGCGGATTCTCGGACATACTAATTTTTTTCTGTAAAATCAGGAAGCAGGATTCTATTTATAATCCCTAAAGGATGGTCTCTGTGCTACTGGTGGCATGTGAAGTGATTTAGATGGTGCCTAGATAAGCACTGGAAATCTTGATACGTAGTTCTCTTCTCAGGTCAAGGGGATGTGATTGTTATCAGCTCCTTGGCTTCACTGATGTGCTAGGATGAGACAAAGGTGGGATTTAAGTTCACTTTTAGACAGGTGAGTCAATTTAAAGATGATTTGCAGAAATGGCAAAGATTGTACAGGGGATGAAATTAAATGTCAGATGTGGGAGCCAGAATAACTCCTCAAAGATGTCAACGCCCTAGTCCTCAGACCTGTGTGTTATTATGTGAATCAAAAGGGACTTGGCATATATGATTAAGGATTTCAAGATGGAAAGATTATATTAGATTAGATGTGTAGACCCAGCACAGTTGGAGAAGGGATGTAGGGAGTTCAGTATCAGCCATGATGGAAACAGCCTGTGAGGTAGAGTGCCTCAAACCTATCCAGTGACCTCTAGAAACCAGGAGAGCCAAGGATCTGATTCTCCCTCTGCAACCTCAGAAGAGCCAATACCTTGATTTTATAGCTGTGTAAGCCTTATTTGGAATCTTTGACTTCCAGAAGCAAAAGGAGAATACGTGAGTGTGTGTGTGTGTGTGTGTGTGTGTGTGTGCGCGCGCGCGTATGCCTTGTTTGAAGCCACCCCATTTGAGGACATCTGTTACCATAGCCACAGGAAATGAATACACTGAGTGTTAGAGGAACTTAAAGTGATACAGTCTGCAAGTTCAGCATTTCCCTAGGGCAGAGGAATGGGCATTGGCTACCTAACTCATCCATCTAGGAGGAGGCTGGCCCAGTCATCATGTCTGGCAGTCTGGTCCAAAGGAGGGAGGGCCCTCATTGCTACAGGGAGAATGCTTGGATGGGTGACATAATGGGTCCTGACTCATAGACACTGTCATCAGCTGTCATTTAGTTCAGCCTGCTCAGTTTATAGATGGAGACATCGATACCCAGAAATGGGAAATAACCTAGCAAAGTCACCAGCAATGGGGCTGGTTAGGCCAGGATGAAAAAAAAATGGTTCTGTTTCCCAGGCAAGGGTAAGGAGTTAACTCTACAGAGACATGCCTGGGTTCCCATGCCAGGGTGGGGAGCCCTGGTGAGGGGTGGGGCCTGTGTCTGGGGGTGGCTCTTGCCACCTTTTGGCCACCTCTCTGTGCCTGGGCCTCTGGTTCTCATGTCCCTCCCTCTTCTATCTTTGAATCAGAGTTTTGTTTTGTTTTGTTTTTTGTTTTTGTTTTTCGAGACAGGGTTTCTCTGTGTAGCCTTGGCTGTCCTGGAATTCACGCTGTAGACCAGGCTGGCCTCGAACTCAGAAATCCGCCTGCCTCTGCCTCCCAAGTGCTGGGATCAAAGGCGTGCGCCACCACTGCCTGGCTGAATCAGAGTTTTTTTGTTATTTGGTTTCTTTGTTTTTCGAGACAGGGTTTCTCTGAGTAGCCCTGGCTGTCCTGGAACTCACTTTGTAGACCAGGCTGGCCTCGAACTCAGAAATCCGCCTGCCTCTGCCTCCCAAGTGCTGGGATTAAAGGCGTGCGCCACCACTGCCCGGCTGAATCAGAGTTTTAATAGCCATTCTGTAAACATGTGATCTTCAGAAAATTGTTGAAACAGTGGTGTCTCGGGGCAAGGGCTCCTCTGCTCTCCCCACCCCGGCCTGAGTCCGAAGTGCTGTGGCGAGTCTCCCCTCTTCCTTGCCTGCTCCCCTCTGCAGATGCTTATTTTCTTTTTATAGAAAGCGCATTCCTCTGTGGTGAACCTGAAACCTGGGAGGCTTCATTTCTGCAGCCCAGCATGGGGAATCAGAGTTGGCTTCTGTGGTAGGAACACTCCTGCATAACACCAGATTCCTAGTTTTGAGCAGAAACTGTTCTCCATATAATGCTTTTAATCCCAGGTAATGGAGAGGTAGAGGTAGGCAGAGGTAGAGGAACTGTCTTTGAGTTCCAGGCTAGCCTGGTCTACATAGTGAGACCCCAGCTGAAAAACAAAAACAAAACTAACAAACAAAAAACCCCAAAAGATTGTAGCATGGAAATTTTACATTTTTAGGATGAGCATATGCATACTTAGAATATGCATAAACTCTGATTCAAAGATAGAAGAGGGAGGGACATGAGAACCAGAGGCCCAGGCACAGACCGTGGCAGAAGGGTGGGAATTCTTATCAACCAAGCAAAAGAACTGGGAGACTTCCCAGTGAAACTCTGGGACCGTGGAGGCTGTTGTGTTTTATAAAAAGAAAGAGAAGAAGGGGTATGTTTGGTGGAGGCTTGGTATGGTCTTGGGAAGGGGGTGCCTATGCAGGCCCATGCTGAGGCATCCCTGCCCCTGGAGGGACCAGCCACAGGATGGTATTAGTATAGAATATAGTTTATTCAGGGCATGGGGAGGGGAGGAGAGACAGGGAGAGAGAGAGA
>NW_022196911.1:64074635-64087518 GCF_008632895.1 Mastomys coucha | reverse complement strand
GGAGAGGGAGAGGGAGAGGGAGAGGGAGAGAGAGGAGCAAGAAGAGGAGTAGAGGCTGACCATGAGCATGTGGAGAGAGAGAGGAGAAGGGGATGGGGAGAGAGGTGGAAGAGGATAAAGAGCAGGAGCAAGGGGAGAGGAGAGAAGAGCAAGAGAGAGCGGAGGGGGCAAGCAGCCCCTTTTATAGTGAGTCAGGCACAGGCATACCTGTGTGTTGTCAGGTATCTGTGGGTTGGAGCCTAGACTAAATGCCAGTAGAGGCCCAGGGTGCAGTTTGTTTTGTTTTGTTTTGAGACAGAGACTTGTCTTGCAACCCAGGCTGGCCTCAGACTGCTGCAATTACAAGTGTGTGCCAACAACACCTGGCTCAAAGACTACGTTAAAAAAAAAAAAAAAAAAAGAGCCCTAAATCCATCTGCTTAGGAAAGTGCATAGAATGTAGAGGAAATGAATATACTTTAAGTTTAGATGCAGTATTGCTATATGACAATGAAAGCATTACTCGCCTAATATATGTTTGTCAAAATGCAGAAAGAAAGGAAGGGGGTGAGAGAGAGAGAGTGAGCAGGAAGGAGTGAGGGAGTGAGCTGTACTCATGTCCTAAAGGTAAGCACTGTGGACGTTTGACATTTGATGTCTGTATTTCTAGACCTTTTTTCTAATGTTCGATGTATGTTGTTCTAGGTTAAAATGGAATCCTATGGGTATTATTGACTGCTCTCTTTGTGTAGCTGAACACTGGGGCCATTTTCAATGTTAATATTCTTCTGTAACATTATTGTGATATTAACACACTATTCAGCACGGCCATCATACAATTCCACTTCAGCAATGCTTCTCTCTTTCTTTTCAGTAAAAAATAAAATTTGTGTGTATGAATGTTTCGCCTGTGTGTATCTCTGTGTACCATGTGCATGCAGTGCTCATGGAGGTTAGGAGGGCCCACTGGGTCCCCTGGAACTGGGGTTACAGATGGTTGTGAGTCAGCCTGCGGGTGCTAAGGAACTGAACCTGGGTCCTCTTACAAGGGCACCTAGGGCTGTTAAATACTGAGCCATCTCTCCAGCCCTGTCAACTGTTTTCTTGTTGCTCACTTCTTAATGTCTTATTAGAGCTCCCAACTAGAAAAACGTTTTCTTTAGTAAAAGAAAAAGAGGAAGGAGCAACATAGAGTAGCAGAAGGGAGCTGAGGCAATGAGCTGGGTTTTGAAAATGCCCCCTGAGGACTTTCTATTCATTCCACAAACATTCAGTGCTTTCCTGACACCAGGCATCGGGACTAGAGGCCAAAGTCAAGACTGCTGCCCTAAATGTCACCTTTATTAAATGCAAAGCCCTGAAAAGCTGATGGTTCTCATTGGTATGTGTCACAGCCTGGCATACTGATGTGATTTTGGCACTTTCTGTTTACCTTCTTCTTTCTTCTGTCTTTTCACTGTTAGAAAGCCTGCAAGGGGCTTGGGGTGGGGCTGGAGAGATGGCTCAGTGGTTAAGAGCACTGGCTGCTCTTCCAAAGGACCTGAGTTCAATTCCCAGTAACCACTCGGCATCTCACAACTGTCTGTATAATTCTAGTTCCAGAGGATAGAATACCCTCACACAGACACACATGCAGGTAAGATTATGTGTGTAAAATAAAAATAAAGAAAGTAAAAAAGCTTACAGGAAGCAAGGCATTGTGACACGTACTTGGAACCCCGACACTGAGAAAACTAGAAAATTGAGAGTACAAGTCTAGCTTGGGTTCCTAGAGATGACTTGTTTCTATGGGCGGTGGCGGCACCACATACTTGTAAGCCCAGCATTTGGGAGGCAGAGACAGGCAGATCTCTGTGTTTTCGAGATCAGCCTGACTGGGCTCTAGAATATCTAGAGCTATATAGAGAAACCCTGAGTCTGAAAAACAAAATAAAACAAAACCAACCAACCAACAAACAGACAAAAACCCCAAACCAAACAGCAAAATAAACCCCAGAAAACCTCCAGGAAGCGTTTCTTCACTTCTTTTGTTAGTTGCTTCTCCCTGGGCCTAAGGACAGTGCTAGTCAGTCGATAAATATTTGTTGAATGGTGGAATACATAATCTTTGGGTGCCAGTAACTGACTCATCGGCTTTTTCAGTGGTGGGAATTAGGCTGAGGTTGTGTGATACAATCAGCTCAGGCTGGTCAGAAACATTCCATTTCTTTTCATCTCTGTCATTGCACAGTCTGGGTTGAGAGTAGGCAAAACAGGTGCTCTCCCTCCCTGTCTGTGCGAGGTATGTGATCAGGCATCCTCTTTTTTTCCTCCAGGGACAATCACAGTGTTTATGTAGGTACGATGTCAACAGTGCTTGGCGTTGCCAGGTGTTAACCAAATTAGCAATGAACAATGTTGGCGATGCTTTCTTGGGCAGGTAGCTGCCACTCTAAGGAACAGGTTGTGGCTGGAACCAGCACAGAGCCTGAAGACTGAAACTTGGGAGATCGGAGGCTCTGCAGCTGGGAAAACCACAGGGTTTCAGGTTGGGAAGAAGTCCTAAGCCGAAGAAGGTAGGCCGCTGGGGAAGAAATCAGGACAGACTCCAGATTGATGGGTAGATGGATGGCAGTATATCGAGTTCCACCAGTAGAAGATACATGGCCGCTCAGGGATTCTCCTTAGATTTTAGCTTATCTTCTCAGATAAGGAAGAGAGCTTGCTGCTGTCAGGGACCAGCCTTCAGGGCAGGCCTGTGAGGGGAAGGTCTGTTCAGTCCCAACTATAATCTTTCTCACCTTCAAGAGCCACCGCTCTTATGACACTTGCAGTGTCACTTGCAGACTTAAAACACCTCTTGGCAGAGTCCAAGGGCCAGAAGCGGTGCCATACTCTTCCATCAGACACAGTAGAAAGGGAAAACAAGAAGGAGTCTGGGAACCTAAAACAATGTGTACTGCCTGCAGCAGCCTGTAGTCTCAGCTGCTTGGGAAGCCAAGGCAGGAGGCAGGAGGATCATTTGAGCTCAGTTTTTTTTTTTTTAAACATTGTTTTATTTTTAGATTTATTCATTTTATTTCACGATATGGGTGTTTTGTCTGCATGTATATTTGCTCACTGTGTGTGTGCCTGGTATCCTCAGAAGTCAGAGGTGGGCATCAGATCTCCTGCAACTAGAGTTACAGATGATTGTAAGCTACCCTATGGGTGGTGAGAATGGAGCCCAGGTCCTCTCTTCAAGAGCAGCAAGTTTTGGCTCTTAAACACTGAGACAATACTCAAGTTTGGAACTCAGGACTTTGAGGCAACTTTGGGCAACACAGTTAAGACTTTGTCTTTTAAAATCAACACACACACTTCATAGGAAGTGCACTCGCAGACAGCTGCAGTTAGAAGGTAGAAGTTGTGATGGCAGAGCTGAGATCAGAGTTTGAGCTGCCTTGAGTAGTTTGTGGATATTGCCAGCTCAAGAAGGGACTGAGGGTGCATTAAGGACAAGGAATGGTCCTCTCCTTTCAGGAAATACCCTAGGCATACTGTCTGTGGCTCCCCCCACCCCGTCTGTCTGTCTGTCTCTCTCTCTCTTGAGGTGGGGGCGGGGTCTCACTATGTTGTCCAAGTTGTTCTCTAACAGGACTGCTTGCCGCCTTGGATTCCCGAGTAGCCGGGACCAGGCATGAGCCACCATACCAGGCTTAGAAGTGGGCATTTGGTATTAAACTCAACTGACCGTCATCCACAATCTTAGAAGAGGAAATCCATTGTCTGGTCAAAGGCTCTGCCCTCTCTAGGTGGTCATTCATCCAGCCATGTTTATTGAGTACCTATTCCATGTCAGGAACTATGATGAAAAAGTATATATTTCTTTACTGAAGACATCTGTACATATTACTAATTTGTTTAATTTTACATATCTTTTGTATTCTTTGCTGAATGGACATGTCATTAAGCTTGACAACTTAATGAAAGAAAAAAAAAATCATATGGACACTATGTCCTGTTTTCAAAAGCAGGTTTTTTTCTGAGTTGGGGTTTTACTCTGTATCTCAGGCTGACCTTGAACTCATAGAAATCTTCTTGCCTTATCGTTTTAGGCATGCAGGATAATCACATGCTTGGTTAGAGAGCACTTTCTGTCCTTCTTTGTCCACTGACCTTAGTTATTTTTCTTTGTATTTCTATCTCTTTGCTTATCGGCCATGTTCTCCCTTAGAATATAAACTCCATGGGGTGGGAAGTATGTTTTAAAGTGATGGCAGGATCCCCAAGTCTTAGAAGAATGCCTTGGACCCACAAGCACTACACTCATAGTATATGGTTGACAGGTTTTCTGATCTGTATAAAGCCATTTCTTATCTCAGAGGCTATCTTTTTTTCTTTTCTTTCCTTTCTTTTTTTTTTTTTCAACACAGGTTTTCTCTGTGTAGCCCTGGCTGTCCTGGAACTCACTTTGTAGACCAGGTTGGCTTCAAACTCAGATCCGCCTGCCTCTGCCTCCCAAGTGCTGGGATTAAAGGCATGTGCCACCACCACCCAGCTTGTTTTTTTGTTTGTTTTTTGTTTTTTTGAGACAGACTCTCATGTAGTCTAGGCTGTCTTTGAACTCACTAAGTAGTTGTGTAGCTGAAGATGACCTTACACTTCTGATCTTTCTGTTTCTACTTCCTGAGTTCTGGGATTATAGGCAAATATTACCATACCTCATTTGGACAGTGCTGGGATTGGAGGCCAGGATTCATGCATGCTAGGCATCACTCTACCTACTGAGATAAAGTCGCAGCTCCAACAATTTATTTATTTTTATTTTTATTTTTTTCCAAGACAGGGTTTCTCTGTATAGCCCTGGCTGTCCTGGAACTCACTCTGTAGACCAGGCTGGCCTCGAACTCAGAAATCCGCCTGCCTCTGCCTCCCAAGTGCTAGGATTAAAGGCGTGCGCCACCACTGCCCGGCTTCTCAATTATTTTTTAAACAGTAAAAAATAGCATTACTATTGTTGCTTCCTTCTTCTTCTTCTTCTTCTTCTTCTTCTTCTTCTTCTTCTTCTTCTTCTTCTTCTTCTTCTTTTCTTCTCCTTCTTCTCCTTCTTCTTTTACTTTTGAAACATAATCTCTACGTAGTCCTGGCTCACCTGGAACTTGCTATGTAGACCAGGCTGGCTTTGAACTCACAGAGATCCACCTGCCACTGTTTTCTGAATGCTGAGATTAAAGCCATCAGCAATTTCAGGCCTGTATTACTGTTGTCTTAAATGACAAGAGTATGGGACTAAAAGATTAGGTTTAAATTTTGAATGAAAGTGAAGGCCTGAGGTATGACCCAAACCCCAGAGCCTCTGTAACCTGGCATCAGTTCATGCAGCCTTTGTACCATTGGAAGTCTCCATTCCTGTTAAGTTCTCAGGACTTACAACATTTTCCAGACTCTGTTGGTAGTCGTGCACTTGATTTATCACTACCTAACCATCAATTCCGTCTTCCATGTTCACTGAGCGTGTGCTAAGTGCCTGGTGCTGTGCTGTGGGCTGTTATAGCTAACCTGCCCTTGTCCTGGCTGAACTTAGGTTTTGGGGGGGAAGGGTTAGATACCTCCATGGCTAAAAGGCAGTGTTTTAATTTTTTGTATTTATCACTATTATTTTTAATTCATTTTGAGAGAGGGTCTCATAATGTAGTCTTGACTGGCCTGAAACTTACAATACGGACAAGGCTGCCTTCTGCCTTCTGAGCTTTGGGACTGAAGGCACGCACCACCATGCCTGGCAATATTTATTTAAAATAATTTTGTGTGTGTGTGTGTGTATGTGTGTGTGTGTGTGTGTACTTGGGGAGGTCAGAAGAGGTTGTCAGATCCCATAGGGCTAGAGTTACAGGCAGTTGTGAGCTGCCTGATTTGGGTGCTGAGAACAGAACTCAGGTCCTCTGGAAGGGCACTAAGTGTGTGCTTCACTGGTGAGCCACCCCTATAGCCCATAGTTATTGTTTGTTTATTAATTTATTTAGTTTTTGGTTTACTTTGTGTGTTTTGTCATGGTACATATGTTGAGTCAGAGGACAGCTTAAAGAGTTAGTTCTTTTCTTTCACCAAGTAGAACCCATGGATCAAAGTCAGGTGATCATACATTGTAGGCTAGCAACTTTACTGGCTCTGCCATCTTGTTAGACCCCCAAAGGCAGTGTTTTTAAGTTTTCTTTTTAACTATTCTGCCCTCTATTTGTGTTTTGAATATCCAGGGAGGCTTCCTGGAGGAGTTACTTTGTGAATGAGGCTAAAGAAGGCAGAAAGGTAGCAGACCTAGCCTCAGATATAGTCACAGTGCACAGGGCAGTGAGGGTTGAATTTATCTTAGTTACTATTCTATTGCTGTGAAGAGACACCATGACCGAAAAAACTTGCAGAAGGAGACATTTAATTTGGGGGCTTGCTTATAATTTCAGAGGGCTTAGTCTATGATTATCACGGTGGGAAGCATGACTGCAGGCAGCATGGCCATGGGGCACTGAGAGTTTACATCTTGATCCACAGGCAGGAGGAAGAGAGAAAGATAAAGACTGGGTCTGGCTTGTGCTTTTGAAACTCCAAAGCCTACCCCTGGTGACACATCTCCTTCAAGCAGCTCATGCCTCTTAATCCTCCCTAAATGATCCACCAACTGGGAAACAAACATTTAAAGATAAGCACCCATGGGGCCATTCTCATTCAGACAACCACAAGGGGACACAGTGGTGCATCTGGTTAGGCGCAGGAGAACTTCAGGATGTAGACTGCCAGGGTGGGTTGGAGCCGCTGTGTGGGCTCTGATCCTCCATGACAACAGTAGCAAGAAGACAAATCAAGTTTGGAAGCAGGGATGCTCTGTACACAGTGGAATTTTAGTGATATTATTGTGAAAGCCATGCAGAGACTGCTAGGGTGGAACAAGAAGTCATTCAAGGGAGGGAGCTTGGGGTGGAGATGAATAGGATGCAATAGATAACAGGTAAACAGGTAAGCAGGAGGCTTTGGACTACGGGAAATGCAGGCAGAATGAAGTGGAAAATGAGTGAACCTGAGTTTGTGAGGGGAAAGTGGAGAGAGCTCGGTGACCAAATCAGTGAACTGAAAGCCAGTTGGGGGGATCATTACAGGAGATTCGATGAAAAGTTTGTGTTTCCATGACTAGAACATAGCATAGCTGAGAGCATGTAAATCACTCTAGAGAATTCAGTTGAAGCAAAAGGAAGATCTGTTGGGGTTTAGGATAGTGGACATGAGGCAGATCATTAGAAGCCAGCCAGTTACTGAGTATTCCTCCCTCAATCTGATCTCTGCCCTTAAGGATTAGCAAGAAAACATATTGATTAAAGGAATATAGAAAATTAGATTGAATTATATTCTCTCTCTCTCTCTCTCTCTCTTTCTGCTTTGTTGTTTAAGTCCAGGTGTTCTTATGTAGCGCTGTAGGCTGGCCTGGAACTTTCCAGGATTACAGGTATGTACCAGCACATCCAGTGCGCCTTTCATTTTTTCGGTGTCTTATTTACTTGATCCAAAAGTTAAGTATGTTCCATCTCCTCAGAGTTTCCGTAGCAGGTTTATATGCATTGCATTACTGTGCTGGCTAGTCTTATGTCAACTTGACACACAAACTAGAGTTATCTGAAAGGAGGGAACCTCAGTTGAGAAAAATCCTTCATTAGATCCAGCTGTGAAGAATTTTTTAATTAGTGATGGATGTGGGAGGATCGTGGCTGGTTCCATCCCTGGACTGGTGGTCCTGGATTCTGTAAGAAAGCAGGCTGAGCAAATCATGGAAAGCAAGCCAGTAAGCAGTTTTCCCTCCCCACACCCCCAATCCCCACGGCCTCTGTGTCACCTTCAGCATCCAGGTTCCTGCCCTGACTTCCTTTGGTGTTGAACAGTGATATGGAAGTGGAAGCTGAATAAACCCTTTCCCCAACAACTTGCTTTTTGGTCATGTTGTTTCATTGCCGCAGTAGATCCTTAGCTAATGTGATGGGCCAAAGTGCAGCATTCTCACTAGCTGGAGTTTGGGCCCAGATCTTTCTTTTGGTAGCTGATCATCCTTTACCCATTGGAAGGGTGGAACTTGTTCTGTTTCTTGTATTTTGTAGCAGGGAAGATGTTGGGGTATTTATACATGTTCTCGGAGATTGTTATATTGAACTTTCTGGGTCAGTCCAAAAGGGACCTTGTACTGGGACCTGTGGAAAGTGTTCTGGCATGCTTTGTCAAGTTAGAAGGGTATGGCAGTCCTCACCTTTTCTGCCCTTAACACTCCAGAAGAGGGCGTCAGATCTCATTACAGATGGTTGTGAGCCACCATGTGGTTGCTGGGATTTGAACTCAGGACCTTCAGAAGAGCAGTTGGTGCTCTTAACCCCTAAGTCATCTCACCAGCCCCCTTTTCTGCGTTTGCAAAGCTGGTTTTATAACTTGTGCTTCCTTTGGAGACTTCTGTCTTCTTTACTGATTTATTTCCCATGGATTTGGCGTAATGGAAGGAGGTGGAGCAGCTTGTTGACTCTTACCCTATTCCAGCCCCTGGGCCAGTGAAGAAGATCAGAGCAGGGCCTTTGGCTTCTGAGGGTTCTGCTAAGCTAAGCCCATTCATTAAGAAGGGGCCGATGCCAGTCTTAGGGCTGGAGCAAATGGGAGGAGCAGCAGCCTGGGAGATGATGTCAATGTTTTCTGAAGGGCCTGGCAGCCATTAGGTGACTCAGTGTGTTTCTTAGCACCTCAGCCAAGAGGCAGGACAGAAGCTGTGGCCTTTATCTTTTCCTGTTCGGGTGGGACTGTTCCTGTCTTGGCACCAGATCTATAGGAAAGCCTTCATTAATCACTTCCTTGCCTGAAATCTGATTAGACTGAACAGAGCTTCAGGTAGGGAAGGCAGACTGAGTTTCAAAGCTGTTCCGGGCCACTGGCCTGGAAAGGAGAGCTGTTCTGAGTCTTATGTTACAATATAGATCTAATGATTCCAGCTTCAAATGTTGTTGATGGTTAACAGTAGTGTATGGAAAGCCCTTTGGCCCCATGGTCTAGCTTACGTTTCCCTTCTTGTCAACGTAGTAGTGGATAATAGTATAGCTTCTGAGTTTGAATTCGCGCAGTAGTTGAGTGACTATGGGGAACTTCATCTTGCTGTTTCTTACGTGTAAATGAGGGTAACGTGGGGTTACTGTGACAAAGCAATGCAGACCCGTGACTGGTACAATTACGGGCGCAACAAACCACACAGTGAATTCATAATCATTTTTTAAAAATCCTATATCCTTCATAGTGTAGTCCGGGTTGCTTTAGACCCCACTAACCTTCCTTTGCTCATCAGTATGGGTTCTCTTTAAAAATCCATCTCGCACCGTTTTTTGTTTATATTCACTTTTCCCAAATGTATACGTGGGCTCACCTTGTCTTTCTTAGGCTCAGCATGTCTTACGCTATGTCGTTTTGTCTCCAAACTTCAAAACCAGTCCCGACAGCACTGAAATAAGTCTAAAGCTCCTAAAATTGTTCCCCAAATGCTTTTTGTTAAATTTAAGTTTCTACTCCCAGGACAGTTGCGCATTTTTCCTGTCTCCTTCTTGAATTAGCATTCTTTTATACTCGCTTCCCTTCTTAGCCTAGGGAACTACTCTCCTTTACTGCGCAGCTTCTGGAAACCGCAGACGGCTAAAATCCCACCTCCCTCGGGAGCCCGGGGCGGCGCCTGCGCAGGACGGTGTCGCAGGCCACACGTCAGCGCTCGCCTCCCGTCGCTCCTCCCCGCACGCCGGCCTGCTTCTGCGCATGCTCTCGACTCCGCCCCCGTGCGTCACAGAATGGCCTCCGACACCCCGGGAGCCCCTGACGTGTCGGGGAGGAGCCCGGTGCGGGGGTACGCGGAGTGGAGCTCTGGGCTGCGGAAGGGAGCTGAGCTGAGCGGCTGGGCGGGCCTGGCCAGGCCAGCGGAGCAGAGGGATCGGCCGAGCGGCGGCGAACATGCGCTTTTGACACATTGGCGGTGAGCTCCCGTGCGAGGCAGCCTCTGGGGTCGAGCCGGGCGGGCAGCGCTGAGGCCTGCCCCTGGGGAGCCTGCCTGACCGCGGGGCTGTGGCTCAGGGCCCGGTGGGCCAGGCCGGGCTTGGGTTCGGGGGCGGCCGGTACGGAGACAAGTGTTCCAACCGCTCTAACTGTCCCCTCCTTACTGCCGGAGGTGTGGCCCACCGGGGGCACCTGCAGGAGAGCGAGTCCGGGGCTTCCAGAGGAGGGACGGAGGCCGGGACGTGGCACCGGGGGCTCAGGCGCTGACGGCTCGAGGAGTGGCCCAGTTGGGGTGGCAGAGGCGCGCCCAGCCTCTCGCTCCACCCACCCCTGATTCCCTGGAGCTGCCGGAGTGCTTAGGAGCAGGGCTGGATCTTGATTTCCCAGCGCCCTGTGAGCGTGAGGCGAGAGCAGGAGCAGCCCGCGTTGGCAGAGACCGGCAGTCTTGTGATTGCCTGCTCCGAACTGCTAATCATCCGCTCTGGAGTTGGGGAAAGTCTCACCAACCGGCTCTGGTTGCTTGCGTTCGCTTCTTATTTTTCTCTGGGAGACGACGAGGTGACTATCGGTGACTTACTTTAAGGCGAGTGAGGGCTCTTTTCATTATTAGGGCCCATTCCTGTAGCGTTTGTAAACACTTTAGAACATTTGCTGTTTGTACTTGTGACGGATACCGTAAGTCACTTTTTTGCTGGATGGGGAAATTGAACCTCGGTCCAGGGGGTTGGGGCAATTGAGTGATTTTTATTTGGGTTCCACTAACTGGTGAGAAGTTTAGCTTGAATTACAATTTACCTTTCTAAGCTCAGGGGTCTGGTTTCTGTTTTTATGAGATTTTTTTTTTTTTAACCTTCTTCAGCCAGAAAGAGGACTGAACACTGGACTTGTCAGAGATAATACCACAAGTTGCTAGATGATTTATTTTCGAGTAAAAAACAACAACAACAAAAACACCTCAGTTATTGGAAAAATCTTACCCTGAAGCTTGCTCATGAGTGGCTGGTTGTTAGTCTGAAAATTATGTTGCTTTCAGTGCGCTTAAGAGATAGGGTGGTATCTGCCAAATCAGAAAGCTGATAGTGCAGATCTCATCAGTAAGCCGGGGAGTCAGAAGAGGCCAAAGGACACCCAGTTGGGGGTATCTTTTCTGAATTGTTGTTAAAATCTTAGAGTAGGAATTTGAAAAGAACAAAGAAAACCTTTAGCCCCAGTTAGAGCAGGATCTAATCTTAGAAGAAGTTGCTAAATCTGCAGTGCCTTTGTTTTGAATTAGATAAACTGAAGTTGGATACAGAGCATTTGAAATAAAAAATAGACCTGAAAATGCTTTCATGAGACCAAATGAAATTTATTTTCACTTGTATTTTAAACCATGCTAAAATAAACTTGAGGGTTGAGGACTTAAGTTAAAATTACTTTCTAGGTACTTCATAGGGGAGAAAAATAAGACCTATTTCATTCTGCATATGTTAATAATCTTATCATGTAAAATTAGTTTTCTTAGTGCTGAACGGAGTATCTTTGCCAATGAGATCTGTTAGATGATAACTGTTTAAAGTTTAAGTGAGCTGATTGTCAGTTGTTTGCATCTAAAGGTCATAGAGTGTGAGAATGTCTGGTGCAGAAGTTGTAATTTTAGACTCATACTCCATATGAGACCTAGAATTAAGGAAGATGGAGAGGAGCAGAGAGTACTTGTCTGCGTGCGTTGCAGCTTTAGAAGATTGTAGATGTGCCATTTGAGCACTTTTTAAAAGCAGTGAAAGATTTGACATTGGCTAAGTTTCCCCACTTATGCAATCTCTAGTGAGAGTGAGCACATCCTCGCAGTGTACCTGGAGGCAAACTCCACACACACAGTTCTGACATCATCTGCCACGGTAGCACATTTGTTATTTAAACCTGCTTTTTAGAAGGATAAAGTTGATGCATAGGTGTAGTGGGATAAAGCTGGGTGCTGCCAGGCAGGAAGCAACAAATACAAAGTGTGGCGGGAGGGTAAGAACTCCTGCTTGTTTTAATTTAGCGCATAAAGCTTATTCCAGGAAAGACGCGTTAGAGATCCTTTTGTAAGGAAAGGATTTGAGGAATCATATGTGTTTTTAAATTTGGACGTCTGTTTACTCTGGTCTAACTTTAAAGGTCCACGTCTGGCCTACTAGTTTCTTATAGTTGAATTAACATTTATGTGGTATTTGTGCATAAAGCTCTGTTACAAGTGCTGTGCCAATAGTAACTCACTTCATCTTCAAAACACAACTAATTTTCCTGTTTTATAGGTGAGAAAATGAGGCACTGAGCATTTGAATAGTCTTCCCAGCTACAGCATAGTTTGACTCTAGGGTCTGAGCTTTTAAGCACTTTGCATGCTGCTTTTTCTGGCGTAATTCATTTTCTTTTAAAAACTTATTTCTTGTGTGAGTGTGTGCTCACATGTTGTATGTGTAAATATGGATGCCTGCAGAGGCCAGAAGAGGCTAGAGGTAGAGAGAGGGAGTTGCCCTATGTTGGTGCAGGGAGCCATATTCTAGTAGTCTGAAAGAGCCACTGAACCACTGAACTGCCTTTTTAGTCCACTCTGATTTGTTCTTTTAAACATTAGATATATTTATTTTATTTAATTTTGTGTAGGTATGTGTCTGCACATGGGTATGTTCATGTGAATGCAATGTCCATAGAGATGAGACAGGAGGCATCTGAATCCCCGGAGCTGGAGATCGTGTGTGTGTGTGTGTGTGTGTGTGTGTGTGTGTGTGTGTGTGTGTATACATATATATATATATATGGTTGTGAGTCCACCTGATGTGGGTGCTGGCCCTCTGGAAGAGCAGCAAGTGCTCTTACCTCAGAGCCATCTCTATTCCCATACTTTTTTTTAACTTTTTTTTTTTTTTTTTTT
>NW_022196911.1:64073817-64074625 GCF_008632895.1 Mastomys coucha | reverse complement strand
TTGAAAAAGTCTCATGTAGCCTAGGCTGGGCCTCCAACATGCCATGTAGCCAAGGATGACTTTGAACTTCTGCTCCTGTTTTCTCTACTTACTGAAGGCTGGGATTACAGATGTGCTGTACCACATTGGTTTGTGCAGTGCTGGGGATTGAACCCAGGGCTTCATGCATGCTATGCTAGGCAAGTACTTTACCAGCTGAGCCACATCCCTTAGCCTCCTCTGACTTATTCTTGATTAAATGTTGTTTTGTTCTAGATTTTTTCCCTTTTTTCTTTTCTTTCATATTTGTCAGTGTGTGTGTGTGTGTGTGTGTGTGTGTGTGTGTGTGTGTGTGTGTATGTGTATGTATGTAATAGGGTCTAGGCTGTGTAGCTTCTGGCTGACATAGAACTGATAGAACTGGCTATGTAAATGAGCTTGACCTAACATGTGTGTTAATCTTCCTGCCTCTCTGGGTCCTCTTACCTCTGTCTCTTCAATGCTGGGATCACTCCTGAGCTTATTCTCTGGCTTCCGCATACACGTGCATACATGCATGCAAATCTGTACACAGTACACACACACACACATCTACCCCTCTTCATGAACACATACACTGAAGCACACAAAATAATATAAAAGAATATATAGCTTTAGGCAATTATTCTGGGTTGTATATTTTAAAGACCTAGAAGGATTTTGAAAGTTTTCACCAGAGAGAATTGATAATTGATAGAGGAGGGAAATATATTTAACCTTGTTTAGTCCGGCGGTGGTGGCTCATGCATTTAATCCCAGAGCTTGGGAGGCAGAGGCAGGTGGATTTCTG
>NW_022196911.1:64061974-64073807 GCF_008632895.1 Mastomys coucha | reverse complement strand
CAAAAAACCCCTATTTAAGTAGTGTGTATTTATATATTGAACATTACATGGTACTCTATTAATATGTGTAGCTTTCTATGTTTTTTGTGTAAATTAAAAAATATGAAAAAAATTCTCAATTTAAGAACCTTAAGAACCAAAATCTGGAGACAAATGCATAGTTTACAGCATTTATGGATGTATTGTTCCCAGGGACCATTGCTGAGCTAAGAGAGCTACCAGCAGGTCCCTTGACATTGTAAAGTCGGAGTCCAAGCAACAAAAGCCATCTCTACCTTCACACAGAAAAGTGAGGGGACAAACTTATAGATAAAACTGATTCTGACCTTACTTGTAGAAGACTTGGTTCCACATTCAAACACCACACATTAAAATAAATGTTAGATGTCCAGGGAGCCAGTAATAGCACTAGACCCTTCCCTTAAGGACACTGGTCCATGGTATACATGATCAACAACAATATCAAACGGTACACAGTAAGAAATTATATAAAACTTAAAAGATAAAGTCCCTGCTGATGAATAAAATGTCAGTACTCAAATGCAGCACTAGTTCAGCCGCACATGTAATCTAAGAACAGTCTAAAGTTCAACAAAAAATACTTAGGGGCCTGAAATGGCTGCTGAATAGGGTAAAATATCCACTTGGGGAAGAGCAAGGCTAAGGTACTGTCCTCAGAGTCTACCAAGATCACACAGGGTGTAAAAATGGAGAATATAGGCTTGTTTACCAAATCCTGGAAGCTTATAGCAGAGTAACATACAAAACTTAGAACACATTCAAGAGTGAAAATAGAAAGCTCATTGATAGCTGTAGTTAATGGATTTATTCCGGTTGTTTAAAATAATATATAATCTATTGAGTTAAGAACTTCAGGTTTGGGAGCTGGAGAGATGGCTCAGGGGTTAAGAGCACCAATTACTCTTCCAGAAGATCTGGGTTCAATTTCCTGCCCCCACATGCCATGTCATGATCATCTGTAACTTAAGTTCCAGAGGATTTGATGTCTGTCTTCTTTTGGCCTCCACAGGCATTACACTTATACACAGACCAAAAAAATCCATACATAGGAAATACAAATAAAGCTCTAAAAAAGATGAAAAAATAGATATTAAGTTATGAGTTAAAATTTTTATATATAGATGAAGACAGTCTTAAATTACCTCATCTCAGAGATAGTTAGATGGGTGGGGGGAGAGAGAGTGAATGTGTGTGTGTGTGTGAGAGAGAGAGAGAGAGAGGAAGAAAGAAAGAGAGAGATTAAGAGAGGAGTGTGTTAGAGTACAAAGTGTTCTTATGGCTTTGCTATTTGACAAAAGATTATAGATGTTTGCAATTTCTTAGTTAAACAGCCTTGTAGTCGAAGTGCCTGCTCTGTGTGATTCCCCTCCCCCTCTTTTTTTCCAGAGCCATCTCTATATTTGAGCCACTCTGGGCTGTCGGGCCTGGGTATTATCCCTTGACTTCATTGCAGTCTTGGGGTGAAGCTGCTATGTTCTTCGTCCTGTGCCTTCCAGGTCATTTATTTCAACTGATTTGGAAGAATTTATAAATAAGACACATATCTTGCCAGGCATGCCTTTAATCCCAGCACTTGGGAGGCAGAGGCAGGTGGATTTCTGAGTTCAAGGCCACCCTGGTCTACAGAGTGAGTTCCAGGATAGCCAGGGTTATACAGAGAAACCCTGTCTCGGAAAACAAAGAAAGAAAGAAAGACACAGATCTTGCCCTCAAGGAACTAGCTAGAGAGACTTAACCTTTTCATTGGTTTCTTTTGGAAGACAATGTCAGTAGAAGAGGAGCTTTGTTTCTTGTGCTATCTCTAGTCTTTATAACATTCCAAAAAATATAATTGAAAACATAATTTATTGGCTTTTTTATTAGAAACTGAATATTTGAGCTGTCCATTGACACATGGTTGCCGTCATTCAAATAATCTAAATTTGGGGAGAGGGTTGGATTTATTTATACACTAGGGATGGAACCCAGGCCTTATGCATGCTACTTAAGTAATTTAGACTGACGTATGCCCCCAACTCTTGGGGGTGTTTGTTTTTATCTTCATTTTTAAACTATTTTGTGTATATGGGTATTTTGCCTGCATGTATGAGTGTATACCACATGCATGCTTGTTGCCCACAGAGACCAAAAGAGGCCATCAAACTCCCTGGAACTGGAATTGCAGATGGTTGTGAGCTGCCATATGAATACTGGGAATGAAATTCTGGTCTCTGGAAGAGCAGCCACTGCTCTTACTGCTGAGCACTATACATGGCCTCTATTGTATAGATTCATAGTTTTCAGGACATTTTGGGAGAAGATCTTATATAGAATATTAGAGAGCACACATGGGTTGTTGCTTCAACTCTAGATACTTTCACATTCTTCCTGTGATTCTGTCTTCATCTGGATTGTTAAAATGTATTCCTTTCCCTAGGAGACTTCAGTATTAACCCTGAAGAGTTTGTGCCACAGGGCGATGCCTATACTTTGGATCTTTTGAAATAATGAGTACCTCTGGCTGCTGAAGAGCCCATTCTTATCCACTGACTACCTACCATATGTCAAGCAGTAACCTCTGTATTTGAGCAAGGGAAGTGGGAATTTCTGGGACTTTGACAACGGGATAGAATTACAGAACAAACCAGTACACATACTTGAAATATTTAGTCACCCAGTGTAGTCCATATATTTATTAGATGAAACAAATGAACAACTGAAGCCTTAATTGAGTAAGCAGCTTGTATAAGTAATTTAATGGCAGAATTGGAACCTAGAACTCAGCCTCAACAGGATTCCTAGCCTTGTGTGGTTAACATATTAAAGTACTTTCTGTCTTTCTTTCTTTTTTTTTTTTAAAGATTTATTTATTATTATAAATGAGTACACTGTAGCTGTCTTCAGACGCACCAGAAGAGGGCGTCTTTATGAGTGGTTGTGAACCATCATGTGGTTGCTGGGATTTGAACTCATGACCTTCAGAAGAATAGGCGGTGTACTTACCCACTGAGCCATCTCACTAGCCCCCTGTACTTTCATTCTGTAAAGACATCTCTAGGAATAGAGCAATACAGACAAATCTGTGCTAGTGTAAGTGTCATCAGATTAGAGGATGGTGTATCTGGTCCATAAATACAGGACTAATGCTTAATAATATCTTAGTATTTGGTGAATGACTACAGCCTTGGGTGCATTCTCTGAGCAATCTGTCGTACTCAGTGCCATGGAGGGATGCAGTGTGTGTCAAGAATAGCTCTTTCAAAGAACTTCAGGGTGATTGGCAGTTAAGATAACTGGAAGGTTTACTAATTAGATATCAAGGTAACAATAGATAGTATGATCAGCAAAGATTTGGTTAAGGGAACATTGGCACAATGCCTCAAAAGAAACTCAGCATATCAAGTTATGTTTAGTTTTATCCCCACTAAACATCATTTTCTTGCCTCTCTTTAACACACCTGAATCTGGAGGTCTTGCTAAAGATGAGTTCTTTCAGTTTCCAAGGATTTTTTTTTTTTTTTTATGTTTTAAGATTGTTCTTCATTCCTTACTGGCCAGCAGCACACATTGTGGTTTAATTAAGTAGATATTACTGTGTCTCTTTTGTTGTGTGGATGTAGTGCTGTAACAGAAGTTAAGCAGTGAAGAACGGGTTGTAGGAAGAATATGGCAGCAATCTGGAGTGGGCCAGTTATCTTGGTGTCTGTATCTGTCCTATGATTGATTGGGAGTTTTAGCCAGTTGAAATGGCAAGAGCAAGCAACTAGATCCTTCCTTTGTGAATTCCTTGGGGAAGAACTGAGATAAAGGTCATGGCAGTGAGAGGTGAGTGGACTTGGAGTAAACTTGGACTGATGGATGAGTGAGGATGTTTTCAGAAGTGTGATCTGAGAATGTGGGTCTTTCCTGATGAGGTAGTCTCACTTGGCATGAAGGTTTTAAGCAGCTTGCTTGTTTGTGTCCCTCCGTCTGTTTCTCTGTCCTTTCCTCTCCACTTTCTTTTGAGATAAGGTATCATGTAACCCAGGCTGGCCTTGAACTTCTGTGTTGCTGAAAGTTTCTGTGACACTTTCCAACTCCAGTTCTCAGTGCTGAAATTGCAGGTGTTACCAGGGATCAGACCCTAGGCAGGCATCTTAGCAACCAAGCTACATCCTCAGACTCCTTACAGGTATTTTAAAGCAATTATACAACAGGAAATCGTGCAGAATGGTTAAAGTCTGATGTTTGTTTCTGTCATGGATTCCCTGAAGATCAGTTGACCATAAACTAACTGCTGGAAATATATGTAGGTTAATTCTGTGGTCAGATCATCCAGCACCCAGTGCTGTAGCTGAAAATGCCTCATTGACTTTCTATCAAAGGATAGAAATGTTATCATCTCCTGTCGTGACCTTATCACAATGTTGCTTGTCCCCAAGTGAGGTAATATATGCCTAAGTTATAGGAAAGTGCCAGCAACTCCTAGAACCTTTGAAAGTACCAAATGCTGTGCCATACTTTCACTCACGTCCTGGTTCTTTGTCTTCACTGTCACAGGCTTTCTTGATCATGGATGGTGAAGATATACCGGATTTTTCAAGTTTAAAGGAAGAAACTGCTTATTGGAAGGAACTTTCCTTGAAGTATAAGCAAAGGTAGTGTTTGAAAACATTAAAATAGGGGCGGGATTTGGAATATGCTGTATAGGTTGCACATGTGTTTCCTTTTGGAGCATAAGACTAAATTTAGAGTTTCAGATTTAGGACTGTGATTCGGTAGTAAAACAATATTTGTATTTAAATAGTATAAAACTACCACCAGGGGCTGGCAAGATGACTCAGCAGTTAAGAGCACTGACTGCTCTTCCGAAGGTCCTGAGTTCAAATCCCAGCAACCACATGGTGGCTCACAACCATCCATAATGAGATCTGATGCCCTCTTCTGGTGCGTCTAAATCAGCTATAGTGTACTTATGTGTAATAAGTAAATCTAAAATAAAAATCCTATCATCAATCTTTATATTGTTCAGCTTGAACTGTCAGGAAGCTTTCGTGCCCCCTGTGGTTCCTGTAGCCTGTGACTAGCTGGGCTGCCTTTGTCCTGCTGTGTGTGCACTGGTACTCCCTCCTCATTTGCTCATTTGAGGTGCTTAAAACAGACTTTAGTCTTTTCAGGTGTGCATTATTAGTGTTGGGAGGCAGCTGAGCTTCTAAGCTATGAAGTATTTTAGAAAAAGTTGGGAAGAAAATAGCTCTTTGGCCTCAATAAATCTTAATGAATCTTTTTTCTTATACTTTTTTCTTTTTTTTTTGAGATTTATTTTTCTCTTATGTGTATGGGTGTTTTGCCTGCATATATGTCTGTGCACCTTGTGAGTGCCTGATGGCCATACAGACCAGAAGAGAGCATTAGATCCCCTGGGACTGGGGTTAAAGATGCTTGTGAGCTGCCCTATGGTTGCTGGGAATTGAACCCTGGTCCTCCCGAAGAGTAGCAAGTACTCTTAACCACCGAGCCATCTTTCCAGCCTTGAAATCTTACTAAGATACGTACACACTTGTGGCCATTGGTTGACAGAGTTAACTAAGCCCTATAAAATCCCATTGTTCTTTTCTTGTGGCTGTATCAAGCCAGGGCATGGAGAAATTCTATGTTCAGCAGAGGTTCTTCATTTCTTCTAATGTTACAGATTTCCCCCAGAGGCCGGGAAGCCTGTGAACCCTTTCTCATAATAGTTTAAATGCAGAAAATTAAGCAACGGAACTCTAGAGGAAATTAGTTATTTCATAAATTGTCTAAATATTAAGCTAGTTTGTGATATTATGATAATGTATTAGTGCATTACGTAAAAGAGATGGAGAAACATAAAACATAGTAACCCCTGATTCTGAATTAGTGGTAAGAGTGAGTGATGCTTAGCTTTGTGCCAGCTTTTGTGATTTTAGAGTATCTGCTGATTTCCGATTAGAATTGAAAGGTAATGCTTAATTTAGATTACTTCAGTACAAATACACACCCCTCCTTCTTCAGTTTTATGGAGGAAAAAGCTAATGGTTTTGAGCCATGTAGAACTATTTTTTGTAAATATTGTAATTATTATTGATTTGTGTTTTGGGGGAAGCTTATAACTAATTTTCATTGAATCCTGCATATATGTGGAACAAGAAATATAAGCCATTTTCTTCACTGTTTAACATTTCACGAGAATGTTAATTTTCAGTTAGAAATTACTGAATTGCTATGTAATTATGTGAGAGGACTCAACTATTAACTTGTTTTTCTCACTTTCCTTCTATTTAGCTTCCAGGAAGCTCGGGATGAGCTAGTTGAGTTCCAGGAAGGAAGCAGAGAGTTAGAAGCAGAGTTGGAGGCACAGTTAGTACAGGCTGAACAAAGAAATAGAGACCTGCAGGCTGATAACCAAAGACTGAAATACGAAGTGGAGGCGTTAAAGGTAACTACAGAATCCCTTTCCCTGAGGCCAGTGCTGTCCAGGTATTAAAGTGGGAAGTGGAGGGCCAGTGAGGTGGCTTCATGGGGAAAGGCACTTGCAACTAAGCCTTACAACCTGAATTTGATTTCTGGGCCCCACATGGTATAAGAAGAGAACCTTTTTCCTTAGTTGGTTTTTTTTTTTTTTTTTTAGTTTTTCAAGACAGGGTTTTTCTGTATAGCCCTGGCTGTCCTGGAACTCATTCTGTAGACCAGGCTGGCCTCCAACTCAGAAATCCATCTGCCTCTGCCTCCTAAGTGCTGGGATTAAAGGCGTGAGCCACCACCGCCCAGCTTCCTTAGTTTTCTGATCTCTACACATGTGCTGTAGCATGAGCATATATATGCAGTACTTGAAATATAGTAATATTTTACAAATGAGAAATGTATTAACCAAGTAGTACTTAAAAAAATTAAGCACCCTCCCCAAAATAAATGTGTACATATAGATATATATGTATAATATATATATTACATATATATATATATTTTTTTTAAATGTATACGAGTACACTGTAGCTGTCTTCAGACACACCAGAAGAGGGCATTGGATCCCATTACAGATGGTTGTGAGCCACCATGTGGTGATTGCAATTTGAACTCAGGACCTCTGGCAGGGGAGTCAATGCTCTTAACCGCTGAGCCATCTCTCCAGCCCCTTATTTTAAAAGTTTTATTTATTTATTTATTTATTTTTAATAGAATCAAGAGGTATTTCAGAGTTAGGGACTTCCCATAGGAAATTTATGGTGGCCAGTTTTCTGCCTTTCTTTCACTACATTTTAGTTCCTGTAATTTCTAAAGCTTCTGATTATTTGTTTGGACAAATTGCTTGCTTATTGTGTACTGCCTCAAAATTATATTTATATGACACATGTATTCCTTTATTATCTCTCTCTTTTTTATATTCATAGCTTCTTGAGTTTTGAAATTTAATTTGGGTTAGAAATCCTCAAAAAGAAGTTGTCAGGCCCCAGAGATGGCTCAGTGGTTGGTAGCCATGCTTGCCTAGCATGTGCGTGACCCTGGGTTCAGGTCTTCTCTGTATCTATGACTTGGAGGCTTAGAAGAGTATTTCCTTCTTTTTAGAAATAGAATATGGTTTTAAAATAAAATAGAATATCTTTTATATTTGTTGACCATTTCCTATAAACAATGTATTACCACATCCACTCCCATTTCCCCCTCTTCCTCCTCTCAGCTACTCCCAGCATGGTCCTCTATGCCCACGGAGTACAGTTCTGCCTGTTGTAATGTTAACTAATCTTGTTAGCTTGCTCTTATATAGGTAACTAGCTGTAGTGATTTCAAGGGCCTTGTATCCAGAAGACAACATTTTAAATATTTTTACAAAACACTTTCTCATCCTTTAGTTCTTACATTTTTTGCACCTTCTCTTCTGTGGGGTTTCCTGAGCCTCGTTGGTGGGATAAGGTAGTGTTGGTGGTGTTAGAGATGTCCCATTTAGGGCTGAGCACTCATAGTCTTGCTCTGGCCAGTGTTGAAGGCAGTACTGTTGAAGGCAGTGTTTATGGGTATAAACACATGTTTGGGCAGATAGACATTATTTAGCAAAAACAGTAAACAGGTACCTCAATATGGCCTGTAACCTTTTGACCTGATTTACAATACCAGACATGCATTCCCTTCCACAAGGCAGGCCTCAGATCCAATCCAGAAGTGGTTGGTTACTCCTAAAACCTTCATACTATTATTAGTGGGCACATCTAGCCTGGCAGGTCAGTACTGGTGCATGTAGGGTGCTGTGCTGGGTAATACCAGCAGCCTGTAAGGCATCTTTTGGCACTGTGCGAGCTGCTCAGTTCAGCTTTACCTTGTATGTCCTGTAGCTGTTATGTGCTGTGTCTTCAGTAGTAGGGTTTTAATACCAAGTTCTGGTGGGTAACCAAGAGTAATATCAATGACCTTGTAATTTGAGGGCCTCTCCAGCCCTTGAGAGTATTTCTGTTGAGAGTATGTGTTGGGAGCTGGAGGAGGTTGTGGAAAGAGTAGGGGTTTTGAACTATGAATGGCTTTGTGCTTTACCTTGGGTTGCACTCATTTTGCAAACCTAGAGGTTACCCCATCAGGTTTAGGTTTTCTTTTTAAAGATTTAATTTATAATTATGTGTCTCTGTGGCTATGCCATGTGAGTTCATTACCCACGGAGGCTAGAAAAGAGCATTGGCTCTCTGGGAGCCGGAGTTACAGGTGGTTGTGAACCACTTGACATGAGTGCAGGGAATCAGACTCTGGGCTTTGCAAGAGCATCACTTCTCTTAACTTCAGAGTCGGCTCTCCAGCCCCCAGGTTTAGATTTTGAGGAAAGGATTCTATTTTATTTTATTTTTCAGAAAGACCATTTTTTTCTGGGAGAGAATTGTTGCTATGTTCATTTTATATGAATTAAGGTGTTTAGAGTGGTTTTATCCATGTAGTTTAAGGAGGGGGTGCCATCAACTTAGATAGTGGTGAACTCTTCTGACCTTTTTTTTCTCCTTTAACTTGGGAAATTCCTTCATTAATAAGATGGTTAAAAAATTAATAACACATCCTTCTCTGCCCTCTTCTTTCAGGAGAAGCTAGAGCATCAGTATGCACAGAGCTACAAGCAGGTCTCAGTGTTAGAAGATGATTTAAGTCAGACCCGGGCCATTAAGGAGCAACTGCACAAGTATGTGAGAGAGCTAGAGCAGGCCAATGATGACCTGGAGCGAGCAAAAAGGTAAGGAGACTGTGCATTCTAAGAGCATAGCCAGCTGTCAGCTCAACTTATCTTCACAAAACGTCTTAGCAGCCTGTTTCGCCTTCAGTATCTTATGTCCTTTTTGACTCATTGGATTTAAAAGAAATGAAACAAAACAAACAGGCCAGGTTTGGTAGTACAGACCTTGAATCCCAGTACATGGGAGACTGAGGCAGGTGGATCTCCAACTCAGAGATCTGCTTGCCTCTGCCTCCAGAATGTCTGTTATTTTTTTTTTTAACCACTCTAACTCATACTAGTTTATAATTATTGCCTAGTATTTTTCTTTTGTACTTATCAATTGACTCTTGGTTGATATGATGCTAGTCACTTTCCTTGTAGCTGATCCATAAGAGGACTTGCTATGATAAATAAATGCTCTGGTAAGAAGACTGTAGAGCCTGTTCCAGCCAGGGAAGCTCTAGTGTCTGGGAACTGGGGAAGCCTTTTTACAAGTGGGGGCAGAGTCTGCAAAGAAGAAAAGTTAGCGAGGCGGAGAGACAGTGAAAAGGCTGAGAAACAGGAAGGTGTTTGAAGTATTTTATTAAGAGGTTATTTTAGGGCTTGAGAAACTGCTCAGCAAAAAGTGATGACTGCTCTTCCAGAGGTCCTGAGTTCAACTCCCAGCAACCACATGGTGGCTCACAACCATCTGTAATGGGATCTGATGCCCTCTTATGGTGTGTGTGTGTGTGTCTGAAGACTGCTACAATGTACTCATATACATAAAATCAATCAATCAGTCAATCAGTCTTAAAAAAAAGATTGGAATTGGTATTCTGAGTTGTAACTTTAGGTTGGAGAGTTTTATTTCTGTAGCAGATATCAGGGAAAATGGGAGCCCATAAAAGTAGGTACATGTTAATTTTTGCTGAATCCAGCGAGATCATTCTCCAAATTGGGTCAGGCTGACTCGGTTAAGACTGGCAGGAGATAAACTGATTGCTTTCTTTTCTACTAGCTGTTTGTACATGCTGTTTAATTCATGGGCTTCAAATAATTTCTTTTTAAAGGGCAACAATAGTTTCACTGGAAGACTTTGAACAAAGGCTAAATCAGGCCATTGAACGAAATGCATTTTTAGAAAGTGAACTCGATGAGAAGGAATCTTTGTTGGTCTCAGTACAGAGGTTAAAGGATGAAGCAAGAGGTAAGCTTTATAACTTAGCAAGTGTTTATCCATTGCCTTGTGCCCGAGTAAGTGCAAGCACGAACTGTTGATGGAGTCGCACCAGGGTCTCGAGCGGCTGGGCAAGCACTCTGCTTCTGAGCTATGGCTCCAGCCCTCAGCTTCTTGGAAGCTCTACTTCTGTATGCCTTCACATACCTTTCAATCACTGTGCCAAGTGCTTTGTTGTTTTTGGTTTTGTTTTTTTTTTGAGACAGAGTTTCTCTGTATATCCCTGGCTATCCTAGAACTCACTCTGTAGACCAGGCTGGCCTCAAACTCAGAACTCCACCTGTTTCTGCCTCCCAAGTGTTGGGATTAAAGGTGTGCGCCATCACTGCCCAGCATGTCAAGTGCTTTTAACCTGGTAATTTATTTCATACCCATATCATTAGTGCTGAGAAGTAGGTATGACCTCCATATTATAGATGAGAAAAAGGAGGCACAGAGAGTTTGAGCTTTTTCAGTGTTATACTGTTCTCAGTTGGAATTTTTTCCTTATTAATTGTATATATATATATATATATTTGGTTTTTCGAGACAGGGTTTCTCTGTGTAGCCCTGGCTGTCCTGGAACTCACTCTGTAGACCAGGCTGGGCTCGAACTCAGAAATCTGCCTGCCTCTGCCTCCCAAGTGCTGGGATTAAAGGCGTGCACCATCACTGCCTGGCTATTAATTGTATTTAAATAACTTCATGTTTTTACGTAGAACCATGTATATATGTATATATGTATATGTGTATATGTGTGTATATATATATATATATGTTGCTTTTTACATATTACACATGAAACTACTCACTTTCCCTTAAAACTTCTTTCTCCTCAGAAACACAGTGACATTGAGAATATTATAAGGAAAGCCCCCTAACAGTGTGGCACAGTGTACTCTTTATAATTTTATAGAATGTCTATGTATTTTCCCTTATGTAATTCCTGACTTCCCTATGAGCAGACAAAAATGGACACATTAATTTCTCTTTTTTTCTGCTTAATATAGGGAATATACATAGCATCACAATTTTTTTTATAAAATTATTTTGTATACAGTGTTCTATCTGCATGTGTGCCTATAGGCCAGCAGAGGGCACCAGACTTCATTACAGATGGTTGTGAGCCACTATGTGGTTGCTGGGAATTGAACTCAGAACCTCTGGAAGAGCAGCCAGTACTCTCAACCTCTGAGCCATCTCCCCAGCCCTGATAGGGCAAATTTTTAAAGCAGGCTTTGGATCTAGAGAGGTGATAGCTCAGCATTGAGGAGTGTGTACTGCTCCTACTCTTGTTTCCTCTATAGTACTCTGAATTTCATTATGCTAAGGAGGAAAGAGGGAAGTTCTATAGAAAGTGTGTCATTTCTTTTTATAGACTTTTTAGTGCCTTTTTATTTTCTTTTTCCTGAGGGTTTTTTTTTTGTTTTTTTGTTTTTTTTTTTTAAATTACA
>NW_022196911.1:64060798-64061628 GCF_008632895.1 Mastomys coucha | reverse complement strand
TTTTAAATTACAGTTTTTAAAAGGTTGGTTTTATGTGTAAGGGTGTGTGTTTTGGCTGCTTACATGTGTCCCACTTGTGTGCCTGGTGCTCTCTGGAACTTGAAGAGGGCATCAGATCCCTGGAATTGGAGTCACACATAGTTGTGAGCTGCCCCGTGGTGCTGGGAACCGAGCCCTACCCTTTGGAAGAGCACTGAGTGCTGAGCTACCTCTCTAGCCCCTGAGAACTGTTCTAAGTTGGTAATATATAAAGTATTAAGTTGGTATTGTTTGTTTATAGATTTTGTTTCACAGTGGTAGGAGTGAAGACAGGCATGTGCAGGACAGGCAAGCCCTACACCTCTGGCTGCATCCCCAGGCTTGTTCATTGTTGGCTTCATCATTTGTTGTGAGGTGGGGGACTTAGTGCCTGCTAGGCAAATGCTCTATCCCTGAGCTGCTTTCCCAGCTCCTTACTTATTTTAATTGCAGTCAAAACAAAACAACCACAAAAAAAAGCGCCCCAAACCAAAACAGAACATTACCAATTTAATATCTTATCTATTTTGTTTTTTGAGACAAAGTCCCACTATATAGTCCTGACTGGCCTAAATTCACTATGTGGACCATACTGGTCTCCAAATTAGAGATCTCTCTGCCTCTACCCTTTCAAGTGCCAGAATTAAAAATTAAAAGTGTGCCACTATACTGAGACGGTTTTTAAATTATTATGATTATGATTATCATTATGATTATTATTATTAATGTGACTGGTTGCTTTAACTTTAGTGTCCTCAAGGTTTGTTTATGTTGTTGTGACCAGATTTTTCTTTTTTTTTTTTTTTGGTTTT
>NW_022196911.1:64056269-64060752 GCF_008632895.1 Mastomys coucha | reverse complement strand
AAATCCACCTGCCTCTGCCTCCCAAGTGCTGGGATTAAAGGCGTGCGCCACCACCGCCCGGCTGTGACCAGATTTTTCTATTTAAAAAGATTTTTTAATTGCATTTGTGTGTGTGTGTGTGTGTGTGTGTGTGTGTGTGTGTGTGTGTATGTGTGTATGTGTGTGTGTCAGATACCTATGCCTGCCTGCATGAGTGTAAAGCATGAGTGTGGAGTTCAAAGGAGAACTTTTAATCCCTTTCTTACAGAAAATGGATTAAAAATTCCATTCTATATTATTTTTTTCTCTGTGAATGGGCTGTGGGGTTGCTTGTATCTTTAGTTCTTGTGAACAAAGGCTGTTGGGGATATAGAACCCTGTCTCGAAAAAACCAAAAAAAAGGGCTGGAGAGATGGCTCAGCGGTTAAGAGCACCGGCTGCTCTTCCAAAGGCCCTGAGTTCAAATCCCAGCAACCACATGGTGGCTCACAACCATCTGTAATGAGATCTGACGCCCTCTTCTGGTGTGCCTGAAGACAGCTAGCTACACTGTACCCACATAAATAAAATAAATTAAAAAAAAAAAAAAAAAAAAAAAAAAAACAAAAACAAAACAAAAAAAAGATTAAAAAAAAAATCAGTATTGAAAAAGGATTTCATAGTGGTAGTTTAAAAAATCTGAGGTGTGGTAGTGCATGCCTTTAATCCGGAAGCAAAGACAATTGCATCTTTGTAAGTTTGAGGCCAGCCTCATCTACATAGAGAATTCCAGGCCTACCAGAACTGTATAGTGAGACCTTGTTTTAAACAAAATAATTAAAAAAAAAAACCCTATAAAACTTATTTAAACTTCATTGTTTTTTGGTAGTAATCTACATATGCAAATATATATGCAAAGTTGGATAGGAATATTTTGTGTTATTTAGTTTCACTATGAGTTCTATTTGTGTCCTTTTTAAAAAATTTATTAGTTTATTTATATGTGCATGCCACTTATGTGCAGGTACCTGCAGAGGCTAGAAGAAGTTATCTTCTAGAATAGGAGCTAGAGTTACAGGCATCCATCTGACATGGATTGGGGACTGAACTTGTTCAGTGGAAGAGCCATCTTTTTAGCACTCACAGCTCAATTTCTTTTTCTTTCTTCCTTCCTTCCTTCCTTCCTTTCTTCCTTTCTCCCTTTCTTTCTTTCTTCCTTTCTCTCTTTCTTTCTTTCTTTTTTTTTTTTTTTTTTTCAAGACAGAGTTTCTCTGTATAGTCCTGGTTGTCCTGGAACTCACTCTGTACACCAGGCTGGGCTCAAACTCAGAGTTCCACCTGTCTCTGCCTCCCAAGTGCTGGGATTAAAGGCGTGTGCCACCACTGCCCGGATCCACTGCTCAATTTTTTTTTTGCCTTTGGGCATGATACTGTTCTCTGAGAGGTTATAGCATTTAAAAAATTTTTTTTTAAATTATATTTACTGTGTGTGTGTGTGTTTCCCGCACATGCGTGTGCCAGTCACTGTGGAAGTCAGAGGACACCTTGTAAGGGGTTGGTTCTCTCAGTCTCCCATGTCTTTCTCAGGAATGGAACTCTGGTTGTCAGGCTTGGTAACAAGTGCCTTAACTACTAAGCCATCTTACTACCCATATTTTTTAAGTTCTATGGGAGCCGGGCGGTGGTGGCGCACGCCTTTAATCCCAGCACTTGGGAGGCAGAGGCAGGAGGATCTCCGAGTTCTAGCCCAGCCTGGTCTACAGAGTGAGTTCCAGGACAGCCAGGGCTATACAGAGAAACCCTGTCTTGGAAAACCAAAAAAGAAAAAAATAAGTTCTTAGGAATTCACATTTTTGTTCGAGAAATAAAAATTTGTAGATAGGAAGTTTGTTTTGAGAAATAGTAACTTGGAAGGAATGTCATCACAATGCCTTGCGATGCACTTGTAGGATGTATTTGCTCCCTCTCGTGAGGATTCCTACCTTTGTTTGCAACATTTTGCAGACTTAAGGCAAGAGCTAGCAGTTCGGGAACGACAACAGGAAGTGACCCGCAAGTCTGCTCCCAGCTCTCCAACTCTGGACTGTGAGAAGATGGATTCTGCTGTCCAAGCTTCACTCTCCTTGCCTGCAACGCCTGTTGGGAAAGGCACAGAAAACAGTTTTCCTTCACCAAAAGGTTTGTATTTTCTCTTTAAGGCCATGATAGCTGGATAATCAGTTTTAAATGCATTTGCTGGTGTAGTAGAGCTGCTACAGGTCAAGCGAGAACTGCAATTTACAAGTTACTTTAGTATCTGGAAAGCACAGGAGGAACTGTTTTTCCAGGTCACTGATATGTAGCAATGAGATGATGTCTGTACTCACTGCAAGAGCAGCTTAAAAGTACATTTTTTTAAAAAAGATCTATTTGTTTATTTTATGTATATGAGTACACTGTAGCTGTACTGATGGTTGTGAGCCATCATGTAGTTGTTGGGAATTTTGAATTTAGGACCTCTGATTGCTCCGGTCAGCCCCACCTGCTCTGGTGGGACCCTGCTCGCTCTGGTGGGACCCTGCTTGCTCTGGCCTAGAGATTTATTTGTTATATGTAAGTACACTGTAGCTGTCTTCAGACACACCAGAAGAGGGCATCAGATTTCATTACAGATGGTTGTAAGCCACCATGTAGTTGCTGGGATTTGAACTCAGGACCTTAACTGCTCTTAACTGCTGAGCCATCTCTCCAGCTCTTAAGTAAGTTTTAAAAAGTTAAAAGTTACTTATTTATATATTTTCTAGGACAAGGTTTCTCTGTGTAGCTCTTGCTGTCCTGGACTCACTCTGTAGACCAGGTTGGCTTCTAACTCAGAGATCTGCCTGGCTCTGCCTCTTGAGTGCTGGGAGTGTTCCACCATGCCACCATGCCCAGCAAGTTAAATTTTAAGTTTTAAAATTTATTTTTAAGAGCTTATTTTGGTTATTATAGAAATACATGTTTATGCAGATTTCTTTGTTTGCTTGTTTGTTTCTGCCTGCCTGCCTGCCTGCCTGCCTGTCTGTCTGTCTGTCTATCTGTCTATTTTATCTTTTTTGGGCCTGGGTATTGAACCCAGAACTCTGTGTTTGCTTGGCAAAAGGCACTGACACTGATATCTATTCTCAGTTCCATGTAGTAAATTTGAAAGTACAAAGAAGCTGAGTTTTACAGAGGGTTTCTTTATTTGAGTTATTCCTTCCATATTTCTTTGCTACCATAGATTGGTGTTTAGTTTTGAGGCACGATCTCAGCAAGCCTAGGCTGGCCCGAAGATGACCTTGCATTAATTCCTGATCTTCAAATCTCTCCCAGATTCTGGGGTTACAGGCAGGTGCCGTCACACCCAATCTGTCATGTTAAGTTTTTTGATACTACCTAAATAATTATTTCTTGCCTTTGCTGTTTAGTATGTCATAGAAAAACAGGCTTTCTACACATATGCAAATAGAATTTTGAGTTACTATTTAGATTGATTGGTTGGCTCAAGTAGACCCTTCTGTTAGATGGTTCTTGAACTGCCCACAAAGGTAACATTCAGGGGAAACTGATATGATTCTTCTTGTTAGGTGCACATAAGGAGGCAAAGCATTCTGTAGCCAGCCTTAGAGCCTTGCAGTGCAATTCCACAGCTTTCTAGTTCCAGCTTGTTTAGGTAGTCCACAGTTCATATCCCAGCTTCCACCACTCCCCCTGTCCTCCTGCCCTTCTCAAATACATTTTATCTCTAGTGTGAGAGGAGGTTTTCTGGCAATAGGACAGCATTTCCTGTATTTGTGCTGCTCAAGTAGCCTGAAGTAACTGTTAAACTTTATACTCATTTCAGTGAATGGTGAAATTCAATTTCTTGTGTCAGTCACATTTCATTATTGAGAGTATTATGCTGATTACTGGTTTGGCACAGTATTTCTGTCTTTTTGTTTTGTTTTGTTTTTCAAGACAGGGTTTCTCTGTGTAGCCCTGGCTGTCCTGGAACTCACTCTGTAGACCAGGCTGGGCTCGAACTCAGAAATCTGCCTGCCTCTGCCTCCCAAGTGCTGGGATTAAAGGCGTGCGCCACCACAGCCCGGCCTATCTTTTTTTTTTTTCTTCTGCTTTTTTGAGACATGGTTTCTCTGTGTAGCCCTGGCTGTCCCGGAACTCATCTGTGGACCAGGCTGGCCTCGAACTCAGAAATCCGCTTGCCTCTGCCTCCCAAGTGCTGGGATTAAAGGCGTGTACCACCACTGCCTGGCGGTACAGTATTTCTTCACACACACACACACACACACACACACACACACACACACACACACACACACGGAGACTAGATTTATTTCATGTATGTGAGTACATTGTAGCTGTCTTCAGACACACCAGAAGAGGGCATTGGATCCTATTACAAATGGATGTGAGCCACCATGTTGCTGGGAATTGAACTCAGGACCTCTGGAAGTGCTTTTAACCACTGAGCCATCTCTCTAGCTCCTTAGCATAGTACTCCCCTTCCCTCCCCTCCCCTCCCCTC
>NW_022196911.1:64049762-64056048 GCF_008632895.1 Mastomys coucha | reverse complement strand
CCCCATCTTACCTTGCCTTTTCTTTTTTTTCTTGAGATATGGTTTCACTTTGTAGTCCTGCCTACCCTGGTACTTGTATATGTTTGCACTCGTTCTCATGTGCATTCTCTATCTCTGTCTCTATCTCTCTCTCTACACACACACACACACACACACACACACACACACACACACACACACTAGGCTGGCCTCAACCTCACAGAGATCCCCCTGCCTATACTGTACCCATATATTGTACCCAGTTTGCCATATTCTTTTATTTTTTTCAATTGCAAATAATTTTTTTACACAATGTTCTGATCATGTTTCCCTCCCTCATCTCCCAGACCCTCTCCACCTCCCTACCCTTCCAATTCTACACTTTCTTTCTCTCTGTCTTAGGAAAACAGGGAAATTCAAACAAACAAGAATAAAACTAATGCACTAACAAGAAAAACAAAAAGAGCATTAGAAATACATACATATGCAGACACACACCCACCCCATAAAAATATAAAACTGAAAATGATAATGTACAAGCAAAAGACCAGAAAGGTAAAAAATGCTAAAACAAAGCTATATGGAACCAAAAAGAAAAGTCTAAGAATACCTTTGGATTGGTTTGTGTTTGGTCATCTGCTGCTGCTGGGCATAGGGCCTGCCTGTAAGTGTGATGTATCCACCCTGTGAGATGCCCTTGGAGACTAAGTTTTCCTTTGTGGATGGTTGTCTGTTAGTTAGCAAATAGTTCCTTGGTTAGAGATGGTGCTCATGTCTACTTCTCTATCTCAGCACTAGGGTCCTGGCTGGTTTGGATGTATGCAGGTACTGTGCATGCTGCCACAGTCTCTGAGTTCATATGTGGCATGATCTTATGGAGCATCCTTGTAGCATCTGTTAGAGTAACAGTGGGCAGCCCTTTGCCCACACAGTTCTGTTCTTAGGATCTCCAGAAATACCTGTTGAGATGTTTAAGGTTCTTTGTCCTTACAGCAGTTTGGAGAAGTGACACACTGATGTAGTCTAATGGTTAAGCTTCTTTATAATGGTTCTCTTTCTACTTTGTCGTACCTTGAAACAGTATGATATTGCTTCAAATGTGTTTTGCTTTGTAACATCATCAATATAGTCTAAATATAAAGGGAGCTGCTGATGTCATTACTCTGCTTTTCTCTTTCTGTAGCTATACCAAATGGCTTTGGAACCAGCCCACTAACTCCTTCTGCTAGGATATCAGCACTAAACATCGTGGGAGATCTCTTGCGGAAAGTAGGGGTAAGCATTCAATTATTTATCACTAGGTGTTTCCACTGCAGAGGTAGTATTGAACTGTCTCTTTCCTATGGTGAGAACCATATGAAGCTGAGAAGCACTGCATGTACTGATGAGTGGGGACCAGACCTGAGAAAACCCCCAGCCCTGGGTGTAAGGGATTTCTGGAAGAGCCTGGGCTTCGAGGTTACCTATGTAACTCTTCCCATTGCTGTCCTGTCTACAATGCAGTATCTCAAGTTCTGTTCTTTGCCCCTGGCTCTTACTCTTCTGTTCAGGTATCCTATGAGACCAGAGGGATCAGATCTCCTGGAACTGGGCTTAACAGCCACCTCATGAGGGTTCTGGGAACTGAACTCAGGTTCCCTGGGAGAGCAGTACACTCTTAGTCACTGAGCTATCATCTAGCCCAGGTCTTTTGTTTGTTTGTTAAATATGAGCTCTAGGGATCAGACTCAGGTTGTCAGGCTTGCAAGGCAAACACTTCATCTGCTAAGGACTTTACACTGCAGTCTTCTTGCTTGTACTCTGCCCCTGAGCTGGACCACTCTTAAGCCTCACCTCTTTCTCTTTCTCCTTTTATCTCTTTTTCTTTCCTTTTTGTTGAGACACTGTCTGCTGTGTACATAGTTCACATTGGCCCAGGCCTAGAACTCATGCTGCTTCTGTCTCTGCCTGCTTAGTGCTTGGGATTATTTACCATACCTAGCTATTCTTTTCTTTTTTCTTTTTTCTTTTTTCTCTTCTCTTCTCTCTCTCTCTCTCTCTCTCTCTCTCTCTCTCTCTCTCTCTCTCTCTCTCTCTCTCTCTTTCTCTCTCTCTCTCTCTCTTTCTCTCTCTCTCTCTCTCTCTTTCTTGAGACAGGGTCTCATTATGTAGCCCAGATGGACATGGTATTTGCTAGGTAGACCAGCTGGCTTCCAACTCATTAAGTCTACTTTTGCCTCCAATGTGCTGGGTTTAATGTTGTGCTCCTCCATGCCTGGCTTTTTTAATTTTACAAAGCAAAACTAAAGGCCATTTAAAAAAAAAAAGATTTATTTATTTTATGTATATGAGTACACCATTGCTCTCTTTTAGAAGAGGACATCAGACCCCATTAAAGATGGTTGTGAGCCACCATGTGGTGGTTGCTGGGAATTGAACTCGTGACCTCTGGAAGAGTAGATGGTGCTCTTAACTGCTGAGCCATCTCTCCAGCTCAAAGCCATTCTTTATATTACATCTCTCTTTATATTACTATCACCTTTGTGGGCCTTTGACTGCATAGACATTCTGGCTTGCTCTCTATTCCTGATCAAGCTTCTAAAACTGCTTGGTGAGTTCAGTATAGTCAGATGCAGTGTGTGCACTGCTCTGAGTTTTATTTGAAGTGTTCAGTGCCAGTGTGCCCCACCCTCCTCAGAATGTCCTCTTTTCTTGGTGTCCCTGATGTTTTCTCTTGTCTGTCCCTACCTTGCTGCCCATTTCTCTTTGTCCTTTTTTTTCAGTGATGGTCTTACTGTTCACAGTCATGGTTTCATCTACCACTAACTGGATGTCCAGTTTCTAAATTTTTTTTTTCTCTTGGTTTTTTGAGACAGGGTTTCTCTGCATAGCCCTGGCTGTCCTGGAACTCACTCCGTAGACCAGGCTGGCCTCAAACTCAGAAATCCTCCTGCCTCTACCTCCCAAGTGCTGGGATTAAAGGTGTGCACCACCACCGCCCAGCCCAGCTCTAAATTTTAATCTCTGGACCATTTTTTTTCTTTCTTTTTTTAATTTTTTATTTTTTTAATTTTTTTATGTGTATGAGTACACTGTAGCTGTACAGATGACTGTGAGCCATCATGTGTGTGGCTGCTATTGATCTCAGGACCTCTGCCGCCCTGCTCGCTCCGGTGTAATTTTCTGCAGCTGTCTTCAGATGCACCAGAAGAGGGCGTCCGATCTCATTATGGGTGGTTGTGAGCCACCATATGGCTGCTGGGATCCGAACTCAGGACCTTTGGAAGAGCAGTCAGTGCTCTTACCCGCTGAGCCATCTTGCCAGCCCCCATTTTTTATTTCTTTGAAAAGATCCAGGGCTTGTGTGTATCACTGATGCCTGAAATGTAGTTTTTTACCTGCCATATGACAGATGCTCAGTAGATATTTACATGGATGGACAGATTCCTTCATTGAATATAGGAAATTAAAAGTTTCAGTATGAATTTATTTACAAGTCAGAGCGTCCTAGAGGGTCATTATTTCTGTCATTATTTAACTAGCTCATTGTACTTTTACCATAAGAAAGGGGCAGAAGAAAAAGAAGTTTCAGTTTGTTTTTGGTTCTGTTCCATATGTTTTTATTGAAATGATGGGGTAGGATATCCATACAGATTCTGAAAGTGTATTTTCTGTGGATTTCTAATCCTTTAGTCTTGTGAGTTGGAATGGACTGTATTCTTTTTTTTTCCACCATGGTCTATATTTTTCCTTTTTTGGGAGCTAGAGGAAAGATAACTCATTTGGGAGAAATTTTGTTAGAAAGAGGGATTCCATGATATCCATGTGTGGAGAGATGAGAAGTTCCTGTTCTTTCACATTAACTATTTATATGTGGCAGGTGTTGTAACAGGTGTAAAAGAAAGATAGCAAGATTTAGAGGTAAATGATAAAGGGGCAGTGTCATTTGCAGGTGAATTAATTATAGACAAAAGGTATCATCAGGTATACAGTTTAAAGTATACTATCACAAAGAAAATGGATCACTTTATGTGAGATTGGAAATGGATCTGTTCTGATGCAGTGGAAAAAAATACATGGAAGAATCTATAGAAAGAGTGGGTGGCATTAAAACCACACCTTAAGTTGATGACTATTTGCAGTGCTTGCTGCACAAGTGCAAAGTCCTAGTCTCAACCAATATAGTAGAACTTAACAAGTAATGGATGGGGTTGAAAGGCCTGCGGTCTTAACCTACCTATTGGCACCATGGGTTTCTTAGGTGTGGATATGTGTCCCTCAGTGATACTGAGAGGAGAAAGTTAAATTTCTGAACTCATTAAAAAGAGGGTCAGTGTAAATGTTCCTTGTTCTACTAGAAAGACAATTGATTATGGCTTCACTAGTGGCCATTATCCTGGAGGCTAAAGCCTCGAATAAAAATGGTTTGAGATGCAGATTTTTCCTGTACAGCCACTGTTTTGACAGCCATTCCTTCTTTCTTTGTAGGCTTTAGAATCCAAGTTAGCAGCTTGCAGGAACTTTGCAAAAGACCAAGCATCCCGCAAATCCTATGTTCCAGGGAGCGTTAACTGTGGGGTAATGAACAGCAACGGCCCAGAGTGCCCAAGGTCAGGGCGAGCAACTTTCTTCCATAAAGGGTAAGTCCTTGACTTTTTTTTTTTTAAAGCAGTTCTAGGGCTAAAACAAACCTAAGGCTTCATATGTGCCAGACAGTAATTCTGTCAGTGAGCTGCAGCCCCAGTCTTCGGACTTGCTGATGAGTTTTAGTAAGTTTACAAAGTCTTAAGTGAGTTTACCAGAGTTTTGAAGGTCACATTCCTTGCTCTTCTTGTTCAAGTCCCAGAGGACAGAGCTCTGTTATTGTCTTGTGGTTCCCAAGGAACTTGCTGCCCCTGGAACCTACGGTTCTGTCCTGGGCATAGACTCTTAAAGGCAACTGTGCTGGGCTCAGGAGGATCTGCAGAGCTCCTGTGTGTGTGTCTGCTCTCCAGATCCTTACAGCTTAGGAGACTCAGCAAAGGGGAGATTGTTTGTACATAGACGGGTACTTAGTATGTTTCCAACTAGCTAGTGCTTCATTGTGAGACTGACTTAAAAAAAAAGTGTGTGTGTGTGCATGTGCAAGTGCTTATATTAAAAAAAAGCTTTAAGCTTAGTGGTATATTGTTAGTGAAAACATTTCAGTTGGCTTAGAGTATGTGCAGTAAGAAATAAGCTTCCTGTTTTCACACTGTTGTGGTAATTTATTAGAGTTAATTTTTCAGGCATGAAAAAAATCAGATTTTTATGCATCTGCTATAAGCTGCTTACAGCACATCTATGAGAGTACAGTTTAACTATCGCTCAGTAACTTGCCTGTTTTGATTTACATTGCCAGTATCTTTTCATGTCAGTCTGTTTCATTCTGCCTTATTTTGTTTTTTCTCTAATACGCATAGCTATCTTCTTGTTATAGACATGACAATATAGGGAATGAATTAGGACCTATAATCTGTCTGCTGGTCACGTTACCTCAGGTAGTTGTTACTGGAACAGCAGCTGCCGTGCTCATGAGCCCTTGCCATTGCCTCTGGTGAGCAGAATAGGCAGCTTTAAAAACAAAACAGAGCAAAGCAGGGACAGCTCTAGAAAACGTCACGGTATTTTTAAAGGTGCGTATCTTTCTGATGTCCTCGATAGTTACACGACCCAATTGCTATATACAGTGTGCTCTCTCTTTGCTGCTGTTGTTGGTTTTGAGACAGATTCTTACTATCGAGCCCTGGTCGTCATGGAGCTTGCTCTGCAGACCAGGCTAGCCTTAACCCATAGATCCACCTGCCTCTGAATGCTGGAGCCGCAGGCATGTACCACCATGCCCAGCTGCAGTCTGCTGTGGAAAAAGTTTGAAGGCCAGGCATGGTGATGATGCCTGGTGCTTTTAATTCCCAGCACTAGGGAGGTGAGTTCAAGACTGGACTATAGAGTGAGTCTAGGAGAGCCAGGGCCGCTAGAAGGGCCTCACTACATAGAAGTAATGAGAAACCCCATCTCAATAAAACAAAAACTAAACGAAACCAAAACAAGAAAGAACTATTCATTCTGTAGTGGAGAATTGTGGCCTATTTCTGTTTCTTATGACTCTTGAAAAGGATACAACAAGGACTAAAAGCACATTGTAAAATAATCAATTTGTAAGTCAGAACTCTGTCTTAACTCTTAAAGTTTTTCAGGTAGGCTAAGTAGAAAGTTAACTTTCATCAGGCTCATCTTTGAGCAGGGAACATCACGTGGATAGGCAGGTCGACATTAGACCAGCCATTCCCCAAATGATACAGAAGTATAA
>NW_022196911.1:64038429-64049752 GCF_008632895.1 Mastomys coucha | reverse complement strand
TCTACAGAGTGAGTTCCAGGACAGCCAGGGCCACACAGAGAAACCCTGTCTCAAAAAAACCAAAACAAACAAACAAACAAACAAAAAGGAAATCTTCAAGAGTGTTGGAAACTTGTGATTACTCCATAGTCTCTTTGTCTTTGGAGTCATTTTTGTGGTGGGCCACAGGTGGCATCTTGCAGTGTGAGAGGAGGCGTGAACCAGGGTCAGGAAGGGCCTTGGATGGAAAGTGCTTGCAGGTAGTCACAGGGAGGGAAGAGTAAATTGTCATTCAGGTCACTGCTCTTCTCTCAACACTTGCCACCCATCCCAGCGTGACAGGGCAGACATTGCTCAGAGAGAGGACCTGCCCTGGGATGTGGAGCAGCAGTGTAAGCTAAGAGGAGTGACCTGGAACTCTGCCGAACATTTGCCCCAGGAGCAGCTGAATGCAGCTCTCCCCATCTCCTGAGCTGCACTGGGGGAAAGGGCAGAGCAGTGCTTTTTCCTGACAGAACTACTTGAATTTACTATTCGTGTTTCTTTCTTTCTTTTTTTTTTTTTTGGTTTTTCGAGACAGGGTTTCTCTGTGTAGCCTTGGCTGTCCTGGAACTCACTCTGTAGACCAGGCTGGCCTTGAACTCAGAAATCCGCCTGCCTTTGCCTCCCAATCGTGTTTCTTTTTAAATTATGAAAATCTTGTTATACTGTTTCAACCAAGAGTGAAATATGCTTTTATGGATTGGGTCTTGATACAGTGTTTGCTTTATCTAACAAGTGGATTGTGGATGCACACTGCAGTGTTAACTCGAAGTTGCTGAGGGATCACATCCTTGCTGCTTTGCTTTCATTTCACCTGTCTGGTTGGCCTGGCTTCTTAATCTCTCTCATGTGTTGACTAGATAACGACCAGGATGCTGTGTTTCAGCTGTAAGAGGAAAGGGCAAACAGCCTGGTTCCTAGATACATTATCCACTCTGGCATGTTAAAGGAAAGCCAATCTCTGCAGAAATAGGAAGTGTGGCTTGGGACTTGAGCATGTGAAAAGCCCCGTCTTAAAGCCTTGGCTGTGGCTGTGGTGCTGGTCTTGCTTGCCCTTTGCTCCTGACAAGTATGTCTGTAGCTCTATCCCAGTGATTGGAGACTGACAGGTGGTCTCTTGGAAGGTTGTGAACATATGTACTTCATATTGCTCACAGTCTTCTCAAGGCAGTGCAGCCCTTGACATGTAAAACTGTACACACCTCACTGGGTATGTGGCCTTATATGAGTCACAAGTACTTTTGCAGATTCTGATTACTTGAGGACTTCTTAGACCTAGGAGTTTGTCTTCTGGGGTTTCTACCAGCCCCTCAGATGCAGGCTGCTGTGCTTGGTTCTGCCACACACATTCCCCTCCCCCAGATGCAGGCTGCTGTGCCTGGTCGCCTTAGTTACTCCACCACTGATCCTCCTTATATTCTTGTCTTGAGGATATGCAGTTTGAGTGTTACTTGAATTTGCTCTAAAACATTTTATTTTCTTCCATAAATTTAATTTGGTTTTATTTGTGTTACTTGCACATGATGCAAATTGTGGGCAAACCAGTCAAGTTTTTCTGGGTTGTATGTAGGTAGGTGTGGGTTCATTTCAGGGCATGATGTGAAAACAGTGTTTGTATTGCTTTTTAATGATTTTTCCTTTTTTTTATTAGGCAAGAAAAAGTCATATTTCCCACGTTGTTCATGGGTAACTCAATTTGTTTGCTGTGCTTTCTTCTCTGTCTTAATCATGCTGTGTGGTGGAAGACACATTAACAAATGGTTTTACTAACTGCATGGGGTGGACTCAGCTTTAACCAACTTTTAGCCCATGAATGAGCTCTCAAGATCCTGTGTGACTTGGTTATCCATTACTGTGACTTGATCACACAGCTGTTGCTGTGCAGGACAGTAGCCCATCAGGACTTGAGTGCCTGTGGTCTCAGCTAGTTGAGGGCTGGTTTGGGCTCAGGAGTTTAGGCCAGCTTGGCAACAGGGTGAGACACCACTTCAACAAAAGCTCAGCATAGTGGTCTGGGTGGCTGAGAGTCTGCCTGTGGCATTCCCCATTATATGGCAGGATGAAGTTTGAGTTGAAGAGTGGAGGCAGTGCTAGGTTCCAGGATCTCATCTTACTTTATGGGGATGGGGCTCCTGCCTTGGAGTTGCTTTTGTTCTTTCCTTTCAGAAACTGAAGATAATGAACTCCCTTCTTCTATGCTTGCTTTTGTTTCCACATTGAACTGAGATGGTAAATGGGAGGTGTGTAGAATCCCCCTTTTCTTTCTGAACTGTTGATCTAGCCTGGCTAGAGGCCTGGAGCTGCCTGGAAGTGCTGCATGCTTCCGTTTACACACGGGGGGATAGGCTCTGGCTGTCCTCTTGTCACTCATTCACAGGTACTCATTTTGTTGCTCTGACAGGCTGAGCTTTGCTCTCTGTATTGTTAGATGATAGACAGCCCTCCTGACTGGCTGAGAATGTGTGGTCAGCTTTACCTTAGCTAGACTTGGGGTATAAATTCATGAATTGCATGTCTGGAGCCTTTTTTTGCATACTTGATTCCTAGGGCTGTCTTCATCCTTGCCTGTACCTTTTCACTTAATTCTGGGCATTTATTTCTTTACATCTGTACCTGGTATATTCAGAGGCTTTTTTTTTTTTTTTTTTTTTTTTTTTTTTTTTTTTTTGGAATCTTCCTCATTGAATGAATTTAGTTTCCTGAAAGGACCTCTCCAGACCAAAAACACTTCTGGAGGTCAGCTTTCTTTTCTTCTGGTTTTAACTTCTTACCTCTTGATTCAGAAGAGAAGTGCTAGGTGAGAACTTCTGCTCAGTCCACTGCAGTGTTCTCCTATTTACACAGAGATGTTCCTGGCTTTCCACTAGAGCTCGTATGTACTTGGAACATGGAATTGGTTGTTCACTGAGAGCTTGTGAGTGGCTTGTGACTAGAGGCTGGGAAGGGGTAGGGCACCTGGAGGCAGCTCAGTGGGTGAACTGGCTGATGATTGGATCTTCCCTTGGTTTGTATCTCTCTATAACAATGGAGATGAATGTGACCATACTTTAAAAGTGCATTTATTTTAGTCCTGTACCGTTTCTGTGTGAGGGACTGTCCTTGTGGCTGCTGCTTTTGCATACCCCAGAAGACCATGTGACGAACGCTTGGCAACTTACAGTGTGTCCCTGTCTGATGAGTTGGGGGCTTTCTGTAGTGTAGCTGAGAACAGGAACGGAGGTTTGTGTGTTAGACACTAGGTGTCCTATGTAGTTCTTCCTCTTGAGAGCATCAAAAGCTGCTCAAGGTCTACACAGGCAAATGACAACAGATGGAGCTGTGAGGCAAGCACTGCACAGGCAAACAGACTGCCCGAGGCTCCAGGAGGAGCACAGGCCTGCAGCTCTTGGGAAAGAAGATTTAAAGAGAGAAAACTCTGCTGCCGAGCATGGAAGTAGAACAGGGAATGAGGTTAGGGGCTGGAGTAGGGTGTATCCTGCTGCTGTTGGTTTCTGTGTATGGCTTAATGCAGATTTCAAGTATGGGCTGTGTTCAGTCTCTTGAAACCTGAACTCTTTGTTTCCTGGAAGTAGTTGTCAAGTTCCTCTGCATGTCTGTTTCTGTGGCCATGGGTGACTGCTTATGACCCAGTGGTCTCTGCAGGGAATATATGGCTCACTTTTTAGAGAATGTCTCCTTGTGAGTCTGTATTCAGCTCCTTAGATCCTTCTGCAACAAGTAGGGGACAGTGCTGGGCACGAATGATGCACTGTGGCCCCTCAGTCACTAATGGGTTGGATTCTCCTACTAAGTGTCTTAGACTAGAAAGGCTGAGTTACCTCCTGAGAGATCTTGTGTCTTGTCCTCTCCTTTCTCCCCTCCCCTGCTTCCTGCAGCTGCATGCTGGTGGGTGGATATGCGGTGCCCTCCACCTTGCTGGGTGTGCCTGAATGCTGGCCCTTCTGTGGAGCTGGATTGCTGTGTTTAAGAAACAACAAATTTTCTCATCTGGCTTTGCTTGCTAAGCATTAATTTTTTTTCACCTTGAGAAACTGGTATTAGAATAGATTTATAATAATAAATTATAAACTAGTAAAATTTATCTACAACTCCGAGAATACATTTTATTAAAATTTTTTTCTATGATATAGATGGTTATATATGTATATATATATAACATGTATATATAGTCCATATACTTATACATTTAAATAAGTGTATGTGCATCTATATTCATTCTAGACTTAACCACATAGATCATAGAATAGAACCTAGGCTGTACATTGCTTTTATTTTCTCTTTCTTTTTTGGGAAGGGTTTGTTTTGTTTTGTTTTTGTTTTGAGACAGGGTTTCTTCATGAAATCCTGGCTGTCCTGGAACTTTCTCTGTAGACCAGGCTTTCCTTGAACTCATAGAGATCTGCCTGCCTTTGCCTGCCGAGTGCTGGGATTAAAGGCATACACCACTACGGCCCTGCTCTTTTCTTTTAAACAAACACTGAACATAGACAGTTTAGGTAGCCTGTGCCCTTTTCCTTATAACATTAAATACATTCTGAATATTTTTCTATTAAAAGTACTATAGAATACATTCTTAATAGTAGTATTTATATTTCATTGTTTTGTTGTATACTTATTTAACAAGCTCTCTATTGCCACACATTGAGACCTTTAATGGTTAAAAACAAAATCAGAATTTGTTTACGGTGACCCATATGGCAAAGTTGCCTAGACAGGTGCACTTGGTCTCAGTGCCCCAGGACTGAGAACGAGCCATTCTCCAGTGCTGTGAGTAGCTGTGATCCTACTGTGGCTAAGGAAGAAGACTAGTTATAGAAAGCAGCTAAGTTTCCTATGTGTAGAGTGATTTTAAATGAGTCTCTTTTTCTTTTCTTCTTCCCTTCTCTTCTGGTCACCCCACAGGGCAGTAAACGGCTTTGATCCAGCTCCTCCTCCTCCTGGACTGGGCTCCTCACGCCCATCGTCAGCACCCGGTATGCTGCCTCTCAGTGTGTGAGTGTCCGGCCTCCAGGTGGGGCCCCTGCCCTCTTCCAGCAGCCCAGGACACCTACGCCTCGTCCCTCAGTGCCTGGGTCCAGCCCTGTGCCCCTCTGTCCACCTCTTCACCGCTGGCAGAGGGCAGGCTGCATGCAGTGGCGGCTGCTGGGCCCTGCCCAGCCCCAGGACTCTGCGCGATATCAATACTGGCTATTTTCTCTTCTCGCCGTAGTGCCGTTGGTTTCACATGATTGCACTTTTGTGGGTCACAAGTGATACATACGTGTATTACTCGATCACTGGATGTGGAAGTACCCATTCGTCACACCTGCCTCATAGCCCCATTTTGCTGTGCTGATAGGATTTAGTTGTTTTAGGACATTGCAGATCTTCTAGAAGTTTCCCCTCAATCAGGTTGATAAGACCTTCTAAGCTCCTGCCAAGCATCTTCAATGCTCACAATCATGTGTCCCCCGGCCTCACCCCTGCAGTTCAGGCCTGTTTCTGGCAGAGTCAGGAACGTCTCTGAATTAGAGCATTGTCTGTACCTTCTGACTTTATGTAAGCAGTTCATTCCATTGCTTGTTTCTTGGAGCAGCGAGATGCCTGTCTGAGCTGCGGGAGGCAGGGGCAGCTGGGACACGGGCACTCCAGGGCTGAGCCTCTGTGTTGCCCTCTCCTCTGTGCCTCAGACTCAGGAGGCAGGTGGCAACCTCCTCGCCAGCATTCCAGGCCCTCAGTTCAATGACATCTCTCAGCATTTTTGTTTTCCCCTCTGAGGTCCATCCAGTTGCATTGGGAAGGGTTGAGGGGCCTGATTCTGGGGCTGGCTGGTGCCAGCTCTTGGGGGCAGACTGGCTAGAGGTGTTTGTCCCTTGCACCCTTTGATTATTCTCATGCTGCACTTACTGTTTACATTTGTTTTATTGTACATAGGTTTGTAAACATTATTGCCTAAGATATTTGTATATAACTTGGGCTTTGTAGCTTTTATTTATTCAGACTCATATGGCATGTTAATTAATGACTTCCGATGGTGTCCTACTCTGGGCAGCTGTATAGGATCATCATGTGGTTAAAAGAAGATACTTCCCTCCAAAAAAAAATCTTTTAATGTGGAAACAATAAATTTCACAGAAAAAAAAAATCGAGATTGCTTTGTTTTCTGTTGTCCCATGAGAGAAGACTACACAGAGGCAGTGCAATGTCTCTTCTCCCACATGGATGTGATGGAGAACAGGTAGGAAATGAGACAGAAGATTGACGCCACAAGAGAGACTGTAGTCACATATGTTTCTAGTCCTGTACCATTTTCAGGGGCAGCCTGAGAATGGTCCAGACCTCACAGGATGGCAGTTCTGGTAGGCTCGTGATAGAGTACTCTCGTGGGCCCAGGAACTGGTCTTCCAGTTGCACTGCATACAACATTGCTTGCCAGAAGTGCTGTAGTTAGAGACATTACATGGGCATGGGCTTCTCCTCACACTTCTTTCCCTGGGTTGATGTTAGCAAGTGAGAGGAATTCCAGGTGTTTGGAGGCAAAGTTGCAGATGCCATGTTGAAGAAATTGTACAGTGGGGTGTGTATGAGCATGTCGAGTTGTGAACCCTGCCTGCTTACAGCAGCATACTTTATGGCTTAAAACTACAAGTGTATCTAGTGTATGGGTAGGTAGATTTCTGAGTTCAAGTTCGAGGCTAGCCTGCTCCACATAGTGAAGTCTAGGACAGCCAGAAGTATGTAAAGAGACCCCCGTCTCCACTTTCATCCCCCAAACCAAGCCATAAAACAAGAACAGAACCAAGTGAGCAAAAGCAAAAGTTAAGGAAGTCAGATTCCTAAGTGAATAGAAAACAAGATAACCCTCAAACTTTCTGTTAACAGATGACAACATCTTTATTGTTTGCTGTTAGAGATTTTGTCCTAGGCTAACTCACCAGGAGGCACTGCGTGCCATGCGTGCTCTGCCTAGTAGAAGATAAGTCTATCCTGTCTCACCCGCAGACTCCTTTGGTGGACCCTGGTGAGGCTGGGACCCCCACTCTGGCCTCAGAGTGGCTTTGTACCCATGGATGTACCCAGACTGCTCTGTCAGCCGTTGCTCGTGGTCGACGATGGCGGTCAGATAGGGGTGCTACTGTTTCTTTGGGTCAAGGTCCGCCAAAGCAGCAGTGTGTTACACTGACTTTCTGGCTCCTGCTGGGAAGATGTCCAGTCAGTTGTCTGTCTGTCCTTAACATGTTTGTGGTAGCCCTCTCCACGTGATCCGTGAGGACGCTGCTTGAGAGGACTCTTCTTTAGCCCCCTGTGAGGTGGATGGTTCAGGATACTTTGTCTTGCTGGCCCGAGTCTTGCCTGAGTGCCTGTTCTGGTGGGTGCCTGTGGCCCAGCTGTTGTTGAATCCTCTGAACTAAGAATCTGATGAGCATGGTCTGTGGTGTCTGTGGAAGCATTCCCTCTTGGAAGTGCTAACCCATACTCCCCCACCCCACTCAATGTCTTCCTCAATAAGTAGAAGACAGGGTCCCACTTCTTGGCTCAGAATAATTAGAAACTACTAAGTCAGCTGAGTGCCTCAATACCTACTGTGTGGCCAGGGGTGGACCTGGGCACTGCATAGAATTAGCAGAGCCTTAATATCTACTGTGTGGCCAGGGGTGGGGGTGGGCACTGCATAGATTAGCAGAGCCTCAATACCTACTGTGTGGCCAGGGGTGGACCTGGGCACTGCATAGATTAGCACAGGGCAACCACTTGCCCCCCCTTTGCAGAAAGGACAGCTCAGAGCAAGGCCAGGACTGGCCATGGGACTATTACCTTTTTCTGTTGTGCTGTCTTCCCAAACAATTCCCAAACGGGAAGTTTAGCAATTCGCTGTGTAGTGTGGACAGCAATCTGTTAGCACCTGTGTTGGGGACCAAATGGGATTTATGGTGTTTTATGATTCGTTGTCCTGCTGTTTGCCTGTACCCATAGGATTTCTGCTAGTGTTTCCTGTCAGCTCTTTAGGAAGCCTTCCCTGAGGCAGATGTGACCCAGCAGAAGGAAGTTGAAACTTTTCAATGACCAGGCTTTTGTAAGCAGGTGCCATGCTCTACCACCATCTTCTGCTGACAATGCAATAGGTAGACTCCTGCCTGGATTGTGGTCATGGGCTTGTCTGTGAGGAGGGCAGGGCTCACTGCTGGGCTGGCAGTGAGGGCCTGAGTAAATGCAACCTGTGAGACAAGTGAGTGAGGCTCAATGGCAAACCCTGCTGCTTGCTGCACTAGAGATCTGAGCTAGGAAACATGCATTTTCATAACTTTTAGCTGTGTGTGTGTGTGTGAGGGGGTGGGGTCAGAATATTTACTTTTCCCTGTGTGATAGGGAAGAGCTGTTCTTTTAACTCACTCATTATGTTACTCTTCATGTTTTAATCTAGCCTTATAGTGTGGTAGCTGTAAAAGCTTACTTTTGGGATAATACCCCATGATATTAAGAATCCAGTAAGCCGGGCCTGTGGTGGCGCATGCCTTTAATCCCAGCACTTGGTAGGCAGAGGCAGGTGGATTTCTGAGTTCGAGGCCAGCCTGGTGTACAGAGTGAGTTCCAGGACAGCCAGAGCTATACCGAGAAACCCTGTCTCAAAAAAACAAAAACCAAAAAAAAAAAAGAATCCAGTAAACTTCAGTGTCTGGTGGCAGGGGATGGTCTGGGTGGCGTATCATTACAGATAAAGTGCATCCAGGTAGTGCTGATGTAATCAGTGAGAAGAAAAATTTCAAGCAGTAACACTTTTAGTTTAAAAAAAAAAAACAAATCAAGGGATGGAAAGCCTGTAGGTGACTTATTCTCCAGATTTTTAAAATTGTCTCTAAAATTGCCCAAATTTACTGAAGAAAAATCAGCCAAAGCAATAACACTGATTTTCTTTTACCGTGCAAGTTGGCCTGAGACCTGTGCTGAGAGGCAGGCGGTGTGGCTGCTCCGACCTGCCTAAATGCCACCCCAGGAAGTATCAAAATAGCTTCTCATGTGTCTCCTGGCTCTGGACTCATGAGAGAGCCATTTTGCAGACCCCAAGACACCACTGTTAGAAGATGCCCCTTCACCGTTGAGAACAGTGTGACCGAACTACAGAAATGCTCATCACTTAGACCCAGAATGCTCTTACTTTCTGTGTGGAGGTGTTTTGCCTCTGTGTGTGTGTGTGCATCATGTACATGCCTGGTGCCCTTGGAGGCCAGAAGGGGTTTCAGAGTCCTTGGGTCTGGAGTTAGATGGTTGTGAGCCACTATGTAGTTTGCTGGGAATCAAACCTGGGTCCTCTGGAAGAGCAGCAGTGCTCTTAACCACTGAGCTGTCTCTGGAGCCCCCATTTATACTTCTCATATTCCTGAAAGCTTTGAATGTCTGCAGAAAGATTTGTGTTCTTGGTGGTATGTTGCCCTGGCTTCCCCAGTGCTGGGGTTAAAGGTGTGGCTGGCTACCACACCTGGCACTTCTGATCATGTCACAGTTCGTGTACCATGAGAAGGATGAGAGATTTCCTAGAACTTGACTGTGGGCCCGCGTTTCTGAATTAATCTTCTGACCCAGAGTTGCCCTTGTTCGTATTTCCCCAAGCCGAATCAGCATCCATTGTGCTGTGGTGTTGATGTGATTCCTGAAAGGTATATTTCACTGTCACTTCCAGAATTTTCTCCTGAGTGGCTGACGGCCATTCTGCAGATTTTGATGCTGAGCCATACTACTCTGAGTTAGGCAGTGACAGCCACATCCCAAGTGCTACCTATCGACAGTGACTGATCCGTGAGGTTTCAGGCATTTTAAGACCTGAACCAGCTATCTCATCTCAGTCAGCTGGGATGGAGCTCATTGATTGTCCTACTTTGAAAACAAGTGAAGGCTGTACTGTTTTAACAGGCTGAATTTCCAGCCTCACAGGGCTTGAAGGATCTGGGCTGTAATATCCAGCCCGTAGGTAGCTAGTATTGACCAGCACTGTGAGGTAAACATACCCTTCCATAGCTTCATGTCACATTCCTGACAGCTAACTATTTCACTGGTCAGGAGTAGACTAGGGTCTGGTCCCTAGCTGATCTAGGACAGCTTTTTAGTGAAGACTGGAGACTGTTCTTAGTGTCTTGGGAAGGAGGGAAGCCAAGGACCCAGGGGGATGGTTCCTCATGGTGGCCAAAGGCTTTCTTCTCAGACCTGCTGGGGTCTGTTCTCTCTTGCAGAGTCTAATGTATAGCCATTCTGATTTTTTTTATGTGGGAGGTGGGGGCAAGCCTGAGGCAGGAAAGCTTGCTTTCTAGTGTTCTTCCTTTGTATTTAACATCTGTCCCTCAGTAGTATTGGGTCAGGCTGTGGGTCAGTCAAACCAGAGCATTAGGGCTGTTGGCTAGAAGGACATCTTAGTTAATGTTCAGGCCATGGAGGAAACTGATGAGAAGCAGAGGCCCTGGAGTCTTCCTGGTGTCAGGATGTTAGAAGCCAGGAATCGGTTTGGTGCTGCAGTTACAACCATGCCTCGCCCAGTAGAGAGGTTTCAAACGACATTTAACTACAAAGGGAGGAATTGTTTAGCAATCAATGGTTCCTTCAACTTAGCATCTTTGTGGAATCAGGAACTGGTCTTGGTCTGTTTCTCCTGGCAGACTGAGTTGTTGAGAAGCTGACAATACCAGTCAGGCTGACGGGAGGAAAGGATGACTGGGACAAACAGGCTTCTACATCCAAGCTCTAGGATACAGCCGCAGAGGTGAAGCCTGCCTGGACTGCTGCCCCACAACACCTCTCTTCTCCCATGGTCCCACGGGTTTCCTCCGCCCTTGAGTTGTAAGAGGCCTAAATACACCTATGGTGTGCTCACTTCATGCTTCCCAGACAGTAGACACCAGAAAGCTTGCTTGTGGGAAGCCAGTTGCTCTTTCCAGTTTGTTCCCTACACTCCTCCTGTATAAACATGCAATCCCAAACTTTTGGGATTCCTTAAAATTGTTCTAACCTAGTCTAGCCTTCGGTGACTGGGCCAAACACTCCTACATTGTTCCCTGCCTGTGGATATTGGCCATTTGCTGTTTCTGAGAGACCCCACCCTGGTGTGCTTGGTTCAGGTGTGTGTGATCCCCTCAGTCAGGTCACAGATGGGAAACCAAGAACAGAAGGTGCGGAAGCAGATTCCATGTTCACATGATTATTCTTGTTTATTGAGGTCTGTTTGTTCTCAACGGGTGCTTTTTCCTCCAAGTAAACAGAGCAGGCGCAAATATCTATAATGAATAAATTTATTGTCTTACAAAAATCATTGTCTAGAAATATGGGAGTACAAGAAAAG
>NW_022196911.1:64019684-64037466 GCF_008632895.1 Mastomys coucha | reverse complement strand
GTCGGTAAGACAGAGCATGCAGAGCAACTGAGCAACCGTCCGGGGCAACCCCCAGGCCCAGCCACTGGCGACAAAGGGTCTGGAGTTTGTTTCAAAAAGGTTTTTTCTTCTTAATGTGTCATAAAATGGTCTCTTGATGAATATATGGAAAATAGATGCAACGATGAGACAATCTGTTTAATATGCATGTCTTGTGGAGGTGTATATATAAAAAGGGGCAATTGTACCTAGTCTGAAGCAGGATATAGTCTGCGCAGGCCGCAAAGCCTTAAGACACGGTTGACTTTCCTGGAAGGAATCTGGGAGCTTGCCATTCCCGAGTAGTGAGAGCAGGGCTCAAGCAGACTGGTGCTGGGCTGAGTTCCGGCCTGTCCTCAGCGTCACCTCTGACCTCCTGCGCCTATTCTGATTGAGGCGGCTGGGTGTCATTGACATCACTGGTCTTACTTTCTGTGTCATCATCTGACAGCTCCAGCGACGCCCCCTCAATGTGCAGCTGGCGCCGGCCAGATCGGCTTGACGAAAAGCTGATTGGGCCGCCCCGTCTGGGAGAGAAATGCACAAGAGCATGAGGCTGCTGGGTGGTTCAACAAGGGTCATCTCTACCTTCTACCCTGTCTGGGGCATCATGGCCTCGGTGTGTAGCTTTTCTACCCATCATTCCCCACAGTGCACATGAGCATGGCTGACATGGTAAGGGAGTCAGGTTAGGGGGAAGCTCTCCCACAGCCTTCCCTGAAAGGGGACAGCAGAGCTTAGACTGTTTTTGTACTGTACATCCTTTAAAATCACTCTCAGTTTCCTGGCCACTCAAGCAGGTCACCAGGCAGCATCCTTTGCCCAGAGGACAGAGGCCTATGCTGGCAAATGTGTGCATACTTTTTACTCTGCCCTGCTTTGCTCCCTCACTGGACAAAGGGGAGTGAGGAGGGCTGGCTGGGTCAGGTCCTTCTGGGAGCTCTTGCCCTGTCTGAGTGAGGCTGTGGATTCTGAACGTCTGCTTTCTCCCACTCACTACTCTAAACGTCGAGCACCTTGACTGGGGATTCCAGTGGAATTGCTACAGCTCCCACAGATGAAGCCTGCCCGCTCTCCCTGCCTCACTCAACACTTACCTGAGCCGGTTCTTGAGAGTGCTGACCTCGCGGCTCAGGCCCTCATTGGCCTCGGTGGCATCGTCCAGTTCCCTTTGGAGTTTACGTCGAGATGCGTTGGCACGTGTAGCTTCTTCCTCAGCTTCTTCCAGCTGACGCTTAAGCTGCTTCATCCTGGCATTAGCCTTCTCCATCTTGGGGAGTTACATGAATGAAAATCAGAGAATCCAGGGTCAGATGACCTGGAGGGTCAGCACGCTCTGTGACATCTTGTGTGCACACACGTCCTTGTTTTAGGGCTGCTCTAAGGCTCTTCCCCTTGCCTTACTTAGTAAAGCCAATATTTACAGAGCAAGCTACACAGTCAGAAACTCAAAACTGCCTTACTTGTGAAAACTAGTTTTCCATCTCCTGTGCAGAAGGCTAGCAGTCGGAACAGGATACTGCCCGTGAAGCATGGCTGCTCCACACAGCCACTCTGGGAGAGTGTAGTACACTCCCGCTTAAGAATCTTGACAGTGGCTCCCTTGCTCCTAAACTTGCAGGGACTGGCTACTGTCTCAGTGGGTGCAGTTCCCACTTGTCTGGCACGTAGGGACCCGAAGGTCCTGAGGGACTATGCCAAAGTCAACGAACCCTCAGGAGGGAGGCACAGACAGGCCGCAGGCAAGGGTGTGGTCAGTTCCTACAGGCTCCCCTCTATTGTCTGGTCTTGAGACAGGGTCTTTTATAGCCCAGGCTGGTCTTGATCCCCTGATACTCTACTGGGATCACAGGCATGTTGGAGTGGGCCATTCAGCACTGTGTGCCTGGTATTAGGGTTTTGTTCATGTGGGCAAATGCCCTTCACATATCCCTGGCTTCTGCTGTTTACCATCTCCCCAGTTCCCTGATGCTCATTGCACCCAAGAACTATTATCCTAGGCACAGGATGGGAACCGGGAGAAGCTTGTTTGCCTGTGACATAGTTTATCGGAGGAAGCTGAATGTAACTTTAAAATCCAGCCCAGGGCTCACACCTCAAAGTCTTGCTGACTCGCTTTCCTCATTGGGACGGTGGGAACATGTCAGTTGAAATGCTGTAATTAAGAGTTTCCAAGAATGTCCTTAACTCTGACTTGCTTGCTTAAACATTTCCAGGGTGGGGACCTTCACCCCGCCTGGTTTTCTCCTACCTGCTCTTTATACTGATCTGCATGCCGACGCTCGTCTTCAACCTGCATGAAGATTTCTTTCAGTTTCTTCTCTGTTCGACGGACTAGTTTATTAGCAGCTGCTCGTTCCCTGTCAAAATGACCAAAGTAGTTTTAAGACTTGAAAGTAATTATATTTTAAGTAGGGAAATATTTTTGAAGTTTTCTACTGGAACGCCCTTTTAGACCTCCCAGAAGCCTGAAGTAGGCATTGCCTTTCAGTGTCCCTCAGTGGCCACACAGCATTGTTCCCGTGCATAGGTACTGAGTGATGGCATATGCCACGTACACATAGAAACATACGAAACAGACATAGTTCTCATGTCACAAACAATCTATGGAGGGGTCGTCTCAGATTGAGAGTTTACTAATGCTGGGAGCTGTTACAGCCGATGGAAATAGCACAGCGCACACACTGGGGAGCCGTGAGCTAGCCACCACACTCTGGCCTGGGACTGCTACCCATTCAGGAGATTAACACCGAGAGTCCCTGCAGACAGGAACAGTTCCTTCCTAGCTGGATCTGGGTCTGTGACTGCCTTAACTGCCCGTGTCTCACTGGTGACACTTCAGACACTCCTACCCGGCAGAGTGGGAGGAAGGGTAGGGATGTAGTACTGGGACTGCAGGGTTAGGAAGATGCTGGACTCCTCCCAGGAGTGTCTGGGTCCCATACTCCCCAACACCCATTCTTCCCAACAAGGTGGGTCTGTGGCTAGAAGTGCTACAGCTGCTCGCTCATTCTGTCCTGTGCAACGTTCTGCTTCATTTTGGTGTGATGGAAACTGTGGGGGGTGGGGAGGGGGAGTGGGGTGCTTTTGAGCAGCACTGCAAATGAGTCTGCCATGGGTCAATAAAGATGCCGGTGCTAGGAAGTCACAGGGCAGTATGATGGCTTCCAGCAGAGCCAGACAGAGCCCCAGCCCCTTCCTAGGCACGTCTCTCACTGCTCCCAGAGCCTTCTAGCTCCTGTATAGGACACTCGTCCTGCATTACCACACTCCCTTGCACTGGGTGCTCCTATGGGAGAGGGCACACCTGTGTGATGAAATGGCCCGCAAGAACATCTTACTTGGCTTCCTGCTCAAGCTGCTCCTCCAGCTGTCCAATCTTAGCTTCCAGGGCTGAGATGGTGGCCTTGAACTTGGACTTGACCGCTCCCTCCAGCTCCTGCAGCTTGGCCTTCAGTTCCTTGTTTTGTCGCTCCAGCTGCTGGCGGGCATTGTCACTCTTCTGGGCAGCGCTGCGCTCCGCTGCCAACTCTGTGTTCAGTGTGTCCACCTAGAAGGGGAGAGAGTTCAGATAACCTGCACAGAGGTAGTGTAGCTGCTCACAGGGACAGGCCGCAGCACCTGTAGCGTGGTCTTGCGGAAGCGGTCATTGAGCAGCTCCATGTTGCTCTGCTCCTCCTCCAGCTCCTCCTCCAGCTGTGCGATCCGGGCTTCTAGGCGCCGCTTCTCATCCAGCAATGCAGACCTAGGCATCAGCCCAGAGCACAGTGTGAGAACTGTGAGCATTGCTCCTGATTAGTCCCTGCTTCGATCCCTGATCCATGGATAAGCCCTGGCCTCAAACACTTCTCTTTCTTGCCCATATCTGTCTCCCTGGTCCTGGCACTATCCTCTGAACCACTGTGGTGACTTCCCAGTGACTTCCCTGTTGCTAACTCTGCCTCTAGAATTCAACCAGGATCTTAGGTGAGACCCTGTAGTCACTGGCATGAACTCTAATGATGTCCCAGCATTCCCAAGAGAAAGAAACTTAACTAGGCAAAAGAAATCTTAAAAAAAAAAATCTGAGGAAGATTGTAAGGAAGTTATGTGCCAAGGCAGTGAGTCTAAAAGGGAGGCCTTCTTGTTGTGGATGTCTACTCTGTGGAAAGCCATTGGCACTGGCACAGGTATACATGCATGTGTGGCCTGTGTGTGCAAGGGCAATGTGAATGACTGCACTGTGTGATGGGCATGTAAATGTGTGGCCTAATGTGTGACAGGTTGTGGCACAGGTGTGCATGCATGTGTGGCCTGTGTGTGATGGGCGTGTGAATGTGTGGCCCTATGTGTGACAGGCACTGGCACAGGTGTACACGCACGTGTGGCCTGTGTGTGCATGGGCATGTGAATGACTGCACTGTGTGATGGGTGTGTGAATGTGTGGCCCTATGTGTGATAGGCACTGGCACAGGTGTACACGCACATGTGGCCTGTGTATGCATGGGCATGTGAATGACTGCACTGTGTGATGGGCGTGTGAATGTGTGGCCCTATGTGTGACAGGCACTGGCACAGGTGTACACGCACGTGTGGCCTGTGTGTGCATGGGCATGTGAATGACTGCACTGTGTGATGGGCGTGTGAATGTGTGGCCCTATGTGTGACAGGCTGTGGCTGAGGTTACCAAGACTTGTGGTCATCCTTTTACACCTGAAGAGATGAGCAGGCACTTACTCTTAGACGTCAGATGACTGTGCCCAGCCTGTGCCATGCTTGAGGGCAGAGAACCGTGCTTGTGCAGAGGGTAGGCTAAATGCTGCCGCTTCCACGCCACCCATCCCATTTCCCTTCCGCCCGGAGGGAGACTCACTTTCCAGAGGCGCTGTTGGCGATCTCATCGGCCAGCTCATCTCGCTCCTGCTCTGCGTGTCTGCGGGCTCGCTCAGACGAGGCCAGCTCCTGCAGAGTTGACACTGAGTTAGGCTCTGGCCATTGCCATTCCCATCATGCTTTCCACATAACCAAGCAGCAGGAAGCTTAGTGCTGAGGCCAGATGTGCTACCAGACCCATTAAACAAAGGCCACCAAGGAAGCACTTCACTGTCACTTGTGTACAGTGGCTATACCCCACCATCCTCACATGTTCCTTACAATCATGGAGCACAAGATTCAACTCTGAACCCTACAGAGACACTGGCCACACCAATCACAGCTCGTTCAAGGGCTTGGAGCTACCCGCATGGTATGCTGAAGTACAAAGCAACCAAAATGGGGTACCTTTGGAAGTTTAAGCCATACTTTTAAATTAGTTGTGCATTAAAGAAAGCCATTAATACAAATTAGAAAAATACACAATTGTGACAGCGAAATTGCCCTGCATCAAAATTTGCGGGACGAAGAAAAAGAACCTTAGAGGGAGTGTGTGTGTGTGTGTGTGTGTGTGAGTGTATGGAGACAGGACAGGAGTTAGCGCACAGGAGCCAGCCACTGTGCTGGGTCGAGTGTGAGCGTGGTCCAGTCCCCGCTTTCACTCCCTGACACACAGGCATACACACCTTACAGAAAGAGAAAAAGAACCCAAAGGAAAGAAATAAAAGACAATAAAATAGAAAACATGAAAGGACCAAAAGCTGGCGCTTAGGATAAGCCTGGGCTCTGCTCTATGTCTGGTCGAGTTTTTGTTCCTCGGCTCCTTTTCTTAGCCCCCCCCCCCCCCCCCCCCCCCCCCCCCCCCCCCCCCCCCCACCTCCCCAGACTGACTGACAGGGTCTCAGCAGGTGCTCTAGCCTGCGCTGGGGATTTCTCATGGGAACTGTTGCCAAGCCAACATTTTAGGTCATTATCTTTTAAGAAGATCTCGAAAATTTATAGCGAGAAGTGCATGTTAGGTGCCTTATTACATGGGTAGAGTTGTATCCTGCCTGCTACTTAATGATGGAGACCTTAGTAAAGGATGACTGAAAAGTGCTTGCTTTAAGATGTTGTGCTCCAGAATTCAACAAAACACGTGTCTCTTTCTGTAAGGGGACAGCACTTCTGTGTCAAACAGCACCCCTCCCTGGGCAGGCCTCACCCATCTTACTGCTTAAATAATGATCTCTCCTTCCTCTCAGGGGGCCAAATTCTAGAAGGCTGTCTTACTAATCAGCTGTTCTGCCTTTAGCCAGGTAAAAGAATCTGCCCGAGCAAGCGACGGAACGCTAGCAGTGGTGCTGAACTGAAATCACACCACCAAGGCCATGAAACACATTTCCTCTAGTTTGCTGACTACACGAGTGACCAGGCAAAGGTACCTCTTGCAGCTGAAGGATTTCTGCTTCTAGACTCTTCAGTTTCTTTTCACTTTCTTTGGATTGAGCAAAAATCTCATCTCTAGATGCTCGAGCTTCTTCTAGTTCACGCTGGTAATCCTTCATCTGTGCCTGAGGTTAAATAAGAAGAAAGTCCTTTTAGGGAGTAGTTTTTATTCTCAGTATTGTTAATAAGGACACAGAAGTAAAAGGTTCCCAGAAGCCCACAGACTGATATCCCACGTATAATCTCTCAACAGGAGCAAACCAGTGCTGGAATGGAATAGTGTCTATACCATGACCAAGTGTGCCATCTGTTGTGTGACAAGCACAAATGCATTAATACAACCGTATCACCTCATTAGCTGTAGTAGTGGCATTTGATATAATCACCTTTTCATTATAAAAACATTCAACAAGCTATGAAGAAAATTTGTATGTTTTCCCCAACAGATCATAAAGTAGGGATGTCCAATCTCAATCTCTACTTGATCCTGAGTCCAGAGTCCAGCCCAGGTAATTCAACAAGAAGCCAACCCAAGAAGGAAGGAGTAAACAAAGTGGGTTATGGCATGATCTTTACTTAGGGGTCTGGTAAAAAAGCCATCACAGCTAGTAAGTGACTTCAGCAAGATTGATAGATACAGGGGCTGGAGAGGTGGCGCAGTGGTTAAGAGCACTGGCTGCTCTTCCAGAGGTCCTGAGTTTAATTCCCAGCAACCACATGGTGGCTCAAAACCATCTGTAATGGGATCTGGTGCCATCTTCAGGCATACATGCAGGCAGAATGCTGTATATATAGTAAATCTTTAAAAAAAAAAAGACTGATAGAATACAAGGTGGATGAATATACGGAAGCTGCATTCAAAATTAAGCAAAAATCAACTAAGTATATATATAGCTAGGCACAAATGTAAAAGAGGTGAAGAACACATACACTTGAAGACTATAAAATGTCAGACAGAAATTAAAGATACATAGCAAGAAATTAACGACCAGAGGAATTAATGGTGGCAAATTGAGCTGTACTTAACGATTAAAAATCCAAGAAGTGTTTCATTTTTGCTTAGAAATATATATATAAGCTGATCCTAAAATCCATATAGAATTATCAATCTTGAAAAAGAATGAACCTTGACCAATTGTACTTCTAACTTCAAAATGTGAGAGAACCTACACTAACCAAACTGTGAGGTAGATATACAGGACAGGAGTAAAGATCAATAGGATCGAAAGCCTAGAAACAGATACCAGCAGTTTGTCAAGATGATCCAGTTGGGGACAACACTCAACAAAAGGGGGTCAGGACAACTGGGTATGCCTGTCCAGAAGAATGAAGCTATTTCTGCATCTAAAGCCACCTAACAAAAATTTACAATGGGCCAGAACCTTCCAAAGAGTTGGAAACGAGGTTTTTTTTTTTTTTTTTTTTTTTTTGATTTTTTGAGAGAGGGTTTCTCTGTATAGCCCTGGCTGTCCTTGAACTCAGAAATCTGCCTGCCTCTGCCTCCCAAGTACTGCTGCTGGGATTAAAGGTGTGCGCCACCACTGCCCAGCCGGTGGCTTTATAAACACAAAAGGGAAAACGAAGTCTAGAGTCTACAAGCCAGCCAACCAGCTTGCCTCACACTGCACGAGCCTCACACTGCACGTGAAGCTAGAAGGAGAGAAGTGACTTTAGTCTTTTCTCCAATTTCACAAACGTGCTGTGGCAATGCCCAATCCCCATTATGCACACAGACAAGAAAAACAAAAACAAGTCACAGGATAGTTAAAGATAGCGTGCAGTGTGCACATAACGATGTTCAGAACCACCAGTGTACTGGCGGGGTTTGTGTCAGCTTGTCACAAGCTAGTTATCAGACAGGAAGGAGCCTCAGTTGAGGAAATGCCTCTGTAAGATCAGGCTCTTGGGCATTTTCTCCATTAGTGATCAATGTGGGAGGGCCTAGCCCATTGAGGGTGGGGCTACCCCCGAGTCCTGCGTTCTATAAGAAAGGCTGAGCAAGTCATGGGGAGCAAGCCAGTAAGCAGAACTCCGCCATGGCCTCTGCTTCAGCTCTTGCTTCCTGTTTTCTGCCCTGACTTCAGTGATGAACACCAATATGGAAGTATATGTTGAATAAACCCTTTCCTCCCCAGCTTGCTTTTTGGTCATGGTGTTTCTTTGTAGCAATAGAAACCCTAACTACGCAATTAGTCAGTAAAAAAAAAAAAAAAAAAGACAAATCAAATAAATCAAAAGCACAGTTGGAGGGACTAGAGACCAAACTGTTAAAGTATTGCTACACAAACATGAAGACTAAAGTTTAGATCCCCAGCACCCACAAAAGCTGACTGAGTGCCTGTTGTCCCAGGGCTGGGGAACAGAGACAGGAGGGTCTCTGTGGCCTGCTGACCAGCCCTTTATCCTGGCTGCATCTGAGCTCCAGCTTCAGTGACAGGCACTGGAGAAACGAGGTGCCGCGTGACCGAGGAGGACGCTGGCCTCCAGCCTCTCCCCATGTGTAAATGCTCAGCTTGGAGCGGGTGACTAGAGCTGGGAGTCCAGTTCAGGGTAAACAAACATCCCAAAGCAAAGGAGCCAGACATAGATTCTGTGATATGTGAGTATCTTGATTAAACAGCTATTAAATACATTCAGTATCATTTTTTTTTGTAATGAGCAATGTTTTTTTTGTAATTATAAAGTCAGAATAAAAGTTTGTATTCAGCTTCAAAAAATTTAAATTTTGTGTGTGTGTGTGTGTGTGTGTGTGTGTGTGTGTGTGTGTGGTTTGCCTGTTTGTATGCTAGTGTACCACATGAGTGCAGTAACCATGGAGACCAGTAGAGGGCAGCATAGGAGCCACCCCTTTCCCATCAGGGCCTATCTATACCCAGCCAGTAAGAGCAGGGCTGCCCCACACTGGCCTTCATCATGAATTACTGCTCTCTTCTCAGAGAGGCCATACAACTGGATCATCTGAGTAGCTAAAGTTACGCTTGCAGCTGTCTGAAAATTACATTCCCAGCAGTGCGGGAGGAGAGGGACACACCGCTTCCTTTTGGAGATACGGCCAGACAGTTAAGGAGAGACAGTTAAGGGCATTTAGAGGCACAGGACCAAATTCCAGCAAGGAAGCTCTTTTTCATCACCATCCCCAGTTCTGTATCAAAAGCAAATCCAGTAACAAGGGGACAGCTGCTCTGGTCCTCATCATGACAGTGGCTAGGTAACAAGGTGACAGTTGGGTGCTGCGTGGTCTCCCAATTCAGTTTCATCTTGGTTCCAGTAAGGCCATGTGACCCTTCCCCACAAAGGCAAGCCTGCCATCCCTACCTGGAGTTTGCGAAGCTGCTTGATCACTTCATCCCGGGCTTTGTTCGCAGCCTCGATCTGAGCCTCGAGGTCCTTCAGGTCTATCTCCATCTTCTTCTTCGAAGCCACAGCCAGTGCCCGCTGTTTCCGCTCATCCTCCAGCTCTGCCTCGAGCTCCCGTACCTGAAGGACAAGTATTGGATTACGTTATCCTGGGCTCTCACTACTTTGGCTAAAGGGACTTGTCACTTTGCAGAGGTCCCTATTACCAGCAAGTCCCTGTGTCTCACTAACAGAAAATCTCAAGGACTGGGTTTAGTTCAGAAGGGCTTGGAAACCACCCCGTGGGATAGGCCTCGCCGGCTGCTAGGGTACCCAAGAAGGAAGACCTTAGGCTCACAGTTCAGGTGACTCTGAGTCAGAAAGATAGGAGGCACAAGCCAGCAGCAGTCCAGAGGCCAGGGGAACAAGCCTAACCCTAACTCTGTCCTGGAGCTATGGGAACCAGGTCTGACTTATGTGACTCGGCAGACCTGGGATTCAGGCTCCAGAGGTGGGCTCACTCAGGTTTTTGGCCTTTGGACCAGGCAGACACCCCACTTGATAGACCAGCAAAGGGAAGTTAGCAGCTGTGCAGCTGAGGATACAGAAGCTTTAGAGCACACAGGAGGAGGAGAGGATGAAAACACAGACAAATGTGAGCTGGGGGTCGAGCATCACACCCCCATGGCCACTCATTCTGGGGCGTTCTTGAAGCTTTAACTGCACCACCAGACCAAATGGCACAATCCTGCACCCTTGTGCGAGGCAGAGAGAGAGGAAGGTTCTCTATCATTAAAATCCAATCCTAATGTCTAGACTGGGAGCTGGGTCAGCATGAGTTCCTGGAGCAGTGCCGTGAGCTTCCTGCTCTGTACTGTGTTCCCATTCATCCAGGAAGTACTCCTGAGTGTGTATGGTCCCCTAGGTGATCTTGCAGTGTGGAGGCTCTGAGCATGTCACTTGTCATGAACTGGGAAAGGACCACAGTGGAAGCAGCACCAGAGTGGGAAGGGAGGTGCTCTCTGAGTGACACCAAGAGGCCTGGGGGAGGGTCTTCTCCAAGGGAGACCAAGGATCTGTTGCTCCTGCAGACTGCCAGGTGGGGAAAGGGACAGGACAGGGAAGGAAGGTACAGTGGCGAGAGATCCTCAGTACCTGACTGCATGCTGCAGCTCTGGCTCTACTGCGCTCAGGGCAAGGAGGCTCTTTAGGTATGGAAACTGCCCTGAGATTCTTCAGGTGTGCTTTCAGATATGTCTACCGCCGGGCGGTGGTGGCTCACGCCTTTAATCCCAGCACTTGGGAGGCAGAGGCAGCCGGATTTCTGAGTTCGAGGCCAGCCTGGTCTACAGAGTGAGTTCCAGGACAGCCAGGGCTGGACAGAGAAACCCTGTCTCGAAACCCCCCCTCCCCCAAAAAATGTCTACCAAGTCTTGGACAATTGTCCTTGAAGAGGTAGAGCTGAAGTCCTGTGTGTGGGCTGGACTTGGGGACTCACTTTTAGAGAATAGGACATAAGGGATAAACTGTAAAGGCTCAGCTCTCACTGGCTTTCGGGCCTTTCCCTCTTAGGAAGGTTGCCTCCTCAGGACATTTGAGCATCCTTCAAGCCAGGCTGCTGACAAGTACTGAGGTTCCTGTCCACGCTGGGCGAGTGAGCGCATGGATGGGCTCAGGTCCTCCAGCTTAGCCCAGGCCACCCCACAAAAACAGGGACACCAGAAATGCGGCTTTAAATCACTAAGTGTGGTGTAACTTAGTCAACAATAAAGAATGAAACAAATATAGTAAAATAAAATTAAATATAAATCATGACTTGCTTCCATGAACTCCAAGGGACACGCAAGATATCAATCATTTTCAAAGTAAATACACACACACACACACACACACACACACACACACAAATACACAACTCAGAAACATCAATCATAAAATTCTTTAAGATCTATTTATTTAAATATTTTGAGTGTTCTATCTATATTTAATATATGTATGCCTACCTGAAGGCCAGAAGAGGGCATCAGATCCCATTACAGATGGTTGTGAGCCATCATGTGGGCTGGAAATTGAACTCACGACCTCTGAAAGAACAGCCAATGCTCTTAACCTCTGAGCCCTCTCTCCAGCCCAATCATAAGATTCTTTTTAAGTTTAAAAAATTAAATTAAGCCAGGCACTTAGAATTAAACTCTGAGTTTGAATATATAGAGAAATCCTGTCTCCAAGAACCAAACCAACCAACCACCAACCAAACACACACACACACACACACACACACACACACACACACACACACACACACACAAAAATATCAACCCTTCTCTTTCTCTCCTAAGAAACCCTTTAAGGGTGGGGTAATTTAAGGAGGCCATGATATCTGAGTGATGGGAAGTGGCAGTGTCCTCCCTCTGCTGGGCAGGTGGTTCCCTATACTCACATCCTGAGCACTCTGATGGCGTCCCTTTGATAGCCTAGCTAAACAGCAGTGACACTGGAGAAAGAGAATATCTAACCCATTTCCTCCAACGAATGCTTCCCAGGGCCAACTACAGGGCTGTGGGCTGGGCCAGGCTCTGAAGGCCGCGCCCCCCTCCACCCACCTGCTTAAGCAGCAGCCGCTTCTTCTCTTCATTCTGCTCATCTCGGGTTTGCAGGTCCCTCTCAAACTGGGCCTTCATGGCCTGCATGTTGACTTCCAGGCGGAGCTTGGCATCCTCAGTGGCCTGGAGCTCGTCCTCCAGCTCCTCCAGCTGGGTCCTCATCTCCTCCACCTGCTGCTCCAAGGCTCGCTTGGACTTCTCAAGCTCATGGACCTACGGCACAGGAAGCATCGGGACTGGTGAGCAGGGGCTGCTGTTCTTTGGATCAGAGGTGTGACCTAACCCCGCAGTTCTGTGGTCACACGTGTTTTAATCACCCGCTCGAGTGACAGAGCTCTGAAGCTAAAGCACAGTCAGAGAGAGTGCCTGCTGGGTGTGAGCCTCAGAAGAAATCACTCACAATGGGAAGGCTCACGAGCAACCTTTGACGGAGGCAGTCTGAAAAGCAGGGCATGGCCACAGGTCTGACCTCTCCTTGAACAGAATCCTCCACAAAGATGAGCCTTCCGAGCCTGGCACTGTACTGAGGACCTCCCCCCCCCCTTCCCCCATCCCAACTAACCTGCCTGACCTCCTGAAGCCGACCTATGTGCTGTCCCACATTTGGGGCTCACGATCACATTAGCTCCGCAGGGGCAAGCAGCAGAACTTAGGAAGGTCCATTTCCTAAGTAGTGTTTGGTAACTCAGCGGCCACCATGTGAGTGTGAGAGTGTTGGTGACTGGGGAAATGACTATAGAACCACTACCGTCTTCTCTTCACTTTTACACGGTTGGATCTACCCTGGCTATACTCTTCTTGGCCATGGAGCTGTATGCGGAAGGCCCAGCAGGATGACAGTATTCTTCCATCACCTATGATATGGTCAGATGGCTTCCATCCCATGCCGATGACACCTCTCTTTGTGGTTGTTTCCACACTTTTCGAAGCCAACAAAACAGGGCATGGCTACAAAGTGCATGTGGTAACAACAGGAGAAGCTGGGTACGGTGATGCAGAGGCTAGTGGGCTCTGTGAGTTCAAGGCCAGCCTGTTCTACAAAGCGACTTCCAAGACAGCCAGGGCTGTTACATAGAGAAGCCCTGTCTCAAAACCCCAAAATAATGGAAGCTGGGAAAAGAGACAAGAGAAACGTCACTTTTGAATCGCAGGTCCAGATTTACTCTGCAGCTCTCTGCTAGTCAGATCCTGAGGGAGGGCGCAGGGCAAGAGAACTAGCATGGGGACTCTTGGAGAAGGCACACATGTGAGAGCACACAGAAATCTCTAAGCTGCAAGTCCTGACAGCTACTGACACCTTGGAGGCCAGCACTTGGGTCTCACAGGGAAGGCCAGGTGGGGAGTGCAGGAAATGTGCTTCAGATCCCACAAACCTCTCCTAGGGGACCTTGGAATCTCTGGTTTGTAAGCACTGACAATGCAGATGCCAAGTCCCCGTGTTGAAAGGTGCCCTGCCAGGAGGACCTGGGGCAGGGAAAGCCAGGGTAAGGACCAACATCTGGCTAGAGTTGCTGTTAGAATTCCACATCTGGGGCCGGGGAGGTGGCCTCAGCAGTACAGAACACAGAATGCTCTTCTGGAGGACCTGGGTTCAATTTGCAGCACACACGGAAGCTCACAGCCATCTGTAAGTCTAGTTCCAAGGGATCCAATGCCCTCTTCTGCTCTCAAGGGCATTGGGTATGTGCGTGGCACACAGACATACCTGCAGATTTCCACATTTATCTTGGCCCAGATGAATGAGAACAGATTGGCCCCTATCTGTCTCCAGGGCTCTGCTCTGGGCCTGTGTCCCAGGCCCTATCTGTCCTTTGCAACTACCAGAGACTTACGTTCTTCCCCACGTCATCTTTGGAGCTCATCAGGTCTTCCAGGTCTGCTCGAAGCTGCTTGTTCTGCCTCTCCAACTCCTCCTTGGCCTCCAACGCCTCCTCAAGGGCCCGTGCCAGGGACAGCGCTTTGGTTTCTTTCTCTCTGGCCTCGGCTTCAGCCCGGTCCCGCTCTTCTGCATAGCGAGCAGAGACGCCCTTTTCTTCTGCCAGCAGCTGTGTGAGAGCAGAGCACAGTGAAAACGCCACTCATGAGCCTAAGGACACCGCAGGCTGTGAGAGCAGAGCACAGTGAAAACGCCTCTCACGAGCCTAAGGACACCGCGGGCTGACCATCCATACAGTCCCCAAGGCTCTCCGTGTGCCAGCAATGCCACACCTGGAAAATTCCAACCTGCCTTCATGGGATAGGTCAGTCAAAACACAAGTTTTTGTATAGGCTATAGTACATGCTTAGGTGAAACATGAATTTTAGGTTGACATTTAGATCCTGTCCATAGCTTATTATATAGACACACATGTTCTCAAACACTGTCAAGCCGGAGACAGTGCTCGTCCTAAGAATACCTGCATGGTGGGTATTCTGTGCAGGACGCATGGGCGTCCCCACACTTTCTTTTTATGTGTTCTGAACACTGTATAAATATGTATTGTGTTTAAATAAGAAAAGGCTGTCTGTCTTAAACCAAAACCAAAGTGAGAGCCTTGTCAGGATGTGGAGCCAGAGGGCCTGGGACACCTTGCAAGCCCTCACCTGGTCGAACTTCTTCTGTTTCTTCTCCAAGTTGGAGACGATCTGTCGCTGGTGGTCCAGGTCTACTGTCAGGTCATCCAGTTCCTGTTGCAGCCGGTTCTTGGTCTTTTCCAGCTTGTCATACGCCAGGACCTTCTCCTCCAGCCGCTGGCTCAGTGCCTCCAGGTCCTTGAGCAGCTTCTTCTTGGCTTCTTCCAAACTCTCAATTGTTCCCAGGTCATCGTCCACTTTCTTCTTGGTGTCGGCCAGCTAGGTTTGGGGTAAGGAGGCAAGGGCCATATAAGGACTCCTCTGATTTTTGCATTTCAAGAATACTTGTTTTCAATATTATAAACAGGCACTGCATGACTTTAACACAAGCCCTGGAGCGGAACCCTTAGCTAAGCTGTAAAATGGCAGCTGCACAGGCACCCCACGAAGCCACACTTCTGTCTGTAAGGGCTGTGAAGTTAGGAAGAGGACGTCAGTGTTTGGCTGGGTCAAAGGAAAAAAAAAACATGTAATGAGCTTAATTTAGTTCAACCTAATTAACTGTCCCCAATGCAGAGACAGGGACCGCACTTTCCCTGCACACATCTAGGGCGCTGCTGCTCCCCAAAACGACACACACCTGGGACTGCAGGGCCAACACCTGCTTCTCCAGGTTCTTCCTGGCCTCCTCTTCCTCCTCCTGCTGCTCCTGAAGGCTGTTCTTCTCTTCCTCCAGCTGCCGGATCCGACTGCTCAGATTCAGTTTCTGGCGTGTCTCCTCCTGAAGGAGCTCCTGTGTGTTTAAGAGTGGGTGTCTAGGTTAGCTGCAGCAAACACAGGGGCCCCATCCCACCAGAAGAACAAAAGACTCAAATGAAAGTAAATCTCTGGACAGTGCCATAAAAAGAAAGCACCTCTATGGACAAGAAACCCCAGGCGACACTAACAAACACTCATTCTGCCTAGGCCCAGGGGACACTGCCTTCCACACATGCGGTTCCTGCTGCAGTCTCTTCCTTGGCACTCCCCTGCCTCAGTCCTAGCACTCGGCAGGCATTTCTCTTTAGGATAAGTGTCAGCCACCCCTTTGACCATTTTTCCTTCCTATTTTTAGCTTGACTGACTTCCCTGCAATCTACGTGCAACCATGTCCTTGCTGCTTGTAGACGTGAGCACTTTTCAAGGTGGTGCATGGCTTTTGCCTCCTGTAGTCTGACCAGGCTGCTCAGGGTCTGGGCTGGATGCTGAACTTGTCCCTAGTAACTTAATTACTCTGCTGTCTATCCGAGACCTTTACCCCGTATTTTGAGCCCCTCACCCCAAACGCAGAAACAGTGTCTCATTGGCTGCTCCATCACAGAGATACACTCAGCATATGCTCTGGGCACATATGTAATATTTTGACACAACCTCAGAGCTTTACTACTCTATTCCCATCCTCAGCTGGCCAAAAGTTCTGTTGTTTCAAAATCTGGTACATCCCCACTCCATCCCCTGTTCCCCCAGGGTACCTGTGTGTCCTGTAGTTGAGACTCCAGACCAGCTGCATCCTTAGCAAACTTAATACCTTTCTTCTCCGCTTCTTCCAGAAGGGTTGAGACATTATCCAACTCATTCTGCAAAGCAGTAAGGATGAAATCCAGTTCCATAGTGAGAAACTATCTATCATCACAGCTCACAGAGAACACAGAACAGCGCATGTGTGGCACACGTGTGAGAATTTTAACTAGCCAATTCAGTGAATGCTTACCACCCAGTGTGGAGCTAAGACCTGCTATGGAGCCACCTCCCCACAGCCTCTGGTTGAAAGGGCAGGGGGTGCTTGGACCCTGTGATCCTCTTTGTATTTTACTTTGGCCACAAAAAGACAAAAATAAAACCACATCAGTGGAGGATGTGAAAGGCAGTTTGGTCCAGCAGGTGTTTTCTTTCATGTTAATTTACACTAGGCACACTGGGGGCACATGGAATTTACATTCTTACAGAACTTGACATTTAAGGGACTCAGAAGGAAATATGCATGCTAAATAATCAGCTAAAATGTTTCCAGCTGTTAGGAGCAGGTGTACATTCAGTGTGAGTATAAAGTCGCCGGCGATCAGACTTTAGCAATAGTGTGATACTTCCCCTATTTCCTCCCCATGGAAGATGTCTTCAAAAAGGGCTGGAGAGATGGCTCAGACTGTAAGAGCATTGGCTGCACTTCTGGAAGAGTTCCCAGTTCCCACATGGTAGCTCATAATGGTCTGTAACTCCAGTCTTAGGGATCTGCACCCTCTGACCTTGGTAAGCATTGGGCAAACAGGCGATGCATAGATATACATGTGGACAAGACTCAAAAGAATATGCAGTGGTGGAGCACACCTTTAGTCCTAGTACTAGGGAGGCAGAGGCAGAGGCAGGCGGATCTCTGTGAGAGGTCATCCTGGTCTACAGAGCAAGTTCTGGGACAGCTGCGGCTACACAGACAAACTGTCTCAAAACATGCACACACTCACACATGCACACGCAAAACAATTTTCTAAAAAGGGGGAAAAGTCTAAGATGTCTTTATTTTAGTTTAAAATGTTTTTGTGAGTGCTGTGCATATAGACAGGAAGTGGAGGAGCAGCAGGGCACCTTGCCCTCACTTGTCTTCTGGTTATATTATTACAGCTATATGGAAGACACATTGCGTGCCTAGCAAGACAGCCCAGTTTCTGTTACTTTTGTAGCAACATAATTCAGAGAGCTCATCTTTCCCTGCTCATGGTGCAGGGTACTGGGAAGATCTCTGGTGTTAAGAGGGACCTCCTCTTCTACCTGAGATCTGAGGAGGGCCAGAGGAGGCCTTTAGCTCCTATGGCCGCAGCCTCCTAGTCCAGCCTGGGGAGCTGTGTGAGGATGAAATGGGGGGAAGTGGTTATGACCACAGGAGCCCAGTGCTTCGTGGGAAAACACTGATGCTCACCTTAGTCATAACACTGATTCTTTTTTTTTTTATTTTAGATATT
>NW_022196911.1:63993327-64019281 GCF_008632895.1 Mastomys coucha | reverse complement strand
CCCCCCCCCCCCCCCCCCGACACACAGGGATATTTTGGACATAGCAGGCCCAGAGGCTGCTCTGCTTAAAAAGCTTGCTTCTGACATCCCTGGCTAGATTCAGAATGTTGGATTTCACACGGGGGTCTTACAATTCCCTAGGTCCACTGTGCCTAGACTATCTTGACAAACCAGGTGGCCTGTGCCGAGCACCCGCTGTCCTTCCCAGGCAGAGGGCCTCCAGGACCCACCTCTTAGCAACAGCCTACTTTGCTGAGTGTCTGACAGAATCCCTGAAGGGTGACACTTGATACCCTCTCCTCACCCTGCTGGAGAAACTGGGTACCTGCTGTGGGACTGTGCTGGAGGTTCCCCAGCTGGCCACCAGAGTCTGCTCGCTCCAGCTTCCTTGCCTGTCCCGTGCTCCCTCACTAGAACAGACTGCTGAGCCACAGGAAGGCCTCAAACCTCAGCGACAACCTGCCTCTGTACGTTGTGCAGTGGGGCAGCAGCACAAACACCTCTTCCTAACAGACTCCTCTGGGAAGTCACTTCACTGGCTGCACCGGAGTCAGTTACTAGACACTGAAGGTGTCTCTGATCCAGAGCTTTTGCTCACATTCCTACAGTGAGCAGCTTTAAAGCCAAGCCCATGCACGGCTTCGTTTCTCTAGGAAAAGTGAGAAAGACACTGATTTTAGGGGTCTCACGGTATTTAGTTTTATGGTTTACAATATATGACAACCAAACTAGGAAAAAGAACCTGTGCCAATGGAATACTTTCAACACTTCTGTATACAGCCAGTCTCGAGTGCTCTTGTGTTTACTGGACTAAGGAGAAGGTAAAAAGCACTCAGTTACAGCCCCACCGACCAGGTCTGAACTCACGCATCTTATTCTTTAAAGGGATGTTTATCTTAAACACACACACACACACACACACACACACACACACACTCACACTCACGAGCTGCCATATTTAATCGTGATAACACTTTCCAGGTATGTAAGAGAACACGCCAGAGCCCATACCTGTAGCTTGTTTGCTTTCTCGGCCAGCTCCACCCTGAGCCTGTCACCCTCGGACACCTTGGCGTGGAGCTCCTGGACCTGGGCATCCAGCTTCTTCCTCTTGTGCTCTGACTCTGCCTTCACCTGCTGCAGCACCTTCACCTCACACGCCAGCTCCTTGTTGTCTGTCTCCAGGCCCTGTTTGTTCTTCTCCAGGTTGGCTTTGAACTAGGAGAGGGAGGGAGGAGTTCATCAGCAGCCGTCTCACAACACTCCATAAAAAGCACTATTTTTGTCTGCAGAATTCTGTGGAAACACAGTGAGCCTACAATACCATGTGCTGGAGGAATGCCTGCACACATCCACTGTGTTCTGGGTGTAACACCTTGTGAGTTGTTGGAGCACTAACTATGGACTGAGAACTCATTGAACCATGTAATTCTTCTTGTCCATATAGGGCAAAGGGAAGAAACTATGGTAGCAAGTTGTTAGAAACATTTTTCCAAACTTACTGAGTCTGGAACAGAGGCTGGGTTTCTCCGAGCCATGGGCTGAGGTTACGATGAGGCTACCCAGGGCTCCATGCCCATGAAACTTGGCTTTAATCTGTCTTTCCACTTACTAACTAGGAGGCCTGAGCTTACGTGCTGAGCCTCAGTTTCCTTATCTTTTAAATGACAGTGCTTAAGGCAGGGCTCTCAGAGTACTCAACAGCAGAGCCTGACCCTCACTAACATGCTGACACCTGTATAGAGAAGGGTGACCTGGAGCTGAGTAGAAAAGAGAAAGAGGTGGACAGAGGCAAAATGGCAGGAAGGCAAGGAAGTCTGTGGGGAGGGAGGAGGAAGGCGGCCCACTCTGGAGGCCAGGACACTGAGAAGAGCACAGCGGGGTGAGGAGTGAGGTGTGGAAGGGCAGGAAGGGCTGACAGTGGTCTGTGGCTCCTGGCCTCAGCTGAGGCCTAGCACTGCTCCACAAAGGCTGGGAGCAAGCTAGTGTGGCCAGATGGAACAGCGAGTAGGTCTGTCTTGGGGTAGGGGTCTCTGGGACACGGCCCCAGGCAGGGCCCTCACCCTCTTAGCCTGTTCCAGTTGCTCAGAGAGCTCTTCCAGTGCTGTGGCGTGCCTCTGTCTCATGTCCTGGATCTGAGCTTCGTGGTTCTTAGTTTCATCCTCAAGAGCCTTCTTCAGCTCTGCCACTTCCTGCTCACGTTTTGTGCTAGAGACATTTTTTTAAAGTATAAAGATCAGAACTGGCTAAGCAATGAAATTAAAAACCATTTTATGTGCTATTTGTGCTTGGTAAACCTTATAGGAAGTTCTTTGACAAACACCAGCCATGCTTTTCCTAGTAAGTGGACATGGTCATCGCTGTGGCATCAGACATCCTTCTAGAAGCAGTGCAACGGCCCTCCACACTGACTTACGACCAGGATTCACTGTGATAGCCATACACTGACCTACAACCAGGACTCACTGTGATAGCCATACACTGACCTACGACCAGGATTCACTGTGATAGCCATACACTGACCTACGACCAGGATTCACTGTGATAGCCATACACTGACCTACGACCAGGACTCACTGTGATAGCCATAAAGGTCATCTAGTTCTTCTATGCAGTCTGCTTAACACATGATGCCAACTCCAAGATTCCTTGGTCTAGCCAACTCCCTGAGGTAAATCCCACAAGGCTTGTAGCAGCAAAGGTGTCCCACACCATAAGCAAGCCTCTTTTTCGTCACCCCTGAAAAGCAATTACAAGTCACTAATGACTGTCCTTCAGCCTTTTCTTGATGGAGCTTGGGAGATGGAAGACATGCAGGTTGAAGGGTCACATCTCTCTAGAAAAGGTCTTGGTGTCAGTGCCTGGTACTGGACACAGCAGATAAAAAGATCACAGGATATGAACGCTCAGAGTGAAGCTGAGGGGCCACAGAGTTGCACATACATCATGAAGATCACTAGTATTATATCCATGACATATAGGAGCAACATGAACAACCCAGTTATTTTACTAACCAGAAGTGAATTCAGCTCCCACATGTGATAAGCCAGATTTTAGATCCATCAACCTGAGCATCAGGTTCAAGCGCACAGCTTGGCACAGACAGAAACCAGAAGTTGCAATGTAGCTCTGTGGTAGAGCTCTTGCCTGTGGCAGGCCCTCTGACTACCACCTCCTTGTCCACTGAAACCAGTAAGGTGAACCCCACTCCTGCAAAGTCCTCCATTACCATGTCTGGATTGCCACAAGCCCCACAGTCACCTTGAAGGGCCTATCCGAAGACTTGCTGTCTGTTTTTACATGTTTAGGGGGACCTCCACCCAACACAACTCAAAACACCAGGTCGATATGGATGACAAAAACTTACTGTAATCAAGTGCTCATGTTTTGGGGAGCAAAGGATGAGAAAGGGAGTCTTTATGTTCTGGAATAGAAGATGAGTAACAGAAGCTGTTCAGCTATGGGGAAGTCCCCAGGTCCCTTAGGGCTGGAAACTGTTTCACCCTGTGACTAAAATGGAGTCTGAAAACAAAATGGCAGCACTTAGGATAAGTTTCTTTTGCTTGTTCCCACCACAGATGTGAAACTCACATGGTTCTCTCCCTATTCTCAGCTGAGAGAGAGGGCAGAGGTCACAGCCACGAAAGGGCTGATGCAGCTGCCAGCTTTGTGGTTAGGTGCAGTCTAGACAGAAGAGTCACAGAAGCCCACTTCAGCTGCAAATGCTGCTGGCTCAGACACTTGGTCTGGCCTGCCCTTGCTCCATCAAGATTACTTCAACATAGCTGGTGGCCAGGCCCCTGCTAACAGCTCATTGTCTTTTCAGTTTGTTCCTGGTTCCTTTTGGGGTGTGAATCCCAAAGTCACAGGGACTCTTAGCAAAGAAGAGAAACCAACATGATCACAATTCACACAATCAAGGAAAAACTAGTGGACAAGGTTGGGTATGTACTCTCTCTAATCAGCCTTGGTAAGAACACACCACACACATAGGTTTGAGGAGAGCCTAAGCCATGCCTAGTGTGTGCCACTACCAAGCACATGTTGGGTTTTGGCAAATGTGTACACACCATTTCAAGTTTTTAACACAGAATTCCTCTGTAGCCCAGGCTTGCTTCGAACTTCTGGCAACCCTTCTGTCTCAGTCACCCAAGTACTTAGAGTTACAGGCGTGAGCAACCACACTCAGTACAGCTTTATCTTTGTAAGAGTTTGAGCGGGAAGAAATAGAGATGTGGTCAAAGGCCCATCTGAGGAGCTAGAAATCCACTCAGAACTTAAGAGTCTATTCTGCTCTTTTGGATTCCTGGGTTCGGTTCCCAGCACACCCATCAGGTGGCTCACAACTGCCTGTCAGTCCAGTTGCAGGGAGCGCTGATGCCTCCTTCTGGCCTCTTGTAATTCCAGCTTCAGGAGATCTGAGCATTTAGTTCTTCAGGCATCTGCACACATGGGCACATATCTCAACCCTCATTAAAAATATAAAAATACAAAAGACCTTTTGAGAGTGGATACTTCTGCAAATTTAGTTAGATTTGTGTAAAGTAGAAGCTTTGAAAAGCAGGCTAGAACTTAAAACGCTAATGCACAAAGGCTCAAACCCTGGGAGGTACGCTGTGCTGGCTGCTCGTGCCTTTGCTGAGTGCTCCTGAAACCCGGCCTCTCTCTGCCCTGGGCTCACTGTTCTCTGCAGCCTGCTGCTATCTAGACACAGATCTGTCATTCTGCCTAGGGCCTGCTTCCTGGTCAATGAGTAGATCCAGATGTCACATCCTGATCTGCCTGGAGAGGGGGTCGGTGTGGGGAGAGTGAAGACTGGCTTTCGGAATACTAATCCTCCCTTCTGGGTACTCGGTGCCATGCACACTTCTCTCCTGATTCCTGAATCCAAAAAATGATCCCGTCTGTCTACTTTAATCTGACAGTGTAGCCTCCCACTGGGGCAATGGTGGCTTGTCCATCATCCATATCCTAGACATGCCTGTGTCTGCCAGGCATGTATGTGTGTGCATGCTGTGCACACTTGCACAACAAGCTCAGTCACTAGCCTAGGCAGTGTGGGTTCCCTTCTGTCTAGATTCACATGGAGGGAACAGTGGCAAGCAGGAGGCAAGGTCGGCAAAGTGGACGATGTCCCAGTGGCCTCACAGATGACATGTACATTACCAGTGGCCCTGCCTAGTCTGTGAGTTGTGACTTTCTATAGCTATAGGTTCCTACCTATGAACCTTCTCAGGCTATGCCTACCTATGCTTGTGGGTACAGCCCCTGCCTGGCTGTTGGGTAGTATACTATGTAGTACACACATACCCATGCCTGAGGCCTGTGCTCACTCTTTTTTTTTTTTTTTTTAAGTATTGGGATTGAACCCAAGGCCTACTACATACTTAGCAAGCACTCTGTCTGAGCTGTCTGTCCAGGCTTTGCACCCATTTGTACCACTCCTCCTCATCTGCTTCACTTCAGAGTTCAAGGCTACTGTTCTGCCGCTCCATTGCTTCTTTCTGTGTTTACCCTGTCTTTCCCTCTGGTCCTGCCTCTTGTTCCCTCCTGACTTCAGCTTCTACCATGTCTCACATCTCAGTCTGCTGTGTGGCCGGTCACTAACTACAGCTACTCACTTCATCACCAATTGTCCTGCCATCCTTCCAGGAGGAAGCAGGCTATCGATTGGAATGGCTCCAGTATGGAGTGGGATGGAAAGCCCAGTATGGCAGAGGCCCCAACTCACCGGAGTTCTTGCTGAGCTGCTGTGGTATCTAGGGTGTCCTCCAGCTCTGTCTTCAGAGCTTCCAGCTCCTCACTCAAGTCCCGTTTTTGCTTCTCAGCCTTGTTCCTTGAAGCCTTTTCAGACTCAAAGTCTTCCTGGAGCTCAGCAATTTGGGCCTGCAGCTCCCGTGCAACTTTAAGTGCATTATTCTTGTGTAGCGTCTCATCATCTCCTCTGTCAAAAGATCCAGGTACAGAGACACTGAGGACGGTGTGTGGATGGGCTGTCTCCTGCCTAACAACATCCCTTCCCAGGTGCTGCTGGGTGCAGGTAAATGACCTTGGAAGGCCCCAGACTAGCTCTGCAAGTCAAAGTGGGAGTGTTTCTCTACTTTAAAACGTCCTCTGCGATGAAATGTTGTGGTCAGAACACTGCTGAGTGGGTGATCCCACCAGCTGGAACAGACCTGTGTGTAGGCAAAGACCTGCAACTTCCACACCTTCATTTTCTCCGTTTTTTGGCACATCTTTGAACTTACATGCTAGGTTTAAATGTCGACAGGACTTTCTGATAGGATCACACAAGTGAGAAGCCTGTTTCCATGCTAGAAAGTATCCAGATGGACTCATGGAGCTGGGGGTGGCTGTGGACTTTTCATCCCCCTGTCCCTACCTTCTGGGATTATAGGCACGCAGATCTACACTCAGTCTTCTATAGTGCTGGGATCAGAGCTGGGAGTTTGTGCACAATAGGCAAGTACTACCAGCTGTGTTACAGCTCTGCTCCGTTACAAGTTGTTCTCAATTAGAACATGTTATAAATTAAACTCCGAGACCATGGAGCCAGGTAGTTAACTCTTTAAAAGTAAAATGATAGATTAGAGAGAAATAAATGGTCTCAATATTCCAAATGGCTTTAGACTAAATATCAGATTATGGAGTAAGAGGAAATATTTCTGAAATGTTATTTCCTCTAAAGTCCCAAAACACACTGAAACTAATCTGTAACATACAGAAAGGAAACATCTTGTAGGGTAAAGTGGTTTGTTCTCTGGTGTGAGCCTCCCAGGATCTTGAGATGTGACAATCACTTGCAAGTGTAAGCATCGACAATCTTGTGAGTCCTCAGCGCTCTGACACTACTTGTGTGCTGCTGGGTTTTTTATGAACGCATGTCATAACCAACATCAAGGAAACAGCATCTTGTTCCCTGGGGCTTTCCTATGCTCCAGACACAGGCACGGTGCAGGACCGTAGGCCTGCACATCCAGCTGCCTCCCCGGGCTGCAGACCTGGCCAGCGCCCCCTGGAGCTCCTCCTCCTTCTTGGTCAACTGGACTTTGAGCTCATCGACCTGCGCCTGCAGCTCAGCGATCTGGTCCTGCAGATCGGTTGTTTCCCCGTCCAGTTTCCGTTTGGCCTTTTCCAGTTCCTGCCGAGTTTTCTCCTCCTTCTTCAAGCGTTCTGTAAGGCAAGGCAGGAGCAGCCCTTCACCACACTGTTGAACACACGCAGTAAGTGGGTGTGGTCACGGCTCTGATAACCCTGAGTTGAGTGACTGGTCATCTGAGAGCCACCAGGATGGAATGGCGATGAGAGGAATGAGTAGATGGATAGGACTTGAAGGAGAAATGGGGTCTTGTCTAAAGCTGTCCCTGCTTTTGGAAAGCGAGTTCACTCTGCTAAGAGCCAAGATGATCTGGAGCTGTCACACTATCGCTGTGCCCGGAACTGGGAAGGAAGCTAATGGGAAGATCACTGCCTAGCCCTAGGCTAGCCCTGTAGCCCCAAGTAGCACAGGGGAGAGCAGACCGAGGAGCAGGCAGAGGCCACAGGTCTCCACTGATAAAGGCTGGTGCCACTTCTGTTCCTGTGTTTTGCTGAAGCATGTGACCCATGAGCCCTGGATTCTTTGACAGGAGCCCTTCTGCTAAGAGCATGTCTCAGGATGGGCACATCCACCTCATGGGCACCTCTTTAGCAGAGGACCCAGAGGGTAACAAGGAAGTTGATGAAAATAAGTTTATGCTGACATTCCATCTTTTATCTACATCAGCCAAAACCAAAAACATACAACCCCCACCAAACAAACAAACAAACAAAGCCCCAAAAAATCCTTCCCAACCCCAAGTATTTTTTTAAAGACATAAGCCCATGTTTCCCATTGTAAACATATGCATAAGGAAGCTGGTGGGCACACCTCTGCAGGGGCCCGTACAGACAATACTCGCTAGCTTCACGATCAAGGATGTCATCCGACCTCACAGCTTCTGTCCTGTCTTTGGCCATCTTGATTGTGACATTACGTCAGCCAGAGTTGCTGACGCTGCCTCTCCCCAGTTTTATCTCTGTCCCACTAGGCTCTGCCAATGGCCAATCCCTTTGTGAGGTGTCACCCAGGCACTTCCTCAGTGTTTAGATCCAATGCCCAGAACGTCCATTAAAGGCAAGTTAAAAAGAACAAAGGAACCTATTGGAATTCCATTTCACCAAATACCAAAGCGTGAGACCTGTGAGGATCATTGTTAACAGAACTCCTTATCTAAGCAGTCGCTGGGCTGGCTTGACTGTTCTGACTCAGGCACAACACACTAGAGTCTCCGCGCTGACACCAACCTTCTAAGTCCGAGATCATCACTTCTTGCTTATTCCTGATTTTGGCCAAGTTTTTTGCCTTTTCTTCCTCTTCAGCCAGCTGAGAGGAACACTCAGCAATTCGATCTTCCATGAGTTTCTTTTCCTAAGTAGAAAAAAAAAAAACTATTTCAGAAAAGAAATGCAACTTTGGGTTTTTCTGATGTGAGAAAAGTGGGTAACTGGGGTCTTAGGGGATGGTGTTCTCCCAGGGTAGCTGGGCGCTCTTCAGGTGGCTGCCTGCTACCTGCCTTGAGCTCAGAGCCTGAATACCAGATGCACTACAAGTGGCGTAGATGGGATAGACTGGAAAAGGTTGTAAGTCCATTTGGCTAAGTAGAGCCTGTCTTTAAGAACTCCTTTACAGAGAAAGTAAATGCAACTGAAATTTTCTCCAGCACTTTCTCTCCCTCGCACGGAGCCATATTCAGTGAGTGTGTTAGCTCTCTTCTGTATCCTGACAGTGGTTGACAGTGGTGCCCTATGGAAAGGGACTTACTTTGATAAATTTGGAATTCTGGTCTTCGAGAAGCAGAACCTCTTCTTCCATCTTCTTGATTTTAGCCTCTGCTGTCACCTTCTCCAGCTGAAGCTTTTGCCGGGCCCCCTCCTCCTCATCCAGTTGTTCTTCTAGGTCCTGGTGAAAAAAAGCTTACGTCAATGTCTCCAGGTTCTCCACCAGATTCAGCTGCACAGCAAGAGCACACAATAAAAATGGCTTGCGTGTATTGTATTTGCATGTAGGAGATAGATATGTGGATCTTCACAGGGTTAAGTTTAAACTGGGTCAGTCCAACATGGCAAGCTCTGCAAACGCTGTCAAACACAACTGAAGGAAATAGTCAGGGTGATTTGGATTTAAAAAAAAAAAAAATCACACAGTGAGCTGGGTGGCAGCAATGGCTGTCACTCCAGCGCTCAGGACGCTGACATAAGAGAGGCTGTGAGTTGCAGGCCAGCCTCGGCTATGTTAACACCGCCAGACCAAGCCAAACACATAATACCATGAAACTATGAGCATGCTGCAAGAGGCTTTGGTACATTTGTGAGGAGCTATAACATGTAATTGAAGTTCACATTGTACAATAATAATCAGCAACACAGGAAATAACTGGGACAGCAGCACTGCATCAAACACGCTGCCTAGTGCAAGTGCACCTGTTACCCGAGGTGTGTTGTAGAACTGAGCAGAACTCTAGGCACCAACACATTCTACTCTGTCGTGTTTATCTTTATTCACATCCTGTAGTATTTATATGATACTAAATGTGCAACAGTGGACATGGTTGTACTTGTTAATCCTATAGTAACTCTGCTTAAAGGTTTTACTTATGGTTAATTTCAGAATCTTGTGAGGTGTAAAGGTGACCTCTATTAGAAAAGCTGCAAGCACATCTCAGCGGGCACGGTGACCCTCACCGCCACTTGAAGTGTATGTAACGGGTCACCTCAAGACCTGTCTTCTTCCTTTTTCTTTTGGCTTATCCTAAAGCAAATCCCAAACATGCTTTTTCATCTGAAAAGCCTTCTGGCTACATCTCCCAATAAAAATGAAAGGCGCTTTAAGAAACGCGTGTACTTGGATGAGACTCTCTAAGTCTCACAGGCTGTGACCACTATGGCTGCGAGGCCTTTAAAGCCTCTGATCTCTCGGTCAGTCTGTCTTCTCTTACTGCCTGGATTTTGCCAACTGTACTCCTGCTCTGCACATTCACAAGGCGGCAAGCGCACAGCAATGTGTTAGTATAATTTCAATGACTAAACAAATCTGTACGCTGTTTCAAACAATTCTCAAAAAGTGATCGGAGTAGGAAGGGGCCAGGGCAGAGGTCCTCTACGTACTCTTCTATGTTCTAGGTTTTTTATGATAATATTAATGCTAAAACCAGAAACTTATCATCAAAACCAAATGTAAAGACAGTTCTAGTTAAAAAAGGTGATCAGAGGGGCTGGTGAGATGGCTCAGTGGGGAAGAGCACCGACTGCTCTTCAGAAGGTCATGAGTTCAAATCCCAGCAACCACATGGTGGCTCACAACCATCCGTAATGAGATCTGACGCCCTCTTCTGGTGTGTCTGAAGACAGCTACAGTGTACTTACATATAATAAATAAATAAATCTTAAAAAAAAAAAAAAAAAGGTGATCAGAAATCACCCAAAGTCTCAGAGGCAGAGGAAAACAACAAAATAAACCACACAAGGGTCCAAACTCCGTTCTCAGGGCCGTGTAGTCAGTTAGGAACCTGATATCCCACAAGAGGGGAAAAAAAAAAAGCCTAATGCCTACCTAGTAATTTCAGGTTGCACTGGAATGAACTTCCAGTCATAAAGGAGATAATAAATTACAGAAGTGACGCAGCAGCCTGCCTTTAGTTAGGAGAACATGGACCTCACACCATGAAAAAGAAAGCAGGAAGCTACCTGTGGTGCAGGACGTATTTATGTTTAAGGAAACACTAGTCTCTAAGTAAAGAAGTGCAAGCATCTCATAGACAGTAGTTAGAATAGTATAAAAATAGGGAGGGAGAGGGCCAGGAAGATGGTTCAGGGACAGAGATGCCTGCTGCCAAGCCTGATGTTACCTGGACCCACACCTGGGGAAGACTTAGCTCCTATAAGTTGTCCTCTGACCTTTGCAGCACGGCACACACATACAAAAATGTATTAAAACATAAGCATCAAGGCTGAGAGATGGCTCTGCAGGCAAAGCATTTGTTGCACAAGCCTTACGACCCCAGCTTAGTCCCCAGGCCCCATGGCAAGGAGGAAGGAGAGAACTGGCTCTAGTCATCCTCAGAGCTCCATAGGTCACGTGGCACCTGCGCCCCAGCCCCCAACTAAGATTTAAAAGAATGCTAAGGTAGCTCTGAATGGATACACTCTATATGGCAGTGTGCTAAGGTACCAGGCTGGGGTTAACTGTTCCCATGATGCACATTTCTTATGAACCAAGCCAGGTAGGAGATGCCCATGTAATCACTGGGGTGAGTGCAAGAATTATAATGACATAAAGAAACACCTAAGCTCCATGGAATGCTCAGACCTTGGGTGGATTCTGACCTTGGTGTCTTCACATTGGAAGATGACACACTGGAATGCAAAGGATTCCTATTTAACTAATAAACCCATGTTTGCAAAAAACCAGTTAAATCTATGGTTCAAATGAATGAGTGGTACAAGGACCTATTCTCATAAACACAGGGAACCATGTGCTCAACAGATCCAGAAGAGAGCGCTAAGAACTCTGGCAGGCACCTGAATGTGCGCTTGCATCTTCTTCTTCTCATTCTGCAGGATCTGGTTTCGCTCTTCCTCCTCCTCTACCCTGGACTCGAGGTCATGGAGAATCTCCTCCAGTTCCTGCTTTTTGGCAGCAAGTCTTGCTCTCATCTCTTCTGCTTCGGCAAAGAGTTCAGTCTCGGCTTGCAGTTGTTCTGCCAGGATATTCTTCTCTTCTAGAAGCTGAAAGCACAATTCAGAGTGTGGTGTGGTCACTTGCACAGGGTGCACACACCACAGGGACGTCACTCACTCAGGGTGCACACACCACAGGGATGTCACTCACTCAGGGTGCACACACCACAGGGATGTCACTCACTCAGGGTGCTCACACCACAGGGATGTCACTCACTCAGGGTGCACACACCACAGGGATGTCACTCACTCAGGGTGCACACACCACAGGAATGTCACTTACCCAGGATGCACACACCACAGGGATGTTACTCGCCCAGGGTGCACACACCACAAGAATGTCACTCTTCCAGGGTGCACAAATCACAGGGATGTCACTCACCCAGGGCGCACATACCACAGGGATGTCTCTCACCCAGGGTGCACACATCACAGGGATGTCACTTGCCCAAGGTGCACACAGAACAGAGACTGACACTGACCATGGTTTCAGCAGTCAGTGCCACTGCCTCAGACACAGCAAGTTAAAAACATGGAACACACAGGCACAATCTCAGTGAGTACCAGGCCAGCCTGGGCTACATAGCAAGATCCAGGCCAGCCAAGGGTACACTGAGAAAGTCTACCTCAAACAAACAAACAAATAAAACAAACAAACACAACATATCTCACAGAAATTTCAATTGTGTGTGTGTGTGTGTATAAAATAAATGACAGGAAATATTTTTGGTTGTTTCTATTGCCCTAAGTTATCTTGAATAATAAATACTAAGTTCTTACCACTTTAAGAATTATAGTTTGTCCATTATGTTATGAAGGGACCGATAAGTAGGAGAGGGAACTGTTAAAATGTTCTAAAGGTTCCAGGTATGGTGGCTCATGCCTGTAATCCCAGTACATGGGAGGCTGAAGCAAGAGGACTGCCACGAGTTTGAGACTAGCCTAGGCTACAAAGTAAGGCTCCACTGAAAAAACAAATCAAAACACTAAAACCAAAGTTCTTGGGAACTACCAGTGCCTATCACATACCAAATGATATTCTTGCCTTCGACACTGAGACTGTTGCTGTCGCCCATAAGAGTTTCTGAGCAAGTGCCTGCAGCGGGGCAAGATCCCTGTTGCTAGAGAAGCTGGAATGGGGCCTGCTCGGCCATGTGGCCCTTTACATTTCTATCTTACAAGCAGGCACGAGCAGACAGCACCAGGAACCTCACTTTACACAAGATTAAACACAAGCTTCATAGCAAACAGGATCTGCTGTGTGTCCAAAGATCGGAAAAGGAGAGGGGCAGGAGTTGAGGTTGATTTTAATTTACATAAATCTAAACCCTAAGGCCCAATGTATCGATCAATTCTGCAGTGAAAACACACTGTGAAAATGAGAGAAAACCCTCCCCTGTAACACAATGAGGCAGGGGGTGTGGCTACTCATAATGAACACATGACAGTACACAGTATGTCGGGACACTGCGTGCAGAGGGGGTGCACACACCTGCTGGTGCTTCCGCTCCATCTCCTCAAGCTCCCCTTCCACTTTTGTCTGCTTCTCTTTCACCTTCAGCAGCTCCTCATCTTTGGCCTGGAGTTCTTCCTCCTGGCGGGTCACTTGGAGGAGAGGCTTCACCTGTGACAAGGCAAACCGTTCATCATTACCGCTCTGCACCTCTCCTGCTGATCCAGGTGCCATGCAGAAAGGTTTTTAGGAGGACCCCGGCCCCACCCACCTTTGTAAAGACGCGCCACCACTGCCAGTGTCTCAGCTTCAGGTACGCCGCACAGTTCCGCTGCAAGACCTTTAAGGCACTTAGTTGTTGCTGTTTCTTGGCAAAGGCCCTGAGGAATAGTAAGGAGAGCACACCTTCAGGGGTGTTCACAGGACGACTGTCTTACAGCAAAGCTCCCTGGGGCATGGCCTCCCCAGGACCTCAGCTGAAACTCTAACCCTTTTGTTTCACTTCTTGGCCCTCTGTGTTGTTTGGGATGTGCATCTGTTCATCTAAATGCTGCTCCTGTGGGAATGCATCATCCACACGGCTAGAGCCTGTCAATCTCATGCCCTCTTGCATCCATGGTCCATATACAATGCCCAGCCCCAAACTGCGTCAGGGATGCTGCAATCCTGCGTCCACTTACTTTCTGGCTAGGTAACCTCTGCATACAGCTTGGAAAAAGATGATGATATCAGTGATTTTTAAATCTCTCTCTTCTTCTAAGTGCGCCAAGACCCCAGCTCGGAAAAATATCTTGCTCTGTCCAATTCTATACAGGTTTGGGTCCAGTTCTAAAGCTCGGATCTAAAAGAGAAGAAGTCTGTTTATTTTTGCTATAGGAAAATAATAATAATGATAATAATGATAATGATGATGATGATGATGATAATAATAATAATAAAAATAATAAAAGAATCCAGATGTAGTAGAGCATGACTTTAAATTCCAGCACTTGGGAGGCAGAGGCAGTGCCAGGCGGATCTCTGGGAGTTCCAGAGCAGAAAGGGCTACGTAATAGAGAGCCTCTCAAAAAACAGAAAAACAACAATAAAAGAAGAAATCTTACCATTCGCTCACAGGCCTGTTTGCCATCCATGAAGCCTTTAGGAATAGCATTGGGAGTTAGGATCTCATATCTGGAGAAAGAAAAACGCAGACATCATGAATTGGAGTACACAAATTGAGAACAGAGCAATGGATGGGCAAGTGATAACCCCAGGCCCTTTGCAAGTCCAGTTCCTACTTAGACTCTCTCAGATCAAAGCACAGGCTTAGAGATCTAGCAGAGAAGATTCAGAACTGGTATTGAAAACCTTGCATTTTCCTTCATTCATTTCCCACAAAAAGTCACATCTTGAAGATGAAATCATTTGGCTCTTTGTATTTCCAGCCAGTTAGCTGGGAAGCATTTATTAGGTAACAGAAAAGGCTGCAAGAGCAATGTCCATGAGCTTCTCTTTGGAACCCCAGAAGATAAGAGGGTGACATCAGCAGGGCACATCCTGGGTGTACTCATACTCAGAATTGTGTGCTTAAGTGTGGTACCTCCGTGTACACAGTCACACCTCAGTTAGGACATCTGCAGCAGAAAGGCAGCCATTATAACTTGGTGTTCCAGATGACACTAGTGCCTATTTTCCCCAGCAATAAAAAGTGGCTCTCTATTAGACAGCTGGCTCCTGACAACACCCAGGACTGCAACGGCTTCTGGAGCTGACACTTCTGAGACCAAGGTGGGTGAGGGGTAGGGGTGAGGCAACTCAGGCCTCGAGGATCCTGCTTTGACCTAGGAGCGTTAATTATTTTATGGATCAACAATGGAAATACTTAGCTGGGCAGTGGTAGCGCACGCCTTTAATCCCAGCACCTGGGAGGCAGAGGCAGGTGGATTTCTGAGTTCAAGGCCAGCCTGGTCTACTGAGTGAGTTCCAGGACAGCCAGGGTTATACAGAGAAACCCTGTCTCGAAAAACCAGAAAAAAAAAAAAAAAAAAAAAAAAAAAACAATGGAAATACTTTGAGATTTGAATTCTGGAAAAAAAAGGGAGAAAAGTGACTGAGTTAACAACTTTAGAGTGTCGTCCCCTCCCCACAAGTGCGTCAGTCTCCACTGCAAACCTGTCAAGCCCCATCTCCTGTCTGTACCTTAATCATTTTCTAGTCTCTTCCTTTCTCTATTCTTGTTAAAGTCTGTCATTGTACACACATACACACACACACACAAATTTATACACATACAGATTCATTTACTGAAGAAAGATGGGAAACATCCTAAAATATTTTCAGGAATCCTTACTGGAGAATTTTAAATTTCTTTTTATTTAGTTGTATTTTTATATACATTATTCACCTATTTTTATATTAAGCCTGGTGATGGTGTGTCTGCCTTTAATCCCAGCACACTAGAGGCAGAGGCAGGCAGATCTCTGTGTGTTTAAGGCTAATCTGGTATACAGGGTGAGTTCCAGGACAGCTAGGGCTACACAGTGAAACCCTGTCTTAAAAAACAATTTCAAGTAGATGTGGTTGAACAAAGAACACTCAGTTTCCAGCTGTCCAGCTCATTTCACAGCTAACTTCCAGGTTATGAAGATGGAGTGTTTTTTGGCTTGTGGAAGCTGCTTTTTTGTACAGCAGGAAAATCAGGATCTCCCCTTTGCAGGGAACAAAGGAAAAGCGTCTTTAGCCTATCGGCATTTTCATTCATGCTAAGATATGTTTGGATATACAGACAAACAAGGTAAAAGTTAGCAATACCTTTGTCTGAACTCCTGGAAAACTATCCGGTTGGGGAATCCCTGGCGACAGATCCTGATTCCTTCCAGGACACCATTACAGCGAAGCTGATCCAGCACGAGATGTGGATCCAGTTTTCCAGCCTAATCAAGCAGACAAGTTTTCTAGTTTAATCACAGCATCCCAGCTTTATCAACTCAGCGCGTGCGCACGCGCTTGGCCTCACATACCCGCTTCTCGTGATTTGGGATGATGCAGCGGACGAAGTTGGGGTTGGTGTTTCGGAGGGTTGCCATCAGCTTGGTGAGAGACTCTTTGTAGAGCTGCCCGACGGTTCGGAACATGCCCTTCTTGGTTTTATATGCAGAGCCAAAAGCTGTCTCAGTCATACCAGTGACTTGATCCAGACCTACAATTCGGTCCACTGGGGAGGGAAGAAGAGAGAGGGAACGCTGTGACCCAAATGTGACTGAGGGGAAGGGAAGACAGTGATAGTTCAGCAGCATAAGCTTTGTGAACAGATGGTGGAGGTGCCGTCTAGGAAAGGCAGTCAGCACATTCAGACACTGCACAAGCCGAGGAGCTACAGCCACACATTTATATGGCAGGATTTTGCAGTGCCTACAAGTCCCACCTACCACACTGGGGTAGGTGCCTTCCACTGCACTAGGCTCAGGGACCCACTATCTGCTACGTTCTGCCTGTGTGAGATCTGCCATTACTTGGCAAATGGAAGGATCTCTGGCTGGCATTGTTGATACACAACCGATGCTGGGAAAAGACTCACAAGAAACAGCTCATGAATACTCATAAGGTAGGTGACTGTACAGATCCACTCAGTGGATGTGCTCAGGGTATACAGAGCAGAGTTACCCTGAGCCAGCACATTTCACTGAGAAAGCCATCTGAACCTGAGGAACTGTGCAGGAAGGTTACATCATCTGATTTTGAGCAATGTGTGAACCTCAGCCATCTCCTCAAAGTGCAAGGAATGCAAAACCACAAACTGGGAAAGACTCTTCAGAAAACCACTGACTGAGCCTCCTCAGACATTCCTAGATTGTTAAAGCAAATGGTGTTTTTACATATCTACACAACAGGCCCTCCTAATGATGAGATCATAAAAGAGCAGACACTAGCATATCTGCTGCATAAGATGCCATGCGCTTTCTTGAAGAAATTAGAATGTGAGTTGACCTGTTATCGACACTCTCAAGCCTGACAGCCACCCCATTTCTCTGGGGGATCTGGCCCTGGGTAGGGACTCTATGTACAAGACTTCAGGTGACTCTTGACTTCCAGAGGTTTCTGCAGAAGAGGAGCTCCTGGCCCAGGAGTAAGAACCCTTGAGGCAGGTCTGGAATGGAGGATGGATGAGAAAGAGCTGTGTGGCTCCCAGGCCCATGCATGTAAGCTGCTCCCCCAAAGCTGCAGTCAGTGCCCTGGAGTTCAGCCATCATGTACCACAGAGGACTCACTCGTTTCTTTCACCAGCACCAACCACCTCTTCCTGTCCTATAAATGCTGAGCCTCTATCACCTCTGCATTAATCCACTTCTTGTCTGCATCGCCAGAGCCCTGCTTCTTTCTACAGTTCCCATGTTTGCTCCTTGTTGCCTTCCCCCAACTCTCTCTCCAGTGTTCCAACACCTGGCTGCGAGCCCGCCTCTTCTATCCCACCCAGCATCGCCCACCTGTTGCTAAGGTGATGGATGCTACCTGTGCTTGTTTTCCTTGACCCTGATGTTTACCTGTTGCTGTCACAGCAGCCTCCTAGACTCTCTTTACTTCTGGCCTTAATGGCCCCACCCACTCCCAGCCTTCCCAGCGGCCCCCCAGCCCCTTCAGTCTTGTGATCCAAGATGATCTCTCTTCTCGCTATTCATCTATCTTGGCACTCTCTCGGGGCCTACACTCATGCAAAATCCTTCTAGGATGTGGCAAGAAATGAGCACAGATGTTAGCCCTCTTCTTTTCTCCCAACATGCTCTCAGCCAAGTGATTTCATTAATGAGTTTAAGTTACATCCGCCTGGCTACCTAGCCCTCCTTAGCAAGGATCCATGTACTCTCTCCCAGCTGGACATCACAAAAGCACCTCCGCCTTCCACAAACTCTTACCAAGTCCCTGTTATATCTGCTTTTACCATGCTGCATCTGCTCTCATGATGATACCTGTTGCTAACATTCTTAGTTCATGTGTTAGGGAAAGAACAAAGTCTATTTTTAAATATATTTACATCTCAAAGTGGGGAATGCAGGTAAGAGATCTCTCTCTGGGCATGAAGACTATGGAGAGGCAGGAGGTGAACAAGGGCAGAGCAGGAGTACTGGAGATGTATGGTGAGCTGGGCCAGCACGACGGCAGAAAGGCCCAGGCCTGCTCCCAGGGCTAGGCAGCCTGAATGAGTGACATCACAGATGAGATGACTAAAAAAAGTCTAAGCATATTCTGAGGGAAGGATCTAATTTGCATGACTAATAAAGTATGAAAAGGAGACGTGTGGAGGGCTGCTCCTAGGGTTCTGGCTGAGCTGAGAGGCTGCTGGATGAGGTCATGGGTAAAATAGAGAGGTGTGGAGTGAGCTGCCTTGGCTGGGCTGGATGCTGGAGGCTGCTGCTAAGGGAGGTTGGGGTAACAGGTAAATTGTGGATTGTTAACTCCTTGTTCAAGTTATGGGACTGGCCAGCTGCCCTGGGGAAAACTGAAACAGATGAGGGCCTGGGAAAAACTCTGGGCTGGAAAAGAGAAAAAGAGGACAATGGACAGACAGGAATAACACTCATCCATGCCTTACCCCCATCCGTCCCAGTGTGAGCACGGCATTGTATTCAGCTGCTCACCAACTTCCCATTCCTGTCTGTACACTGCTCTTCCTGCTGACTGGGATTCTGACACTCCCCTATGGGTCTTTCCTCTGGCCTCCCACCCCACTTATCCTCTCCTGTCACACGTGCCCAAGTATTAGCATAACTTTAGCCAGAGTCCGAGACACTGCCACCAGTGAGCATGTGATTTAGTGGTAGGTACTAACTGCAGCAAACCCCAGCTCTTTCCTCTGATGGGAGATGAGGAGGTGTGCTTTGCGGTGAGGCAGTAGCTGAACCTGCTTCTGGGCTCACCGCCGGTATTCTCTTTCCCATACAACTTTGCATTCCAGCCAGCCAGACTGTGGCGAGCTCCAAGAGGCGAGGACTTATGCATCCTTTCTGCTCGCCCTTGCTGCTCACATGGCTAATGCTCCTGAGAGCTCTTCAGGCTCTGGTCACCTACCATGCTCACAGTGCACAGAGGCTTTCCCCCCTCTGACCTTTACATCTCAGCAGGCAAACCCAAGAAAATACCACACACTGCTCTAGGTATTGTCTCTCCTTGACTTAGCGTTCCCTGGAGGATACTTCCTCCCCCAGCCATTCGCAGGGCCATGGGAGCTGTCCCTATGGTCACTGTGATCTCTGGCCACCAGCCAGGATAACGTCTGTGGCCTTCCTGACCAGTGCAGGCCAGCGCATGGTGCTGGCACCTGGTAGCTACTTAATAAATAGATGCTGGTGGAAAACAAAGTTTACCAAAGAACAGATCATCACTATCACAAAGGAGGGATGCTGCCAGGATTATGTCCAAGGACCCAACTGCATAAGCTCTGTAGGAGGCTAGTGTGGGGAGGTTCTTTAACTCTTAGTGCAACCCCATCAATCAAAGACATCATCACCATCTGCCTCATTTCCAATTCAATAGCTCTGGATTAGTTTTAAAAATGACTCAGGTTTACTAAAAAAATCAATGCTTTAGACTTTCAGGTTGTTTTGTCTTTTTAAAATTTACCATTTAAAACTCAGAGTTGGGTCCCAGCGCTAAAAAAAGCTATCTTGTGGGTAAGAGAGAAACACTTCAGGAAAATCACTAAGTGAGCCGGAGCACAGCACTAAATGTATGAGTTCATTAAAAACAAAAACAAAGCCATGACTCAGATAATTGTCTATTTTAGAAGGGGCTTTTGTTTTTTTAATGTAAACGATGAGAACAGAAGCGGAGAAATTCTGAACACGGAGACACAAGAGCCAGCGGCGAGCCACAGCACAGTCCTTCGCCACGCCTAGTTAGGGCTGGTGATGGGCACTGGATAATAATGCGGTTCCCTACAACAGTGCCAACGATTGCAAGTGTTTTGCACTACAATTTATTACCCTATAAACTTAAACAGTCAGGAATTAGATGGGTATATATTCATAATTACAAAAAATGGGATTTCTCATCTATCTTGCCATAAACCACCAGCACCAGTTTTTTTGTAAGGGTGATGTTGTCTCTTGCCAGGATCCTTAACCGGCTCTTCCCGTGGACAACAACCTCGGAGGCAAGGAGGAACACGATGTTTTCAAAGACTTTTTTTTTTCAGTCTGGCAAAAATATTAGTGCTTACTAAGCTAAGTATTTGAAATTTATTGTGGCTAATAAAAGCCAAAGAGTGGGAAACCTAATGACTGTCCACTTTAACCGCCAGGCAGGGCTGGCAGAGCATATGTGCTACATTCTCCTGACAAGGGCCTCCAGCAGGTGCAAGGCAAGCCTCGGGTTCCCTGCAGCATTCTCAGCAATGGAATACTGACCTGCTATGAATTCCCAGAACCATCATCAAATAACACATCTTTATGATACGTACCCTACAATTACAAATTTACAGCCAGGACAGAATTGGTAGTTAGAGCCAATCTGTTAGAATAATTTTAGCAGAGTTAGAAATTTTTAGACAACTCTAGGAAGCAGAGAGGTTGGCTGACTGATTTAAGGAGACAGCTCTCCTTCTCATCCCAGCGCTAGTAGAGAACTGACCAGGCAGGGCATGCCTCTCCCTCCATTCTCCTCACAGGGGCTACTGTTCCCCGGCCCCTTCCTGTCTGGTAGATGCTGGGACTTATGCGACAGTGGTGGTCCAGCCTGCCTATCAGTGGAGGCTTGGAACTTATGGGACAGGCGGTGGTTGAGCCCGACTGCCTGTCTATCAGCCGAAGCTGGGGATGGATGCTGTGAGTTAATGTGGACTTGATTTAAAAAACAAAAACAACAAAATAGACAGCTGTTATTCATGCAGCCATAGCAACTGCACCTCCTAAACATCAAGTACTAGATCAGCCTGGTCTACATAGTGAATTCTAGGATAGCCAGGGTTATGTAGAGAGACCCTATCTCAACCAACCAACCAACCAACCAACCAACCAACCAACCAACCAACCAACCAACCAACCAACCCAAAACCAAACCAAACCAAACCAAAAACCAAAAAACCCAAACCCAAACCACAACAAAACCAAACCAATCAACCAACCAAACAAAAAACTCCAACCAACCAACCAACCAACCACAGACAAAACAAAAAGCTAGGGTGCCTCCCACGCTCCTGATGACCCCAAGACCCAAGTAAATGTTCTTGTTAACTGTCAGTCAGCCCAGGTGTAGTATGGAAATATTGCTTCTTGAACTTTCTAGTGGAGATCAAACTCAAGCTAAAGAAACATTATGGCTTATGTTGCAACAACAACAACAACAACCAAACCCATTCCCTGAAAATGATAATTTAAGCAGACAGAGGCTGACCAACCCCAAGCTCAGATGGCATTAAACAAATGCTGTAACCACCAGGTACACCTGCAGACTCAGCAGGGGCATGGTTTTGCCGTCCTAGTGCTTTTCTATGAGGAACTTCCTTTTTAAAGCTTTTTAAAGTGTTTGAGAGGTCTCATTCACTGTGTAGCTCAGGCTGGCCTTGTGATCTCTCTGGGATTACAGTCTGCATGCACCATTCTATCTGACTTTTTAAATGCCTCACTGGACAGGGACAGGGGAAACGGATGCTTTTAGAGTCAGGAAATCCTCTGTCATGTTTTAAACACGTCTAAAATACTTTCCCCCCATAAATTATGACAAGTCTTAGTCTCAGTTACATTAATAGCTGCTACTCTATCTCAAGATGGCGTCTCTGCATGCATGATTGAAGGTGGTAGGGGAAGTCTCTGCCAGCAATTAAAACTCGCTTCCTGGCACTTCCCACGTTTTGTGTTATTTTTTTTCTCTCTCTTCATACCTTTTCAGATCAGTCAGCTGCAATCTGGCACATGTGGGGCTCAAAGCCCAAACAGCACTATGTGTGAAGAACACAGTGGGACAGATCAGTGCCAGGGCAGATGATCAGAATCCAGCCTGGTCTGGGTCCGGTCCAGAGGCACTAACTCAGTCCCTGCCATTAGCCATCACTAACTCCGAGGAGCTGTTCTCTAGCTCGGTGTGCTTGCATCCTACACATCTACTTTGTCTTCAGAAATCTAGACTTCTAAACTATATACAGGAAGATCATTCCTTCAGGCTATAGCAAAGCCCGCCGGACCTCCATGTTTGCTGCTAGGAATCCCTGTCACCCTTTTCCTATATATTCTATGGTGCTTTTCAAAAATTTCTTTATTGCAGTTTCATTTTTTTTTCCTTAAAAGCTTGAAAACATATTTCCCGGTACCACGACAACATTTTGTTTTGTTGCTTTTTGTTTTGTTTTTGAGGCAGAGTCTATGTTGCCTTGGCTACCACACAGCATCTGTATCAGCTTGCAGGACTGCTGGTGTTTCCTTACAGGTCACTATGTCACGGCCACTCACAATCTGTCCCTAGACTTTTTCATTGTCTCCCAGGAGAGCACTGCAGATACAGCGCCTTACCTCACCTTTCCATCTTTAAGCCTGTCACCTTCCCCTTGTTCTCTTAGACCACAAACAGGCTTTGAGGAGAGGAAGCCGCTGAATAGTCACAGATTCAAAGACTATATACATGGCCATGGTGGGCAGATGGGTGGGTTCTGAGAAGAGAGTTTGCAACCTTTGCCACTTCAGTTCAATTAAGAAACTCAACCAAAGGCTACTTCACAAACCAGGAGCAACAGAGCCAGGGACATTTTAGTGCTAAGGTGGGAATGTGATGAGCGAGCTGCTAGTTTACCAAGATGAAGTCACTGGGGGGGGCTCTGCCTGGACCCTGCCAGCATGAACTCATGCCTGGTCTGTACACCCACAAGATCAAGACTGACAGGAGCAGAGTTGGGTGAAGTTGCCATTCGTGGAAACTGGGCATGTGGAATTGCAACCCACTCCAGCAACTCCCTCTATTTACTCATGAAAGACTTCCCAAAGCCAAGTGCTAGGGAAATGAGAGGTCCCTCAACCAGCCTTGACTCTTCTTTCAGAGACCTTTGGAGAGGGCACACTGCTTTGGGAGGTGACCTGAACACTAATTGCTAATTTTTCTGTTGTTTTGAAACCAAGTCTCACTGCGAAGCCCATGCTGACCTCAAATTTGTGATCCTTTTGCCTTGACCTTTCCCAAATGGCGACCTCCAATAGAGCACAAGCATAAGAAGACCGTCCAAATCTAAACCACAGCATCAGCTCGCCTTTCTCAGCCCCTGCAGTGCCCCCCAAGGTCACAGACAATCCGGCTAAATGTTTCCTCCTTCAGGGTTCTGGGGCGTTCTCACTGTGGGCTGGGCTGTCTGACACATTCCTGTCTCTCCTCCCACTCTGGGCTTGCAGTTGGCTTACTCAGTGTCTGCTAGAACTGCAGGCAGGAATCCTGCTGTGGATTATCACAGCACAGCCCAGGTGACAGTTTAAAAAAGCAACTTCTGAGATGGGTTTAGAATTCAGCATTCTCCTGGTCCCAAATTCACACATTTTATAAGATGAAAGTGACTTTATGTTTAAATATTGCTACTTGACAATTTCATTAAAAATTGGAAGGCTGGGTGAGTTTCTTATTATACTGGACTTTGGGAACCCTCTAGCCAAGGCTAGGATATACCTGAAAATGGGGCTAAGAATACAGATTACAAATCTAAACATTTTGGAGCTCAATTTCAAGAGCAAAGTATAAATTCTAAGAACATTCCACTGTAACTCAATCGCAAAATGAACACACCAAGGCGCATAGACAGGTTCAGTTCAAGAAAAGGCAATAGCCAGACAACATCCCATGTCTAAACCAAAGCAACAACAGTGGGAACAGCAATCCTGAGGTCAACAAACACTTGTTCACAAAATACAGTCATTTAGAGAGAGACACTTTTCTTTCTTAGAATTCCTTAGGAGTTGAAACCGTACAAGGTGATCCAGGGATGGAAGAGAGGTCATCGAGCAGAGCAGATCCTAACGTGTATCAAAATGGCACGGTTGGAAAGGTAGTGAGTGACATACCTTTCCATATGCAACGCTCTAAGTGCTATGCATAAAATAACAAGCGATGTGTTGGCAGTAGCGACTGAATAGGTTATGCACTCAAACACTTGCCGGGAAGTAATAAAAGAGAGCATGAAATGGGACGTTCATGCAGGCCTGTGAGCAAAACGAACAGAAAGCCCAGAAACCCCCACAACACCCCACCTCCCAGGCCACCCTGCCAGCCCCCACCCCTCCATCTTCTCTTGTGGCTTTAAGACCCTTCTGATTTGGAGGCCCTGCAGGCTGTATACATTCACCTGGCGGCTCATGAAGACCAGAAACACTGTCATAGAAAGAAGCTCTCTGAATATTCTGAATCTCTAAGGCAGAGAAACAGTGAAAACAGGACAGAAGAGCAGATATACAAACACTTCAGTTAGTGTGAAAGACATTTTGACATCACAAGTAAACTCTGAAATGGGGCTACCAAAGTAGCTGGTCCAGGGCAGAGCCTATGTAAAAATTACTGTTTCGAGAATCTGTGCATTTGGATAAAGTTCTTTATATAATACATTCAAGCTGAATCAAAAGAGCATATTCCCAACACCAGGTGTGAGTATCATGCCATATTGACGATATTTAAGAGTAAAGAGGTACTAGGTAATCTGTCTTGCAGTTAGTAAATCAGGGCAAGACAGCAGTTGAATTAGAACACTATGATAAATGCAAAGTCAGGGGCTTTACTGTCAAAATTTCCAGTACAGATTTTGGAAACATAATTTACTTCAAATACAAATTTCTAAAAGATCGGTTAACTACTCAAGTTCTGCTGTAGCAAATGTTAAGGTATTGTAAAGCTCTGATCATGCCGTTACTCGTGAAAACGCCCTAGGAGGCTCAGGTGCACAGCCATGCGTTCTTTAGTTGTTGCTGCTTACATAGAGAGGCACGAGAAAGGGCATGAATTCCTATGCAACTGGAAAGATCCCCAAACATCAGCTTTTAATAAAAGCAGGGCACTGGGAATCTCTAGGGCAGGGCTGCCATCTACACACTTACTCCTTTTGGTTTGGGCTTTGAGAAACCTGTGTGAGACTCTCACACAAGCTGGATTTTAACAGTGTCTACAGTTCAAGGGGGACTGTGCTTTCTTTGGCAAGCTGTAGGCAAGCATTATACATTTTCCATTGTGGCCAACTCATGCATTTCAATGGCAAGAAAAGGAAATAATTTTGTTTCATCAGGGCCATTTTTTTTTCTTCTATAAAAAAGGTTCCTCTTAGCCCAAGAGATATCTACACCTGCAAAGTGACCATTCTCTACTTTGGCTCCCTCATCTGAGCCTGCCACCACCCTTGTGAGTGAAACCTACAGTCCTCAAGCCTGGGACTGGTTCTCTGCCTGCGCAATGCCCTACAAGAGCACGTGACCTCTCAGATCTCCTGCCACTCATATTTAACCAGATGTCCACCTGCACTGAAGAGCGACAGGATCCAAACAGTGACATCACTAGGGGATCAGAGTCATACCGACTGGGGCAGATGAGACTTCTCACCCTACTCTAACGAGAGTGGCCATAGTGCTCAAGCCACATCTGTAGCAGGAGAAGGGCTAACATCTGCAAGTAGTGCAGCCCGAATGGCCAGAGTGGTAAAATATGGACAGACAGGATTGAAAGGGTGTGCCAAGGCCACGAGATTCCCTCTGAGCACTTCTGTAATCAAGTGAAGAATTTACTTGTGTGAGTTAAGGGGCACTCTCTCCACACAAGGTG
>NW_022196911.1:63983343-63993317 GCF_008632895.1 Mastomys coucha | reverse complement strand
GTTGTAAGGTTCATCCTCAGTGACCCCTCATGGGCTTGTCACTCCGGCCACCATCCCCACCTTCACCTACAGAATTTTTATCCTAAAACCTGATCCTCTCCAGTTATCTGCAACTGAAGAGGGTGGAAGGAGGAAGCTCAGAGAGCTGGGAGGAAAGATAAAGACAAAGACAGATTTCCTATATTCCTCATTGCTTGACAAGTCTGTTGTAGGCAGGGGACATATCTTTTATGCTTCCAAAGGGTTTTGCATGGCTGTTTGGGTAAGGAAAAGAGAGAGAAGGACTTAATCTTTCTTACTAAGCTGTCAGTCTCGGGGCCTTTATAGGCCCTTTCTTACCCATTTCCTCCTGCAGCCCCAGTCTACGTTTCCCCAGTCTACCCAGGAGACAGCCACTTTATTTACATTTAGACTGAAGGAGTCTGTTGATGCTCTTTATTCAGTGAAGTCTAAGCACTCCTCCCTCTGGGTCAGGTTACTGCGGTGAAGCCTGGCTGCAAACAGAAGCACAACCTCACTTGTGCTTTCCGACCCTTTCTGGCCCAGCCTTACTATCTAGCCAGAATGGACTCCGGAGTGCTGGCTTTCTGCCTCCATTCCAGACTACTCTGCTCCCTTCCCTGCCCCGAGCCAAGCTAACTTGTCCTTTGAGCTAGGAAGAAAAGGTCTGAGTATTACTATTACGCCTTGGTAATAAATAGGCAGATATTTATGGCAGACAGCACTGCATGCCACTCCTTTGAGAGACACTCCACATCCACACTGCCAACTGTCCAGTGCTGAGATTTCTAGTACCATGGCCCAGGATGACCCGAGCCCAGTCCTTTCTCCTGCTTCACGTTTAGTTTCTCAGATTGCATGGCGGTAAGACTTAACATCACAGTGCAGAAGAGCCCCAGCTGAGACTGCGGACTGATGAGGCCCACATCTTTTGCTGTGTCTTCAGACAGCACCTTAACTAACTAGGTCACTGCAAGGGACACTGTGCGCCTATAGGAGAGCTAGCCTTCTCCTAGAGTCCTAGGCACACATGTGGACGGTGTACCCCACTCCTCTGAGCCCCCTCATATACTGGTCCTGCCCGCTACACAAGGTCATTCGTCAGTGCACTGCCCTTCACGTGGTCACTGGTCCCCTGAAGACTTTCTCCTTGTCCCTTTTCTATCTCTTTCTTTTGCCTTAACTGCTCAAACCCTCTCTACTGTGTTTCTTTCTCGCTACCTGAGAAGATGGCTAAGCTAACATACCTTGGGAATGTAACAAGGAAAGCGAGCTAGTTACTGAACCACTTAGGAGTCACTTGAGGCCCAGTGAAGAGAGACATAACCAGGATGAAGGACAGCAGAGAGCTAAACTCTAAAAGATGTGTTCCTACTGGGTATAAAGAAACACAAGCATTTTGTATCCTAGTAAAACCTACCCTGTGGTAAATGTCACTAGAAATGTGAACTCACTTGAGGTTCATACATACAAAAGAACTATGAAGATTAATGAAAATAGAAGCAACCAGTCTGTATGCAGGATATCGAAGAGTTCACTCGCTGGCTACTGTGTTTGTGCACATGCGTGCATGATGGAAGATACAGCTTGCTAGACCTATGTTCTGCACCAGGAAAAGGCTCTTCCCAGGTTGTTTGTGCCTGTGCCTTTATGTCATAACCTCAACTGTCACTGGAAGCCTAAGGGATCCTGTAGCTTCCTCTGGCTCTGAATGTATACCATTTCCATATGCCCCACAGCGTCTAACTAAGGGGGCAGATGGTTTGTATTTATTTCTTAATCCAAATATTCATAAAATGGGTAACTTCTGACATAACGGCAGCCGTGCTCTAGGGAAAGATTTTAAAGCAATAAAAACGTATGGATCTATACAAACACACATATGTGAGAGAACTGTAAGTAAACCTTAGCTACAGAAGATCCAGGCCAAGCTTAAATACAAACACAAGCTCATCTCACCATCCTTCCAAAGCTCAGCCACAAATCTGTCTGATGACTGGTGCAGGAGGGTGGCCACGTTGTCATTCAGGGGGTCCATGTTCTTCATCAGCCACTCATCTGCCTTATAGTCCACCTGTCCCACACCAAAGCCAAGGAGGAAATGAAGAACACACAACTGATTACCATCTGAAGTCTTAATCAAAGACTTTCACTAAACAATCCCACATTGGACTGTCTCAGTGGCAGGTAATATATTTAAATATGGTCACTATCACCTTAGATCACGGTATGTGGCAAAACCACAAAGTAGTTCTTTCTTCCCTCCTCTCTCTCTCTCTCTCTCTCTCCCTCCCTCCCGCCTTCCCTCTCTTGTTGTCTGGAACTCACTCTGTATACCAGACTGTTTTTGAACTCATGGAGATCTGCCTGCCATTGTCTCCCAGGTACTGAGATTAAAGGTGTGTGCCACCATGCGCAGAAGTTCTTAGTTTCTGCATGTGGTGTGCACATGTATATGTGGAGCCTAGGTCCATTTAGATGTCTGTATCACTTTCCATGCCATGTTTCTGAGCAGTCTCTCACTGATCCTATAGCTTGTCATTTCAGCTAAGCCAGCTGAGCAATGAACCCTGGGGACCGGTTTGTCTCCACTGTGCCTCCTAGCATTGGGGTTACAGGTGTTCTCCACCATGCCTGACTTACATGGGTACTGAGAATCCAAATTCCAGCTCCCCATGCTTGGGCAGCAAGCATTTACCTGCTGCGCCACCCCTCCCCCAGCCCCACCACACAGCATTCTAATTGAGTTTATCCTAAGGGTTCTCACCTTCCCCGCATAGTGGATGATACAGAAGTCAGCTTTGTCTTTCAGTTGCCGTGGCTTCTGAAACTTGGAGTGGGAACCTTGCTCCTGAACCAGCTTTTCAACAAACGTTTTGTCTGTAGCTTTGGGGAACCAGCACTCTTCGTCTAGGAGGGCCAGCACGCCAGGGGGATTGGCCTGAGAATGAAAGGCAGTGAGGACTGACAAAGCTAGCAGTGGCACCACCAGGGGGATTGGCAGCTTACTGCCACAACCAACAGCTCTATGAAGATCTATGAAAGAACCAAGCTCTCCAATGGAAGGTATGTCCAAGTCATAACAAGCTAAAAGTTAAAACTCAGATCATAAACTACTAAGTACTGGGAAGAAATGGACAGCTTATCAGATAAGCCTTGAAATCATGAAATATGTACATTGTAAGTAAACTAATTATAGTAGACACTCCACAAAAGCATCAAATCCAGAAGTCAGAAAGGAGCTGGGAAGGGAATGGGAAAAGGGTGGAGGGATCAAAGGAAGGATTTTATGTTCAATGGCTGCTGGGTATACTGTGAAGTTCAACTAGCCAGACACTGTATGTGCTAAGTGATTTAAGTTTTTGTTTAACCCATGATTAAATAGGCTGTACCACTTCTTGTTGGTAAAATATGTAAGGCTATTACTCAGTACAGCATGGTGTTGCTGTTTGAAGAAAAATGTCCCCAGACTCTGGCATTTGAATAATCAGTCCCCAGTTGGTGGTGCTGTTTGGGGAGGCTGGCCTTGTTGGAGGAAGTTCTTGAGGTTTCAAAGCCGCATAACAGCATTCGGGCATTCCTGGTTCTCTCTCAAGCTGTTCCTGCCACCATGTCGGCTGCCACAATCACCTGCCTCAATGGCCTCTCCTCCCTCTGGAACTGTGAGCCTTAGTCTAACCCTTCCTTCTGTCAGTTGCTCTGTTCTATCAAAGCAACAGAAAAGTGACTAATAAATTATGAGAGGGGATAACACAACCGCCAGTCACTTTAAAAGGCTTTGGCAAATCCAGAGACAGTTGCGCCATGCTGGGAGTGTGTGGGGCTACTGGGTATCAGGATTTTACTGGATGGGGTCATGAAAATGTAGAATTAGTGGTGATGGCCACCCATGTTGCTATATAGCACAAAACTGCTGAATTCCAGCCTTAACAGGTTCATTTATGTATGTGAATTATGTCTTCACTAAAAAATAAAAGATCTACAGCTTGCCTTCTCTTGGATGACTTTCTTTTTCAACATGAGTGACTTGAAAACAGAAATGAAGTATTTAGAGAGCAGTAGTGCTTCTGGGCCATTGTTTACTGCTATAGCACCAGCACGGCCAGCCAGCATGTTGACGTGGCACTGAACTCACATTCTCAATCATTCTTGTCTTCTTTTTTTTTTCCTTTTTGTATAAAACTTTAGAAACTATTTTCTTCAGGTATTTACTGGGTAAAGATACTATTTAAAAGGCAAGTAGAGGAAAAAAAAAAGAAGGCAATAGGGGTTACAAGTGAGTATAAATGAAGCAATGTGATGGTGACAGACACGCGCACGAGCTGACTGAAGCACATGGCGTATGGAACCTAGGAACTCTTCTACAGCAAGACCCTTACCCCTTGGTTCCTTCTCAAAGAACTCTCGGGGTTTCAGATCAGTTAAAGAGAGACAATAATCTACATTGTCCAAGGTTGGCTACCTCTGGAGAAGTCATGGTCACAGTGGCAGGCTACTGTGGAGGGTTACAGTGGAAGGGAGTTAATGCTACTGAGCCAGGGTCATAAAGACAAGTAGCAGGGGCTACTGAGCCAGGATCACAGGGGCAGGCAGCTGGAGCTACCATCAGGGGTCTGAGAAATGAAGCATGACACTGATGTTAAGGTCACAGAAACTGTAACATTCAATTTCCAATCCCCTTGAGCAAAAACATTCTTAGATCCTTTTCTGTTTTATTATTTTTATGTGTCTGTGCACATGTATGCTGGTGCCCATGGAGGCCAGGAGGGGAAGTTTACCGCCTCCTGCCTGGAGTGTCTGGGATAGCTGGTTACAGTGACTACTGCACCACCCAGCCCAGTACTTTTCTAAAATACCACTTTCAATGTGTTGGTCATCCCCCTAATTCCAGTCAACAAATCCTGCCCTAGAACGTTCTCTCACTCCCTTCACAGCATCTGTCCCCAGCCTTCTGGCCCAGAACCATCTGACAGACTGTAAGTGAAGCAGGAATTATTATGAAGGACTAGCTTACTCAGTATTGGCAGAGATACTCTGTGGACTATCCCGCATCGTGTGTCCTATTTAGAATGACCCCTCAAACATACTTCAAAAACAAAAAACTGTCAAAATAAAAATACTTACAAAAGGCTGAGCTCAAATTCAATTATTTAAAAACTAAGTTTATGTGACACATTTTGTTCTCAACTAAATGTCCCTGTATTACCTAGGAAGGAAGTGTGCCAAGTGGACTGCCACACACCCTTTGACTGGTACACACCAGTGCTACCATCACACTGGTCTCTGTGGTCTGTGAGGACCACAGCACATTATCTGACACATGCACAGACACAAGGACAGGGGATTCAAGACTGCACTGGAGGAGACCTAATAAAGGCTTTGACTCCCTGATCACTGCTCTTATGTAGATTGTGTTATCAGAATATCATTTTCCTAGACCGTCTGTCTCAGATTATGCAAAAAAGAAAACTAAAGGCTTTGCTCCACAGAGCAGGAAGCCGGGCAGGGAGGAGGCACTCACAGGTCTCTCTATGAGGTCGATGCAGGGCTGCAGGTCGAGGCCGAAGTCGATGAAGTTCCACTCGATGCCCTCTCGCTGGTACTCCTCCTGCTCCAGGATGAACATGGTGTGGTTGAACAGCTGTTGTAGCTTCTCATTGGTGTAGTTGATGCACAGTTGTTCAAATGAGTTCAGCTGAAGGTTTGGAGTCATGGGAGGGAAGACAGGAATACTTAGCCATCTAGTTACCCCAAAAGCTCATTCTAAAGTATTTCTTAGGTATCACAGATACTACTGAGAATAAAGCTGATGACTACCCTAAGGGAGGGCTCTGTCTCTCACATCTACCCTACAACAGCACTGTAGTAAGATAAGAGCGGGCTTGTGAGATTGCTCTGTGAGTAAAGGTGCTTACAGCCAGGCTTCATAAGCTGAGGTCAATCCCCGGGAGTCATGGAGTAGAAAGAACTAACTGACTTCTGTGTGTATGCGCGTACACAAACACTCACACATACAGTATAAGAGAGAGAGAGAGAGAGAGAGAGAGAGAGAGAGAGAGAGAGAAAGAGAGAAAGAGAGAGAGAGAGAGAAAGAGAGAGAGAGAGTAAGAGAGACTAGATAGCCACACCATATTACCAAACATCTCAGTGCTTACTAATGAACAATTAAGGAATAGAAACAAAGAATAAATGAAATAGAAAGCGAGGAGGGGAAGAGCAACATCAGGACCTGGAGAGGAGACGAGGCTCAGGGTATCCTGGTGAGCTCATGGCCCTGTGAGCTGTGGGGAGCTATGGGCTGCACCTGCCTGTGTCCCATTCTCTTCATAGAGGCAGCAGGCTCTACAGTGATGTAAAAGATGGAACTAGGAGTCAGCTTAGGAGCACAGTCAGAGCTTGACACACAATGCTCTTAACGAGTGTAAAGCTCCCACTCTGTTTCTATGGGGTCCTTCTTGCATCAGATACCTGACCTTAGCCAACATCAAATGTAACACTGCCCTGCTATGACAAGTGAATCTGAGCATCCTTCATCCATTAGTGCTGCCACTGCCCTCATTCATCTGTGAACGCACCCCCCGCCCCTGTCCTATTGTTCTGCTTAGTAGAGAGATTAATTAAGACATGTAATTTTCTTAATTTATTCCCCTATAAGAACAACCCATATTCTATTTCCATGCTGTTCACACAAGTAGCATGTACCCATAAATAACCTCTTTCATTATTATAACAAGTGGTTTTAAATTAGAGAGGTTCAATCGGTCTCCATAGAATAGATTTATGGTCTGGAAAGGCCACTCAGTATCCCACAGCCTATGGAGCTGGTTTGCCATTTAGAATGAGGTCATACTGGGAGGGCACTGCTTCCCTTCCAACACTGTATATTACTAAGTGGAATATACTGTATTCCAGTAGCTGCAAGAGCCAATTTCTAGCATCTACTATATAACCTTCTAGTGGCAGTGGCAAAAGCTTCCAAGGTAAGAAACTAAGGACAACATCTAGGTGAGGGACCCAGGTGCTCTCCGGTAGATCTAGGTGAGGGACCCAGGTACTCTCCAGTAGATCTAGGTGAGGGACCCAGGTGCTCTCCGGTAGATCTAGGTGAGGGACCCAGGTGCTCTCCGGTAGATCTAGGTGAGGGACCCAGGTGCTCTCCAGTAGTAGCGCCTCCTTTGGGACTGTGGCTTTTCTGAGTACATCCTACCTGACCAGCCCTAGAATGTAAATTCTTATTAACTAACATAAGTATACCTTTTTTAAAATTAGATATTTTCTTTATTTATAATATCTCCTTTCCTAGGTTCCCCTCCAAAAATAAAATAAAATAAAATAAAAAAACTAAAACTAAAACCAACCCACCCCCTCCTGCTTACTAGCCCTGGCATTCCCCTACACTGGGGCAGAGAACTTTCGCAGGGTCAAGTATACCTTTTAAAGTACAGCAAACAAAACAGTAAGCTTCATATAGATATGAATTTTTGGTTTTGTTAGCTGCTGTGTCTATCATAATGCCTGGCTACTCCCGAGAGGTATAGTGTCTGTTGAATGAGCAACTCCATGTAGCTTTGTTGGAATTTAAGTTATCCACACTAAAAGATATGGTTTAGCTTTAAGTAGACCCATACGATAGGGGGAAAACGGCACACTGAAACATAGCATGCTGTTTTAGGATGCTCAAGCATTTAAAAGAGACTGAGCAGGTAGCGTCAGGGAGAGGACACGCTGTGGACACTGCATACTGTCTGCTCTCTCCACAGCTGTACCTACCTGCCAAACACAGCATCTTCTAAGAGAATTTCAGAATAAAGTCAAACATTTGAGCGACAGCTTGTGAGCCATATTCTTGTACAACTTCGTGTTATTTGTAGACTCCATGGAATTGGAAAGCAGTGTTCCTCTTCCAAAATCCTTTCCCTTTTCATTCACTTGAGTTTATAACCCCCACTTCATTAAACTATCAAATTAAGTCCTCACTAACATTTAAAAGCTTAAAAGGTATGCGTATTTCTTTTTAAAAATATTTTTATTGTATTTTGCGTCTGCATGTATGCCTGTGTACAACATACATGCGTGCCTGAGGTAGCCAGAGAAGGGTATCAGAACTGGAGCTACACATGGCTGTGAGCTGTCACTTGGGTGCTGGGAATCCTGGTCCTGTGCAAGAACAGCAAGTGTAACTGCGGAGCTCTCTCTCTCCAGCCCATGCTTGTATTTCTTAATGAAGACACTCACCCTGTAAGTATGGGGCCAACAAGCACAAAGTCTAAGGCCACGATGAAGGACTGCTCCGCATGGGACTGTTCTCCACCCTGCAGTACCTCATATACGTCATTTCTGGGGGTGCCCTGCGCAGGCTCCTCTATGGCCATTCTAGTGTGTTTCTTCTGCTTTGGTTGTGGCTATAAATGGGAGCCTTTTCTTTGATTGTATCTTCTATTTACACAGTTGGAAAAGTGATAGATTGTTTTTTAATGCAATTTTTAAAAAGTGCCCAGCCATTATAAGATTTCTCAAGGTATTTAGATATTTCATACTACGGTTTCTTAAGGGTTCTTGGCATAGTGGTGCAAACTGAGCGGAGAAAGCTGCTTCCCACAGTGATCCAGTTTGGATGAGGCTGGACTTAGCATTTTATAGTGGGACAATTCATTGCTCAACCATGGCAAAACTGATATACTGGCCAGAGCAGCAGCATTTGATTTGATTTGTCAGAGAAGACAGGTGCACCACAGCTGTGAAGATCCAGATTGTATTTGGATCTGTTTTTATAAAAAAAAAAATTTTTTTAAGACTGAAAAATTTGCCGGGCGGTGGTGGCGCACGCCTTTAATCCCAGCACTTGGGAGGCAGAGGCAGGCGGATTTCTGAGTTCGAGGCCAGCCTGGTCTCCAGAGTGAGTTCCAGGACAGCCAGGGCTATACAGAGAAACCCTGTCTCGAAAAAAACCAAAAAAAAAAAAAAAAAAAAAAAAAAAAAAAAAAAAAAAAAAAAAAAAAAAAAAAAAGACTGAAAAATTTATCTAGTTCTCTGAAAATTTGACAGCAGATGTGCTCATGCAAAGTATTAACTCATCATCGCAGTCTTTGGATGTGACTTCATGGGACACAGGCTGACATCCTGTTATATGCCCCTGTCAAATTGCTCTCCCTGGACCCACTGAGTCCCACAAAGGATGCTCTGGCCCATTACTCTGGACGCCTCAGTATGGCAACTTCTACATCTCTGTCCCCCTCTTCCTTTGATCAACCATCAATTTCTAGCAACTTTGATTTGCTAGAAGGTTGATTTCTAGCAGTCTGACCTTTGATAAATACTCTCTTAGAGAAGCACACTGGATTCCCTGTCCAGGAAGAAAAGCTCTCTGAGCTGGCAGCTTCTTGTCCTTTAAGAATGCCTAACTGCAGAACACTTACTAACAGTCTCTCTACACTCTCTCACTGCCATGGACAAAGCTGTGAACTGAGCGGCCGTTTGCTGTGTATTGTTTGACTCTAATCAAAGAGCAAGAAATGTACCTGTTCTGACTGCCTGGCACTGAACTGCGCGAATGAACCTTAACATCTATTAGAAGAAACAACAACAAAATAGCAAACAGGAGAGAGATGAGGAATACCTCAAAAATTTCAAAACCAGCAATATCCAGGATCCCAATGAAAGAAGCTCCCTGGCGTTTGGTCCTATCCAGCGCTTTGTTGATGCGGTGAACGAGCCAGCGAAACAACCGCTCATAGGTAGCTTTTGCCAAGGCTTCCACTGCAAAATCTGCCTGTAATCAGATAACATCAACCCTTTATCCAGGAAGCGGTCTCAACAAGACATTAGTAGCTGTAATATGGAGTTCAATGCTACACAGATCTCAACCACTGCTTAGTTACATCTCAGTGTTGGATATCAATTGAGCCATTAGTATACTTAATGAGAATGTGGTTAATCACTTCAGGGTTGGGCAAAGCCCCTCCCCCCCCCCCCCC
>NW_022196911.1:63950192-63983328 GCF_008632895.1 Mastomys coucha | reverse complement strand
CCCCCCCCCCGCCTTAGAGCCTGGGGCAACTGCATCTGTCTCACTGGCTTGCTTTCTTGGCAGTGTGCCCCTGAAAAAAAAATCACCTTCTAACCTTCTTAATCAAAGCTATTAATATCCTTAAAGCCATTACAACCAAAGAGCATGCATGACCCCTCTGCTCTTGCTATTCTTCTACCCAATAAGAAGACAGTGAAGTGGTGGCCTTTGTCTTGTTGGCTGCTACAAAACACAAGATTTGTCTGTCAAATTATATATCAGCTAGGGGACAACTGGAGAAGACATTTCCCATTTACTTACAAAAATCAATTTAAAATTCCTTAAAGGGGAAAAAAAAAGTAAACTACTAAAAAAAAAAACAAAAAACAAAACTCATTTCATTTCCAGACAGTTCTGTATGCTCTTACTAACTCGGTGTGGTACATGTCAAGCAGGGTAACTGACCGCAATTTATCATTTCAGTGCTTGTTAAGAAGCGCCACCACTGGACTCACCTGCTCTTTGGTCTGGGCTTTCTGTACGTAATCTCGGCCAACTTTGATCCTGGGCGTGAGGATAGCCCGAGTGAACTCCATCACATTCATCCCGAGCAGGTGGCAGAGCTTCTGTGCAACTGAAGTGTAAAAGATTCCTAAATGCTTTATTTCTGCTTGGCATCCAACCATGGCTTTAAAGCAATGGAAAGCTTTTATCTTCAAGTCAGGTGACGAATGCTTTCTGCTCTTCTGGATCAACAATACATTAGTGAGACAGAAAGCCTTTGCCATCCTGGCCTTCTAGAAGAACGAGCTCTTTGTCTACCTTTGGGTCACAAAAGAGTCCGGGTGGTCCAAAGCTCTAGGAAGATGAACCACTGCCTGGCCAAGAAATGCTGACCGTGACCCAGATATGGTGGTGCATGCCTTTAATCCGCACTCAGCAGAGGCAAATGGATGTTTGAGAGTTTGAGCCAGCCTGATCTATACAGTGAGTTCTAGAACAGCTAGGGCTAAGCAGAGAAACCCTGCCTCAAAAATAAAACAGGAAATAGTGAGCATGATACAGGAGGACAGCCAGTCCCTCAGGAGTCGCACAGAAATAAACACTAAGGAACCTCAAGTGGGTCACCAAAAAGGGCTATTTCTGGGAGGATTGTGTTTTTGGGTACATGTACATGTGTGTACATGCAAGCTACAGGGCACCCATGGGTGCTGTTACTCAGGTGCCATCCACCTTACTTCTGAGATAGATTAGGCTGGGCTGGCTAGACAGGGAGCCCCAGGGACCTGCCAATGCCTGCCTTGCTTGATTACAAGGATGTGCCTCCCACTTGACTTCTTATGTAGGTGCTGGGATGGAACTCACGTCCTTAGCACTCTACCATATGAGAGCATCTTCCGACCCCAAAAGACTATCTCAAGGGTGGGAGATGTGACTTTACTATATGGGTACTCACTGACTATATAGTGCACAGAGGATACCCCAGTGAGACCTTGGGGCAAAAGAGGTTCCTTATGTTCCTTCAGAAACAATCTGTTAGCTCAAAATACCTGTAACCACATCCTCTTGATGTGTAACTTTTACTCCTGACCAGTGTTTAAATTCATTGTCAATGTTTAGAGACAGAAAAACTTCACATTAAAAACAACAACAACAAAAACCCAACGCCCTCTAGATTTCCAAGGAGTCCGCACACAGCGCATCCCTGAAGTCAGGAGTCTCCAAGGCAGAAGGATCCAGGAGTCTGAGGCCACATGAAGTACACAGCGAGGGGCCACATCTCAACCTAAGGGGAAGGCAAAGCTTACCCGTGTTCTCCGGCATGGAAGCTTGGTCAGTGTTCCTCTCCTTTTTGAAAGAGATGTTTCCAAACTGCAGCACCGAAGACACGACTTTAAGCATTGCTTTATATGGATAAAAAGAAAACAAACAAAAAAAATGATCAAAATGTAGCAGAGACATAGCCTAACTTATCTGGTATCAAAAGCTGGCCCGCATAACTCTTTGGTAATTTTTCAGGGTTTCTCGTTAGCGCCCCAGTTCTCTAATGTGGGTTCTCTATACCAGATTCACAGTTCTAACAGTGAAGAGCAGAGAGCAGTACACACGTACAGAGGATCTCTTCGTGAGAGAAGCCCATTATGTGCATGGCTTCCATGGTCTCCTGAAAGTTATCCTTGTCTTGCTGGCCAGGAATAGGAATATAGCCATTGGAGAGGAATCTGTAGTTATTAAAACTTTCCAGGAGTAAGTCGGCTAAAAGGAAAGACAACGACATCAGTTTAACTCAGACATCAATTTAACACCAACAGACTGAAGTATCTGCCTAAAGACACTGAGAACTCAGCCTGAGAACTCAGGAGAACAGGCTTGCCATCTAGACCATCACTGGCGCATGTTTCCCTGTTAATTCATGTATACATAAACATACAGGGTTTTCCAGTATTTGTTTCAATGACGAAAAAAAAGATATTCACACTCCCGCAGGTTTTTGTTTTGGCATAGTAATTTGTACAATTTTCTGCCTTGAGCATACTACACACAGGCTCTACCAGAGGTAGCCCAGGCCCCTACGCTGGTTTGTTCAGTGGTTATCTTGCTTTTAGAGATAGGAAACAGGTCATAACGTGACAGGAGCTATGCAATACCACCAGTAGCTACTCATACTGCAGGGGCCATGCGATAAGAACAACCTTTTTTAGCGCATACACTCAGTGGTGCTCAACGATGTTTCCCAGTAGGGACAGACTAGATAGAGCAGGGCTCCTTATGCCCCAAATGGACACATGATCATGCCCCAGCCTCTGCTCTCCTTGTAATCAACTCTCTTGCACTTCTGTAGAGGATTCCCATGGATTACTCCTTTCCCCAATTTTTAACTATGTCACATTGAACCTTGATTAGGACGGGTTTGCTTCCCCCAATGCCTTCTTTCAGCACCTTGAAAATCTTCTGGTTAATTCTAGTTGCAGACTCCTTACCTGTCTGCTGACAAAAGCCCCAGAGTCTTATTCTCTTCTGATGTATCATCTTGAGTGGTCTCTTTAGCAAGCCTATGTGTGGCTGAGTTTTTACTGCTTGCAGGTTTCCCTATGTAATTTCTAGTTCCATGTACTAACAGTGCTCTAGGTTAGAAAAGACTTACTGCACTGTGTAACTAAAGATACATAATATACATATATATGTATACATATGTACATATATGTATATATACTAATATACACACACACACACACACACACACACACACACATATATAGTAACTGTGTACATACACTGAGTTTAGGACTCAGAATATGAAAATTATACATCTCTTTCCTTAATATATCTGAGTCAGCAAAATTCTTGCTCACCAGGGAGTCCCTGGCTGGCCTGAAACTCATTCTGTAAACCAGACTGGCCTTAAGCTCTAGAGGACCATCTGCCTCTGCCTCCTGAAAGCTGAGGTTAGACCATGCTTGGCTTTAATTTCTTTTTCACATTAAATGTATTTATTTGAAGAACTTTACTTTCCACTCTGCCCAGTCCTAAGCTTCCAGTCCTTGTGAGTCACACTGATAATCATCCACTACGTACTCATCCTAGTACTGTACAAATACAGTACCTGCTTAGTTGTAAATCAGTGAATAAGAGCTTCTATTCTATACCTTATTAATTTGTTCTTTTATATTTCTATTATAAATGTTAGGACAGAATCTTACAAAGATAGCTTTTAACTTAATTTAAGACAGGATCTCTTTATGTATCCCTAGCTGTCCTGAACTCTCTATGTAGACTAGGCTGGCCTTGAACTCAACAGAGATCTGCTGGGCTCTGCCTCCCACCTGCTGGAATTAAAGGTATATACCACCACATCCAAGTCTAACTTTATTTAAAGAAAAACTTCAAAAGCAATATACCCAAACTCACACATCCGCTTCTTAAGTTCAATGGTCAAAAAGACAACTGAATATAGGTAGAAGACTAAGAACCTCAATACTTACACTTCAGGTGTTCCCCTGCTCCAGAGAGCAACTGATAAAAGATATGAAATGTACGTTCATCCTTAGCTTGACGAACAGCACGAGACTTTTCCAGAAGGTCTGAGCAGAGAAGGGTTAAGGATGTAGTAACTAAGAGGAGGCCTTCTATAATGTCTACACACAACTTTCTTTCTTGGATTCACACACACACACACACACACACACACACACACACACACACACACACTATTCCTTCAGGCCACTCTATTCAGTGACATGTCCTAGGATTATTTTATGTATCTGAAATGTCCTGTCTTTGCTCTAACTTGATTAACATAAAATGAAAGTACTTTAACTCTATAATCCCATAGATTTGTCTCACTGAGTAGAGGCACAGGCTAGGACCACAAGAATACAGTAAAGAGTGGGCAAACAATCTCAGCTGTCCAGTCCTGCACCATAGGGGGAAGAGGGAGCCATAGGCTTCTCCACACTCAGGCCTACAGGTTTGTGGCTGGTTTAAAGATTTGCTATTTATTTTTATGACTACACATAAGGGCCCGTGTGAGTTTATGAGCACCATGTGCATGCAGTGCCCATAGAGGACAGGAAACTGCATTGGATCCCCTGGAAATGGAGTTACAAGCATTTGTGAGTTGCCTGTCATAGATGCTGGGAATCAAGCCAGTGCCCCCTGCAAAAGCAATACGAGCTGTGAAGTGCTGAGCCAGCTTTCCAACCTCAGTGGCCTGTTTTTGAAAGCAGTAAGAAAGATATCCATACCATTTTGGAGCTGATAACCAGTGACAGAAAGTACCTGCATGTGCCATAATGTCGCCAAGTTCTCACATCAGGTGCACCAGCACAAATGGCTACTTATGGCTGCAGGGAAATGAAGCCACTATTTTGGACTCAACTCTGGAAAAGGATACATGTTTCAATGTTGGCCCCAACAATATAGCCAGTTACATCAAAGTTGATCCGGATAAATTTGCCCTGAAAATAAAGAGAGAAAAGCAGAGATGAATAATGTCACAGAGGACTTGAGCACTGTTGGAGTTAGGCCTGGTTCTGCCTCAAAGTCCATGCTCAGATCCAAAATATATTTACAAATGCCTTGGCCATGTAGCTAGACTCTTCTATGACTAAAATCATAACTTAAGATAACCCACTTATTTTAACCTACATTCTACCATGTGGCTGGTTACCTGTGCTCAAGCACCATAGGTCCATCTCCTCACATCTTCCTGGAGCAATCTCTCCCTATGCCTGGCAGTATCCCAGAATTCTTTCTCCTCCCAGATGTCCCACCTTCTGTTTCATGCCTAAGCCATAGGCTAGAGGCTTTTAAATTGAGAGATGATAAATCTATATATTAGATAAGATATTCTCTCTACAGAGCACTATAGTAAAACAAGACAATATGCTCCATCTCAAATACAAAGAGAAGTCTCCTCCATATAACAAAGGGACAATAGGATAGAGCATGTCCTAGACTGAACTGTAACAAAGCTAGAAACTGACAAGATGGATCAAGAGGCACTTAGTGGTCAGAGGGCCCAAGTTTGCTTCCAAGCACCCACTTCAGGTTCACAACCACCCATAACACTGTTTTCAGGGCCCGGCAGCCTCCTCTAGCTTCCCCAGGGACCCATGCACATGGCACACACTCATACAAATATGCACATGCATATAGTAGAAAGGAATTAACCCAGCCAGTAGAACTTGAAAGCTTTTTCTACGTAGTCTGGGGTAGGAGGCATCTGAGAGGAACACCACAGCTAGACTTCAAATGTTAGGCTTGAAGTTTCAAATAGTAGAGATCAATTTGTAGGAAAACAGAAATAAATCCATTGAAAAGCGGAGTGTGAGGGAATATGAATAGACCACTCAAACCAGAATACTTTCTTCTAAAATGACAGTTTTATAAATGCTAAGCCACTTGACTCTCTTATGTACCCTTGAGAGAGAAAAGGTTTGGGGTATGGCTCAGTGACAGAATGTTGGCCAAGCATGCACAAGCTGGGTTTGCATCCCAGTATTCCTGCCATAGACTGACAGACAAAAACATTCCGAGAAAGAGAAAACAGTGATTGTTTCATAATTCTTTGATAGTTATTATTACACTGAGTACCCAAACTGATAAAGACAGCTTAAACAAGAAAGGGGACAAAGATAAATCTGATTGTGGCTTGCTATACTTATAAGATATAAAAGGCCAAATCAAACACTTCCTAAACCAGGACCATGAACAATGACTGGGGAGGGTTGTTGGTCAGAACACTGCTAATAGTCATCAGCAAGGTCTTAGCAGCCATCCTCTGAGGGAATGGAAAGGACTTTGATTAGTTGCCGCATGAATCACATATATATGATACCTTTGGCATCTATTCACTGAAAACCTTACCACATATATACAAATGCATACAAGATCAAACTTCTGGTGTATTTAATTATGTTCCTTGAAAGTTAAAAGCAGGCCATAAAAAAGGTATCTCTCGTCCACGTTTTACATATTGAGAGTCAACGGGCTGTGGTGGTTTGGGTGAGAACAGCCCCATAGGCTAATATTTGAATGTTTAGTCCACGCTGGTGAGCTTTTTAGGAAGAGGGGTGACACTGGGGGAGGGCCCAGTCTTGCTTTCTCTATCTTTGCTTCCAACTTGAGATCAAAGTTGCCGGCTTGCTGCCTCACTCCCCACCACGATACCCCTGACATGCACTAACCCTGTGAAACTGTAAACAAGCCCCCAGTTAAATACTTTCTTCCCTGAGCTGCCGTGGCCATGGTGTTTCCTCACAGTAACACAACAGTAACTAAGACACAGGCCAACTTAAGAGGATGCAGTGGTTACTATAGTAGTCTCGCAGGCAACCTCAGCTTCTAAAAATTAGTATTTATTTGTATATATATATATGTGTCTACATGGGTTTATGTGTTCCACATGTGTGGCAGGAGTCCAGAGACACCAGTAGAAGCTGTCAGATCCCCAGGAACTGAATGAAGTTGCAGGCCATTGTGAGTCACCTGATGTGGGTGTTGGGAACCAAACTCAGGTCTTCTGGAAGAATAGCAAGTGCTCTAACCACTGAACTATCTTCCCTGTTCCCAGTCCTATTCTTCTTATCGTTTTAAACTCTGGGGATAAGGTGCCAGGGCTTGAACATGCTAGGCAAGGACGCCATCAACTGGACTACAGCCCTAACTATTATCTTAACCTTTTCGGCATAGCTGGTAACACATATAAACAACGATCCGATTCTTGGGATGATGGAAGAGCGCCGTGTTTCAACACAGAATGAAAATAAGATCACTAATACTCCATCTGTTCCTAAGATCTAGGAAATGATCCAAAGGATCCATCTGGTGATTACAAGACAGTGCATTTATTCCATTTTAAAGATAAGTTTATTTTGTCTTTGTTCCTGGGAAGGACCTCCGTCCCTCCCTAAAAAGAATAAAGTTAAACCATTACTCCATATGGATAGTTAACTGTTGGAAAAAACAAAAAAAACAAAAAAACAAAAAAACCAACCCTCAGAAACTAAAATTGGGTCCTGATGTTATAAAAATGGGTTAAAATTCCCCATAAATTTTAAACAGCTGTTCCATCCATACAATAGCTCACTGAGTTAATTAAGAGCTGCTATTTTAAGAGACAGTAGTCAAAAGACTGTTCTTATTCCAAGGCTACAAAGCACACATTGCCAGAACTGCCAAGCACATGGTCCTCAAGCTTCTTATCTCAACACTACAGGAAGGTTCATCAAAACCATGGGTGTCGCCCAATTCCAACGTAAAACAGTCCGCTCACAAAACTCATCATATCCAGTGAACTGGCTGACAGCTTCAGCAACATGTCTAACTTCTCCACTGAGCGTGCGACAGCATACTGCTTAACTGACTGAGCTCTACCAGGCTGGGTATGTACCGTAGGATATCAAGACAGCATAAGAGGGACACCTTTATACCAGCAGCAGTCACAAGGACACGTCTCGGAGTCAGCCTAGGTGCCTGTCAACACATGTATGTACCTATAACACAAGCTGCGTGACATTTTCAGGACAACTGTGGATGGAACTGGGGGGTAAAGGTGAGATAGCTCGACACAGAAGACAGGTTTTTAGGGAAGAGAACATAAATGCCTGCCCGGGGAAAGAGAACAGAGTCCAAAGAGAAATGGAAGAAAATTCAGGTTTTGGCTTTCATACTTGCTGGCCTCTGAGGGAATGTTCTAAAATACTTTAGCTATGTGGTTACCTACTTGGACAAACACTGGGGTGCCCAGCATGGAATGCTCCAGACTCCCTCAAAGGAACTAGCATTTCCAAATTAGTACATGCAAAGTTCTAGAATTGACTCTACCTCAAAAGCATAAAAAAACTTTGTAAAGTTGAAAATTTATCCACTCCTAAGCCAAATGGCACTTATGCGCAGATATTTGACAAGATGGCACCAAAGACTGATAACAAGATAAAGCAAAATTTCAAAACTTAAACATTTTACTGAATATGCTCAAATAACCCAAAAACTTAAATCTACTAGATTTCAATGTTAAACCTTTAACATTATAAAAAGGGGACAGAATCTGTAAGTTGGAAAGTATTACACACACACACACACACACACACACACACACACACACACACACACACACTCATTCCAAATGAATGTTTCTAGTGAAACACAAATCCAGACTAAACTGAGAAAAAGAGTTGGTCCTCTATCTCTTAAATATTATGTGAAGAGACTCATGCTAAACATACCCCTGTCCACATTTGATCTCCATGAAGTTAAGATTACTCAGGGCAGTCACCCAGAATCTCACCAATAAATAAGCAAGGAAAAAGGCCGCAAATACGACCAGACACTGTACAGTGGTCATAGCTGCACTGCTCACTGGGACAACAGTCACAGCTGTCCTTGGCTTCACATGGCCTGTTGGAAATGCTGCTCATTAACACCGAACTACACCCCAGACTTAAAATACAACTCTTAGGAATTTCATTTTAACAAGACATCCTGGATATTGCCTGTTTTAATTCTATAATGAAAATTCGCTATCTTATTTAGTTAATATTTGTTCTGAGTTGACAGGCTTTTCTGGGAATTCTCTGGAGGGGCTGTCAAAGCATCTGCAGCAGTTGAACTGAATGAATTATTAGCAGCTTCTATAGGGGAAAGGCAGGTTTGCTTTATACTCTGAGATTATTTCTCCCTTCCTAGTTTGGCACCTAACACAACTATATATGAGCCATGCTTTACTTTAAATACTCGAGCAATGATCGTGATGTATATGTATTCTGTTTTAAATTCTGTCCTGGAGGCAGCCATTTTCCTTAAACAAGGACAGTCATGTGAGGAGTAGTGGCTAGGGTTAATCCAAAGGCCAGATGGCCACTGCAAATGTTTCAATTATCCTAATCTCCAAACCCTTCAGAAGCTCTGCTGTTACTAAAATGAGTTCACATGTGAACTAAGTGGCCTGGTACTTAATGTAATGGATATTAGAAATTACCAGGATAGCAGGAGCAGTGATGAGATAAGGCCAACCCTCTCTACCTAGGTCTGAATACCATGTTAAGACTGGGTACCCAGAAGGCCTGGGTGCTAGGAGCTCTGCAGAAGGCTCGGCTCTACAAGGGTAAATGTGAATGCAATGATGATCTGGGAGGCCGGCTTTAGAGCAGACTGTACCCCATCTCTGATACTGTCACACAAGCTACAGCTGACTTTTCAGGGACAGCTGTGGTCAGGGGACTTAGGGGTTTTAATGTTTGTAACACATATGAGGGTGTGAACTTGTGACTCGATTTCATTATAATCTAAGAATCAAATCAGAGGGAGGCGTCTATACCTTTGCCTTGCTTTCACAACTAGAAGCTAATTATCTACCAGAGGCGGAATTCCGCAGAGCGGAATTGTTAAATTGGCTCAGGTTGGTTTAACAGTGGAATGCAATCAATATAGAAATAAGCACTCGTGCAAATAGATTTCCAAGTAATCTGTCTGCGGCTTCAAGCCACCATGTTAAACTGAAGTCCTGTTTCAAAGTTGCATTGAGAGAGAGCCATCGCCCATAAATTGCCTCCATCTGGGATGCATTTTGCCTCTCATAAACAGTACCGGACTCACTGTGGATGATTATTTTCATAAGAGCAATGCTCTCCTGGAGAATCCCTTAACACAAAGCACATGCCAGCATCTTTAGAAGAAAAGATATCTTCAGGAAATTAGCCGGCTATATCAGATCAAAGAAACAGAACCAAATGGCTTCTAAAGTTCAGCGTCTATAGTTTCAAATATTTTCCCTGCAAGCAGGCTGCTTGTAAAGAGTCACTGCATGAAATCTTACTGTACACACAACTCATCTTTTACCATCAAATCACTTTCAGGATGACACCAATGGCTAATCTCAAGCCTGTCCTGTCCATGGAGTCAAACACCTCCCACATAACTCCAATCCACATTCCTAAAACAGGAATACACACACTTGGGATGTGTAACACAGAGTGAGCGACTGCCAGGACACAGTGTGTCCCGAGAATGCTAATGTTTAAACCAAAGGAAGGTGAGTCCTATGGGGCAGGACTTAGTTAGGCATTCCCCAGGCCTAGAGTGCAATGGGCACTTAGGAGTATTTTGATGAAATGAATCCTATTAAATACATCTTCTTACATTGTGAGGCACAGTGCTGGAACCAAGTACACAGTGGGGAACAAGGCAGACAGAGTCCCCACTGGCTGAGCTCAGGGGAGGAACTACAATCAAAATAACTGGCTGTGAGAAGAAAACAGTTGGGGAGCAGAGAGAAAGGTGGTCATATCTCAGACTCATTCTGGAGGGTTAACTGAAGTCCTTGCCACCTGGGAGAGGGGCCAATAGAAAAGGTCTGAATTCTTAGGAATTTTGACTTCCCAGGTTTTTTCTGTTTTTATTTTGCTTTAATAAGCTTAAGTAAGATTTTTGGTTCAATTTATTGACATAAACCATAATGGAACAAATTCTGAAAGAAGATAAATTTCCATTTGAGTCTGCTAAACCTTCATATTTATAAGACACTCACAGAGACGCCACTTGGGCAGCAGAATTGCTCGGCAAAAAAGAGGTGCTAATAATGAACTGACTGCACAATGAACCAACACTCAAATCTAAATTACGGCAGAGTCATCATCAGAGGGTGCTGCCGGGACCCAAAGGCATCGGCACAGAGGGCCAGGGAGAAGAACCGGAACTGAACAGTACTCAATCAATGAAAGTAATTACATAATTGTCTTTTAAGAAACTACTAAAATCAGACACCTGTTTTACTGTTATGTAGGTACCACCTCGCTCGTAGAAAGCTACTAAACCATTTCTAAGGAACAAAGCAAATGAACAAAGAAATCCTCAATACTGTACAAAAAAGTGAAAACCTGAGAAAATTCCTTTGCTTTTTGAATGAGAGTTATAGCTAAGACTATTATATTGCCTCAATCACTCAGGCACTTGTAGGCAAGGACTGAGGCAGAGACCACGGAGGAATGCTGTTTACCGGCTTGTTCAGCTTGTTTCCTTATCCACACCAAACTCACCTTCCAAGGGCATGACACCACTCACAGTGGGCTGGGCCTGCCCACATCAATAATTAATTAAGAAAATGCCTGTAAACATGCCCACAGGCAAATCTAAAAGGAGCAATTCCTCTTCCCTCTACCCAGGTGATACTGTGTCCAACCGCCAAAAACCAACCAGCATGCTCACACACTCTGTAAATACACTGCAGAGGAACCAGCGTACTCACACACTCTGTAAACACACTGCAGAGAGCCAGCGTGCTCACACACTCTGTAAACACACTGCAGAGAGCCAGCGTGCTCACGCACTCTGTAAACACACTGCAGAGAGCCAGCGTGCTCACACACTCTGTAAATACACTGCAGAGGAATCAGCGTGCTCACACACTCTGTAAACACACTGCAGAGAGCCAGTGTGCTCACACACTCTGCAAACACACTGCAGAGAGCCAGCGTGCTCACGCACTCTGTAAACACACTGCAGAGGTGTTAGTTTAGTTTGAGTGTAAGTCAAGAGCACAATTTTGCAACTGCAGCATAACTGGCATTTGGGACCAGGTAGTGGGAACTACCCTGTGTATTATGGGAGCTTACCTCTGACCTCTACCCAACAGATACCAACAGCATATCAATAGCCTTCCCAGTGGCTGAATGTCTCTTGGAGAGCCCCCAATTAAGAACCAGGAAGAGGGGCTGGATGTGGTGGCACAGGCTTTTAGTCCCAGCACTTGAGGGGCAGAAGCAGGTGGACCTCTGTGAGTTCGAGGCCAGCCTAGTCTACAGACTGAGTTTCAGGACAGCCAGAGCTACATAGAGAAACCTTGTCTCAAAAAAACAAACTAAAAAACCAACCAAACAAAAACAAAAAAAAAAGCAAAAAATTAACATTTAAAAATAAGTAACATTTAAAAAGGAATAATGTCAGTTATACATCAGGGCCATATGTCAACAATGGAGATCCTCTGAGGATCTGGGGTAGCCGGAGATTGTTAGCTGGCCCCGTTACTGATATCACACTTTTAGTTCCCTCCCTCAGTGTCAGACCATCAAGAAGGATTGATATGAAAGACATTTTGAGTAGTTTTCTCTCTTGGATCACTCCTTCTGTGGGAAAACAGCAGGCACACAGTGAGGACACTTAGGCAGCTTCCCCGAGGCTCAGCTGCTGAGGCCTGGGGTCTTTTACCGCAGCTGATGGGAAATTGACCTTCCGGTCAAAAGCTGCCTGCATAAGCCTGGAGGAAAAGCCTCTAACCCGGCAGGCCTTTTCAGCACTGCCGCACTAACTCACAATGTTAAAACCACAACCTCACAGGAGACACTGAACCAAACTACCCAGCTGAGCTATGACCAAAGTTTCAACACCCAGAGATTGTGAAAAAATGTTTATGTCTGTATCTTCTGGGGTCATTTGCAATAAGAAACTAAACACAAAAAGAAGTAAAAACATGCCCTGGCAGGGGATAAATTCTTATCACTTAGTAATAGGATCACTACGCTATTTACCACTAACAGACATAAATAATGTTTTAGTAGCAACTTCTCTTTTCTAGGTAAAAATAAGACTACTATGTAGTACAGTTTCTCCTGTATTTAGACTGTGGTTAGGGACAGGCTGTGTGTGTGTGTGTGTGTGTAGGGGGAGTCCAAAAAGATAGGTAGCTGGATGTATGTGGTAAATTAAAGGATTTTCCACAAATCTGTACTTGAAAACCTTCATGGAAAAAAAAGTCACAAATCAAAACTGGGAGCTCACTGCTTCTGTCACCGCACTAAACACAGGGCTTTTCAGGAAGGAGAATTTAAGATTCAACTATGGCACAGGCTCAGTGTGGATGGTCCAAGGAAGGACGGGCCTCTAGTTCAAGTCTCACCAGACCATTTCTAAGGCAGGCACAGGCATCTCTTGACAACCACAGGGATTCTCACCCCACTTTGGACAAACAATTCAAAAGGAATTACTAAATAAACTTTGAATGAAGCGAATCTTCAAATGTTCCTTACTAGGAACAAACACTATTCCAAACAAACAGATCACTATTTCCTCCTTAATGTGGAGAGCCTCGAACTGCAACTCTCTGAGGCTGAGGCAGACCAACTGTGGTACCCCACCTCACGTTAAAGTTCTAGCCCCAGCACTTTAGGGTATATTTGGGGGAGTGGGCCTTTAAGATGATAATTAAGTGAAAGGGGCCTTAATAGCAGATAAGTGTCCTGATACAAAGAGGAGATGGAGACAGGGAGAGAGAGAGATCTGGTAAAAAACGACCATCTGTAAAACAAGGAGAGAAATCGTACAGAAAACCAAACCCACTCGTGTCTTAACCTCTAACTCAACCTCCACAAGAACACATCTCTGTTGTCTCACCTACAGTTAGAGGCCCGTGCTTACAAGGCTAGGCATCGGTGACAACTGAATCTGGTCCCTGTTTCACTAGTCATGAAAGCCACACCACCAAAAGATGTACATACACCCACAACGTTACACACTCAATTTTAAAGAGCATGTAACAGTGATACTATGTTCTCCAAAATGTTCATGGAAGACTCATCAGACCTGAAGTGCTTCCTGTCCTGGTGTCCGTACTCTCACCCATACTTTAGGAAGGAGAAGGGAAACTGTCAAATCCGAACAGTTTAAGTAGAAGTCATTGAATAGTAACAGTTCTTGGATAATAGAAAAAAATTCTCCCTTAGTTAAGCCGAGCGGAAAGAAAAGCTATCCAGGAACTGACACAGTTGAAGAGTTAAGAGAACAAGCTGTAGCCCAGGTGTGGGGCGCATCCTTGATCCCAGGGCTCAGGAAGCAGAGGCAAAAAAACCCAAAACAACAAAACCCTCTGAGTTCAAGGCCAGCCTGGTCTACAGTGCAAGTCCCAGGGCAACCAGGACTACGAGAAAGACCCTGTCTCAAAGAACAAAGAAAATAAGTTGTAAACAGAGTCATACTAGTGAGAAACATTCTGCCCATAGCCCATAGAAATAGCAAGCTATAAAAAGAACAACTCACATTGCACCAAAACCAGCTTCGTTACCATACCCATTGATTTGCTAAGTACTCAGCACACACAACATTTATCTTAGTGAGGGTGACCATCTGTGTGATGAAGCACCAGGACCAAAAGCCTTTTGGGGAGGAGACGGGATAGTTGGTTTATACATTCCCAAGTCAGGTCATTGAGGAAAGTCAAAGCAGAGACTCAAGTCAGGAGACGTTTCATGAGAAATCTGAAGAAGTCCAAGTTTTGGGGCTTTTCAACTTACAAAGCGAGATGAGTTATCATTTTTCACAGTCTTCGCATTTCCAAATGATTCCAGAATTGGATTTGCTTGTAAAAGCTGCCGTTCAAGTTCCCCCTAAAAGACATCACACATACACATAGACATACACACACATAAATAAGAACAGATGTACGTTAATCTCCTGTCTTTACTTAGTACTTGGGGTGAAAAAAATACACCCCCACCCCCCTTCCTGACACTTTCATCCTGCTGCCATCAGTGACCTCTGCTGGCTCCTATGCCTGCATATGACAATGGATTCCACTGGAATAAAAAAAAAAAAAAAATCAGCATCCAGAAAGGGGTCGGGAGAAGAAAATGTCATGCTGGACAGATAACAATTTAAACTAGGCAGAAAATAAAACATCGCAAATGGTTTCCATGAAGTGAAATCAAGTGTAACACTCGGCTTAAGAACACATTATTGCTGCTGTTATTTTTATTCTGCTTTGGATGTAGGATTTAAGATGGCCGACTGAATAATCTCCACCACATTGTTATCCTCCCAAGAGCCTTCACACAGCATGGCCAGTGTTGGGACAACAGCCCCTCCACGTCAGAGGCTGGCAAAGACAGCAAGGCAGTCACTTCACTAACAAGTACAAGACTTGGCACGAAGTATGCTTTAGTCAGTCTTTGTATGCAAATCAGGCTACAAGACAGATCTCACAAATGAGAGGCCCAGTCCATGAAGCTCAACAGAAAGCTGCAGGGGAAAGCTGATGCCAGGCTTCGCCAAGAAAAACACTAAAAAGTGATGTTGTGTTTAGGGAATGTAATTTCAGATTCTCTAAGGAAAAAAAAAATTCCTCATGTAGAGTTTTTAAGTTAGTGGTCATCAAGCGGTGCATGATGCATGCCACTATCAAATCTCAAAACAGGAACAAATGCACACTGTGGTATTACCTTACAATTCATGGATCTGGGGCATCAACATGGCCAACTGAAGACCCCAGTTTTGGCATCCCCCTGGTGGGGACTCTGTGACGGGATGCACTCTGAAGAGCAGGACAGTGTTCCCAAGGCACCCACAAAATATGAGGATGTGCTCCTGATGTCTACCTGCACAGCCCAGATTCTCACAGGCCTTAACCACAGCCGACCACTGTGCTCAGCTGACTGCTCCTGGTAATCCATTGCCTGGTATCACCTGACTTTCTGGGCATTAGGTAAGATGTCCAGGGCATTCTCTACAGTGAATCTTAGTTTGACTTAAAGACTTAAACCTGTTTTTATGGAAATCTCTGTATATTATATGCAAATAATTTTCCCTTTTTTCCTTTTTCCTTCCTTCCTTTCCCTTTTGGTTCTTTTGATACAGGGTCTCATTATGTAGCCCTGGCTGTCCTTGAACTTACAATGTAGTACAGGCTGGCCTCCAACTCACAGAGATCCACCTGCCTCAGCCTCCTGACTGCTGGGATTGAAGGCATGTGCCACTACTCCCAGCCATTAACTTTTCTTAAAGATGTTTGGAATCCTGAGCTAAATAAGATTACTGCAAGCTGTTATTACTAAGGTCTGATATCAGTTGGGGATGTAGGTCAGAGGCAGAATGCTTGCCTAGCACATGCAAGGCCATAGGTTCAACCCCTAACACTGCAGGGTTGGGGGACAGGGGGGACTGGTACTATTCTGTGAGCTGCCACTTCCCTCAGCGTGTTCATGACTGAGACCTTGCAATGCTTGTAGCACACTAATTCTGTGGCCAGTTGTATGACCCTCCAAAGGCCCCTTCTTGTCTTTGCTATTCAATTTAGTTTGTGGAACTGGAATGCAGAAATTGTCTGGGAAACTGATGCTGTGGTAAGTGAGGTGAACCAGAGATCTGAAATACAGATTCCTTTTTTTTTTTTTTTTTTTTGGTTTTTCGAGACAGGGTTTCTCTGTGTAGTCCTGGCTGTCCTGGAACTTACTCTGTAGACCAAGCTGGCCTCAAACTCAGAAATCCACCTGCCTCTGCCTCCCAAGTGCTGGGATTAAAAGTGTGAGCCACCACAGCCAGCTCAGATTCCTTAAAATCATGCACCATCCTTCCAAATTATGATAAGAAGATTGACAATCTCTTTTGAGGTGTCTTCCTAATTTAGAGGGAGACAAGTACAACACCCCTGGTCTCCCGTCCCTGGGCATGGCTGGTTTCCTGTCTCTAGGCATGGCAAGAGGGATTCTTTGGGTCACATGCATTTCACTGGTTCCTTTCCCTATCTCACCCAGGCAAATGTTTGAGCAGATGTACAAGAAGTCCTAAAACATTCTAGTAGTACCTGGGAAGGGAGTGGGGGTGACCCAGAGGCAGCCCTGAGATCTGGACTGCAGCTTCAATGTGCAGACTAGCATTCTGTGTCACTGCTGTTGGCTTTACTAATGGTGTCATGGGGTTGTTCCTCTCCTAAAACATCTGAGACATCAGAAAGATCAAGAAAGATCTTACATAAAAAAATATTTTAAAAAGTACTATCACAGTCATAATTAATAAATTAATTATGTAAATGCTAGGTCAATCTCTGAAGACTACCAGGGCACATGACAATTTTTGTCCCGACTAGAGCTAGGCAAGCACTTATCTTTGCTTCTATTCTATATGATAACTAACAACAAATGTTCTCTATGGATGTGGGGGAGGGGGCACTATTTAAACCATTTCCAAAATTCCAAGTATTTAGTTATATATTGTTTTAAGGTTTTCAATCATGGGTGACAACTATATTCTTGTGTTTATTATTCTATAGTATATAACAGAGCCTTGGTAGAAGAAGAGCCGTGGGCAAGGATCCACTGCACTTTGCAGGGTCAAGCACAAGTGCTCCATGAGAGAGGAAAATTAGATTCCAATTTCAAACATCAGGGTCTCGTTTCCCTATCTGCTTTGTCACCTTTGCCTCAGTTCAAGGCAGTGCAGGCCACCGAGGAAGGACAGTGTCATCTGCAGAATAAGAGGCAGGTGCACTGGCTTCAAGGCATCGTTTAGAACGATGGTGGTGGTAAAGTTTGAAAAATTAGTCATTTCCAAATCTACTCAAGTGCCCCATACTGAGGCTTGGAGCAGTGATGGACACAGTAAGGCCTCCGAACAGCCTGTCAGGTGAAAACCCACAGTGTACTGTGCCTGCAGCTGCCTGGTGGGTGGTACCGAGGGCGTAAAGCCAAATATAACTTTCAATTATGTTATAAAACATATCTAAAAGTTCACAGATAATAAATCTTGGCTTGAAGTTTACTTTTGTAACTTGAATTTGAAAACCAGTGTTTCTTTTATTTATTATTTTCAAGGAAGCTATAAAAGACCAGCTGTACCACTTGGGTGGGTTACACGCGTGTGGATGAGAACATGGAGATACTCAAACATTGCCCTGCTGTTTTCACATGGCTTGGCAATCCCATTTTAGGTGTGTGCTCAAGAGCAGTCAGTGTCCCTACCAAACAAGTGCCTAAGTGTTCAAAATAGCCCAAACGAGATGAGATGCGACCCACATGCCTGCTGGCTTCTGAGTGGACACTGAAACAGGGCATGTTTAATGCAGCAGAATGTTCTTAGACCATGACAAAAGAACGTTGTACTTCTAATGATGCAATGTAGGCTGAACCTCAAAAACATTATGCTCAGTGAAAGAACAGCCAGAAAACGATTCTCATCCATATACAATGTCCAAAAAAGGGCACATATATAGGGAACAGAAAGTGACTGGTGGCTGCCAGCACAGGAGGAAACGGGAGGTGACTGCCAGGGGACAGTGGGGCTTCTTGTAGGGAGGCAAAAAATGAAAAGTGTCCCACACTTGTGATGATGTTGAATTGTGTGGCTGTGAATATATGAAAACATAGAGCTGTACATGTAAATGGGCAAACTGTACAGAATGAATTGTATTGCAATATTTGGCCGACAAAGTTCAATGTAAATTCAGAATCCAGTAGAGTAAAGGAAATCGGGAGAAAAAAATGAAATAAACAAATAGTGACTTTGCAAGGTCAGCCCTCTGCAGGCTCTGCATCCCCAAATTCAACCAAAAATGCAATGAAGATATTTTGGGGGAGAGTAGCATTTGTACAGGTTCCTATTTATCAACTACTTACACACATGTGTATTGTAACAGACATAAGTACTGTAGTGTGACTTCCATTACATAGGAGGACTGCAGAGGCTCAATTTTATGTATGGTACCTGAGCACCTGAGGCTTCTGGCATCCGAGGAGGGTAAGGAGAGAGGCCAGAGCCAATCTCACCAAGGTACTTTATAAGCTCATATTCTTCAGCGTGTTGGAGAACAACTAAGAACCAATACTTGTACATTTTTAAACATATCACACAGCTACTAGCAACTTGACTGAGGTAGCAATGAATGTGGGAAGGCAGCCTTGGGGCTGTGCACACAGATAGCACATGCAGAGACGTGCAACCCAGCAGGGACAGCAGAGCCCAAAGCAGCAGCCTCCTCCTCTGGGAGAACTTGCTTCCAGGGATGGACTGGAACTTCTGAGGCATCCAAGTGTGGCATGCTACTCACATACAACTGGGATGCCCTGTAATTTAAAAATGACATCGAAACAAAATGTAAATGACAATGGCTCCCGTGTTTCAGAGAACTTGGAAAATCTAACTCCTTATCTTGCTTATTTAATATTATCTCAGGCTCAGGCAGATTAAAAGGTCATAGAGTGCACCTCAAATGCACAAAGAAAAGCTGGGTTCTTATCTGTGTTGTCCTCTTTCAACTACCAAAAAAGCCTTTACATATTGCATAGCATGACAGTTCATTCAGTAACCTTTCCAAGCTATGCTGCTGGCCTGGGCGGCAGGAAGTCACAGAGAGCATCTCAGGCCTTCACAGGTAAACAGAGCTCTGGGGGTGGACAGTTTCTCTCACCTTGAATGTTAAGAAAGATACTTGAGAATCTCAGTACCTGTGACAGTTCTTCTGGATATGTAGGTCTGTATGATCTTTGCTGTGTGTATTAATAGATCAACCATGACTCAACAGCACTGCTTCTTGCTTTAAGTTAACGACATTGTCATGCTTGAGGAAGACAGACAAATCAAAGCTGTTGCAGTGCCATAGTGAGGACCTGTCCAAGGCCATGTCCTGCTCCTCAAGGACTCCTGCGAAGCAGGGGATGGAAGCCAGCTCTGGTTTGTGGTTTGTTCAATGTTGAGAACATCTGGGGTTAAAAGGTAACCCAGCACAAAGAAAATTCTAATTTATTGAGAATATTAAATACAACAAGGTGAGCCTTTGGGCTAAAACACATACAGGCATAAATTATACAATGCCATAAAAACTTAACAGGTTAGAAATGTAGTGTCCCCAAGGGTACAGCTTTCAAGGTTGTATCCAAAATTTAAAATGTAATGTACAGCACAAAACAAAAGTTTTCATGTGATTGTTAAATAGTAGGATAATTCCACCTAGGATGACAGATGAAATCATCTTAAGTTTAAAGACTCCTTAAACATGCATTTCGGTGTCACGGTAAGAGGGAGACTGCTCACATTTATCTAGAACACACGAGGTAAGAAAGCACAAGCGCATGCTGCTTCGCGTGGACGAGTAAGATGCCAGCGATACGTTTTCAACATTAACTCCCATTTTAGAACAGATTCTGCTCAGAGCCAAGAGTGCAACTTGTTTCTAGGAGAGGCTGTATCCTAAGACAGAAATCAGCGCAGGCTCTCAAGACTCAGAAGCACAGAGAAAATCACTTGCCTGGGGTTTCACTGGCTTAGGCGATTCCTGCTGCTCGTTACAAACAGATAAGCAGACATTAGCACAAAGCACCGAGTCAGCGGGCAGCAGGAGCTGGTTTGGCTGGCACACGAAGACTTACCAAAACTACCACATCTCAAAAAATGAGAGGCTCACCGACACCCCTATTTTGTGTTTTTTATCTATTTATCATCCATCAATTCCTCCCACAGACACCCCCTCCCCACCACCACCCCAGAGCTGCTATAGGCAGTGGCCATAGGCACTCTGTAATCTGGAAAGAACCACTAAAATTATTTAAAGACACTCATTTGGTTGACAGAAATCTTCATAGGCACTGCTCATTAATTTATAAATTGGGCTTCAAGCCACAGCCATAATTCCCATTTGCCTAGTGAGAAAGCCTAGTTAACTTCCTTGTATTGTGCCTGGCTCTTCCTGAATGGAAGGAAGAGTGAGGCGGCTGGGTGTGTGGCCAGGAGCTGCTTGCCAGAGCAGTGTATGGAGCAGCTGCACTTTCCTGGTTTGTCTCTGATATTATAAGAGAATGAAATGCAGGCAAAAAGCAGCGAAGCAAAGACTTACAGGAATATTATGGTCCTTTCTTCCTTTGTGAGAGGAAGCAACGTGGGCAAGGTACTGGATGACTTTCTTTGTATTTTCTGTCTTCCCGGCACCTGATTCACCCCTAAAAGAAATAGCAACACCAGCTACTTTAAAAAAGAGAGCTGAGCACATGTTTTCCAAAATTACAACTGATACATGAAACTGAGCAGAAGATTTAGGAAAGGAAAAAAAAAAAAGAGAAAGCAGGAGAAAACTTATGGGCAACAGTAGTAATAGACAAGAAGATGTATTATTGTTTTTAAACGATCAACTCTTAGAAACCTCATTATCACCACTGAACCACCTTGAAAATTGTTTTCTTTCTTATAATGCATTAAAAATGTACACCAAAAAGTGAGCTCTGGGTTGCACAGGAGAATTGATTTTTGCCTGTCTTTCACCCCCCCCCCCCCCATTTCAATGAGCACACACAAGCACTGTTTTCACGGGTGCTGGGTTTTGTTGTTTTGAAACAGTCTCCTACTGTAGCCAAGGCTAGCTGGCCTAGGACTTACAATGAGACTAGTATCTTGAAATCACAGTGATCCTCCTACTTCAGCCTCCCAAGTGTGGGGATTAAAGGCTTAAGCCACCATGCCTAAGAAAATTATTGTTTAAGGATGTTATTAAGATGGGCGTAGCAATACACACCTTTAGTAGTAGCACACAGAGACAGAAGCAGACAGATCTCTTAGGCTAGCCCGGCCTACAAAGTGAGGTCCAAGACTATTAGGGCTATACAGAGAAACCCTGTCTTGGGGGGAAAAGGGTATTATACAAAACCAAATAAATAGTCACTGGTAGTACTGGTGAGACAACAGACAAAAATATACAAAACAGATTTTTTTCTGCTTCTAGGGGTAAGAGCTTCCATGAGCAAGGAGAAATATATTAGAATTGTCATGGAAAAAGAGAAAAACACACAAACAAACAAACAACCTCAATAAGTGCATTAGAGACCTCATGTAACACTGACAGAAACCAACACTCCATTGTAGACACAATCTGAAAGAACTGACAGCTGGCGGCCTGCTGGTCACTGGTGCTCATCAAAGCCCAGAGCCTTCCCAGGGCTGAGCCCATGTTGCACCTGGGGAAAATCTTCCCATGTGGTACTGGTCTCACACACAGGGCTCCTGACCCCATGACCTCATGAGCTGGTTTGTGTCTGACCCCACACAACCTCACATAGTATGAACTAAGCTTGACATAACAGAGCTCTCTGTGCACTCAGGGACAGCTGGATTCTCACTCTTCTGCTCAGAATAGTTCAGGTCTCCAGAAAACAAGCAATGGTTTACTCCTTTAATAATCACATATATTAAAATGTTATACATAAAGTATACCTTTATAAATTACATATACAAGATCACATATATGTATCACACGCACACACACACACACACATGCACGTGTGCGCACACACACACACACACACACACACACACATGCACATGCACGTGCACACACACACACACACACACACACACACACACACAGAGTCTCTCAGTGCTTTGTCTTGCCACTCGGCTCTCCCAGCAAATCCTGACTCCTGTCCTGTCCTGTCCTGTTGGAGCTGCCCACTCCTCGAGTTTCCAGCAGGCTTCTGGGTGCTCTGCAGCTGCTTAACCTCAGCCTCAACCACAGCCCAGCAGGTAGAGGGATCCTATTGTCCAGCTACACGGACCAGAGTAGTAAACGATCTCTGAGCTTCAGTATCCCAACTGAAAAATGTAGGCAATAGATCCGCTCCCTCCTAGTCCAAAGTCTGGTGAAACTAGACACAAACCACTTACTGACTTACAGTCACACTTCACATTGCTAACTGTGATGGCTAATCTTGGTTGTCAACTTGACTACATATATCTGGAATCAACTAAAACCCAAGCAGCTTGAGCATACTTGGGGGGGATTTTCCTGATTGGATCATTTGAGGTGGGAGACCCACCCTAAATCTGGAACACTGTAGTCTCAAACACACCCAAAATCTGGGCTACACTTTCTCCTGGCAGCCCACATGAAAGGACATGGAAGCAAGCTTTGTCTTTTGCCTCCTTGTTCTCTCTTGCTGACAAAGTCATCCATTGTGCTGCTGAGGCATCCTTGCATTGGGATTAGAACCTACTGAAGACCAGCTGAGACATCCAGCCTACAAGAGTGAACAACTACTGGATGCTTGGCCTTTCCATCAGGGGGGCAGCCACTGTTGCACTAGCCAGACCACAGCCTGCAAGCCTCTCTAAAAATCCTTACATACAAACACACCACCAGTTCTGTTTCTCTAGAGAGCCCTGACTAATACACTGGCCACCTCTGCTTCTCCTGGGAGTTTCTGAGTCTTAGGTACTTAAACCTACCAAGTTTCTAATAAGGTTTCTGCCCACATTTGAAAGCCTGCATTTAAGATTATTACATCCTTCTAAATTCTCATTTCATGTAATTTGTATTATTACATCTCTCTGCATTTTCTTCTAGACGTTTGAAAAGTTTCAGATTTTATAGCTGAATCTTTAGTCAACCTGAAAGAAAATTATAGTTTGAGAAAATGTAATTCCCACGCCCAGATGACTTGGCTCACGTCCCAGTGTGGAGTCTCCAGCCATCTGAGATGTGATCGTCACCTTGCCTACTTGTTTCTCTTTGCCTATTCAAGGCCAGCACCACAAAGCAGGGATTTTGGAAATACAATTAGCAATCTTCAGTACCTCTTTGGAAAACAAAAAGATAGAAGGAAAAAGTCTCTGGGGTTCATTTCATACATAGATAAACCTGAAATAACTTTGTTCCACAGTACTTGATCCACTGTCCTGCAAGCCAGCTGACCACACCACCCAAAGCAGTGGGTGAGACAAAGAGCATCGACAGACTGTGGCTCTTTAGGGAAAATGGTGACTTTTATCTCTTGGGTAATTCTTCTTTCATTCAAAATAAGCAAAGAGGACGTTTAACTGTCTGTTATAGCCCAATATCTAGCTAAGCAAATTCAGTCTGATGAATATTGGTGAACAAATGAATGACTGCAGGCCACACTCACTTTGCTTCAGTGTTCCTGTTGGTAATGTCCTTCCATCACCATATTAATGATCTGGCTACCACTGGTTTGTTTTTTTGTTTTTTGTTTTTTGTTTTTTTTTCCAGACAGGGTTTCTCTGTATAGCCCTGGCTGTCCTGGAACTCTGTAGACCAGGCTGGCCTCGAACTCAGAAATCCGCCTGCCTCTGCCTCCCAAGTGCTGGGATTAAAGGAGTGGGCCACCACCGCCCGGCTTACCACTGGTTTGTTAATGACTTTTTATGCCTTTATTCAGCCATTCACAAATACTTATAAGCCAACTTCTATGGGTCAGTCACTCTTCTAAGTGCTAGAGATAAGAGCTGTGAACAAAGTCCATGTCCTTGGGGCTCAAGTTTAGGGGATGGGACACGAACAAACCAGGGGAGAAAATGATCACAGACCATGATGAATTCTCTGAAGAAGATGAAACAGACTGGTGGGAGAAATCTGAGGAAAAGGGGCAGCCATCTTCATTTGCCAGATACCTTCTCCAAGACAACTAAGAACTAGCAGGTGAGAAGACCAGAAAGCATTCAGACAGATGGAGAGACACATGCAAAGGCACCAAGCAGAAAAGAACTTAGTGTGTTCCCAGACCTGTGGGCTGGAACTAAGCAAAGAGGACGTTTAGCTGTCCTCTTAGATGTTATCAGAAAACAGCAGCTGGCGCTGATCAAGACGACTCAGGAAATGCCACGAATACTGGGAGTTCATGCTAAATCACTTGGGTTTTACTCAAGTATAATTTTTTTCTTTCTTTAAGGTTTATTTTTATTTTATGTGTATGTGAGTTTTGCTTGCATGTGATCTGTATACCATGTGAATGCAGTGCCCACAAGGGCCTGAAAGTGGTGCTGGATCCCTGGACCTGGAATTACAGATGGTTGTTAGCTTACCATGTGGGTGCTGGGAAATGAACCCAGATCTTCTAGAACAGTGGTTCTCAACCTGTGGGTCATGTGTGACCTTTGGTATGTGTGGGGGTGGGGTGGGGCTGAAAAAAATCTTTTCATAGGGGTCACATATCAGATATCCTGCATATCAGATATTTACATTACAGTTCATAACAGTAGCAAAATTACAGTTGTGAAGTAGTAATAAAAATACTTTTATGGCTGGGAGCCACAACAATGTGAGGAACTGCATAAAAGGGTCACAGCATTAGGAAGGCTGGGAACCACTGCTCTAGAAGAGTAGCCAGTGCTCGTAACTGCAGCCCCTAAAGTATTATTTCTTAATAGCCATAAAACCCAGTTTACTCTTTTTTGTTGTTAACTTTATTCAAAGTAGTGTTTCAATGCTAATCTATTGGCTACTGGGTGCAAGTAGGTAAATTTTTTTATTATGCTCAAGAAATAAGCTTTTCCTCTAGCCTGATGATGATTTGTCTTGAAAACCATCATGACTGCTACTGCTCAGCATCATGTCTCTGTAGTTGCCCAAGCTCTTGTTCCCATCACATTTACATAGCTGTACTTCAATAACAGCTTATGAATTGTAAGGCAACTCCCATACTGTCAGGTCTAATGGAGCTTTGCTATATGAAATGTTGCTTTTGAGGTCAAAAAGATAGCCCAATGGGTAAAAAGCTTGTCATGCTAAGTATAAGGACCTGAATTTGAAACCCAGAAACTATGTCTATAATCTTCAATGATGATGCAGTGATTAAGACCTTTAACTATGGAATAAATATGATCTGTTTAGATTTATATCTTTACCATGAGACACTGAGTATCCCTCATATGTTGAGAGCTTGGTTTTAAACTTACAATAGTACTGGCAGTTAGGAAGGAGACTTAGTGAAAGAAAATTAAGTCACCAAGTTATGTCTTTGAAAGGGATGTTGGGGTCCCAGCACCGGCTTGTCTCATTTACAGCTTTGTGCGATGCATGCTCTCTGCACTGTCAACAATGAGCCAACCAAGCAGAGGAGAGAACCCAGAGCTGGAATAAGCCCCTCTCCTTTATAAATGGACTTATCTCTGCTGTTAAACAGAAAGAGAAACACATTACCTACCTGTAGTGCTCTAGCTAAGTTACTTGCTCATCTGAGACTCACTATACAAATTGGGAAAAAGTTACTTTGTAGACCTGAACTAGCACATAAGCATCTAGAATCGTGGCTGGCAGTGGTGTGAAGAGTGAGGACGATTGTGATGACGAAATACCAACAGGAAGCAACAAACAACAAAACAGAATTCTTATGTTACTCAGAAACACCAAAACAAGGGGTTGAAGAGATGGCTCAGCAGCTAAGAGCACTGGCTGCTCTTCTAGAACCCCGGTTCAATTCCCAGCACCCACATGGCAGCTCACAACTGTCTGTAACTCTAGTTCCAGAGGATTTGGCACCCTCACACTGACATACAAGCAGGCAAAACATCAATGCAAATTAAAAAAAGAAACCATAAATGTTACATCTTAACAGGAGCCAATTATTACACTATACTAAAATATACTTTAGAGGAAAAAGAAATTTGGGGTTATCAGCTTGTCTGAAATCAGAGTCATAAAGTGTCAGTGCTCTCTTCAGAAGGGATTAAGGGTGACTGCTTTATCAGTCTCAATATCAATGCATGGGGAGTCAAAGGAGGGTTACGCTTTTCTTCCAGTTCAGCAGTGTAATCTGAGCATGGAAGACATGGCTCTTTTCAAAGATACCTGGGACGTCCTCACAATGACCAGCAGTGGGTCTGGTCTACAAGTGTGGGCTGCAGGCTCACAAAACTAGGTTAGTCTTCAGAGCTCATCCAGTAGAAACATGGGGAGAAGAGGTTCAGGGTGTAAGTTGAAAGTTGGCAATCATAGGAAATGCAAATTAGAAACTAAAGGACTATAAACTAAGGCTTAAAGAGAGACTGTAAACCATGTGCAGATTATATGTACTTGTTTGCATTGTATATGTATGGGTGTTTTGCCTGCACGTATGTCTGTGCACTGCATGCATGCATGCAGGCCCTCGGAATCCAGAAGATGGCTGCAAATCAGCTACCTGTGGATGCTTGGAGTCCAACCCAGGTCATCTAGAAGAGCTCTTAACCACTGAGCAATCTCTGGAGCCTTATGTACGTGTTCACTTACATAAACAAAACCCACATTGCTTTAATTTTTGATTTGTGGTACTGTCTAAACAGCCACTTAGTATAAAATAACTACAAAATAATACACAGAATAACTTCCTCATAAAGTAGAAAACTTTAGCTTGGCTATGGACCACTGTAAGGCAGAGGTGAACACACTCTTAGAATATTTCCCTTGGATTTTCAAAAGCACCAAGGAACACAGTCTGTTAAACCTGGGATACAATGTTTCATATTTCCTTATTTTTGGATCACAATGTTATTTTATAATATGAATATAAAAGCTGTTAAATATTACAATTGTGACATCTAAAACCAAACAAAAGTTAAAGATGAAAAAAAGTCAGGCTGAACATTTCTAGGACAAGGGGAGGACCTTTCTGGGGTGACGGAACTGTCTTCTGTATCTTGAGACAGGGTTAGCTTATACAAACGACTTATCAAAAACGACACTTAGGGTGTGTGGACCTCATTAAATGGATTTTGCTCCAAATGAAAGTATGAAAATACTGGACCTTAAATAGTACTTTCTATGTAGCAAACCATTTAGGGAGAGATGTACCGATTTGTTAACACTTGGACTTAAAAAGCACTAACTGAGGGGAATCAGAGCTTACTAAATAAGTGAAAATTACTTTTACCTATACAGCTAAACAATTGGCAACCACCAAAATAAACACTGCCTAAACTTAGGCAAAACTCTGTACCTGTGCAGCTACCCTTGAGCCTCTCCCAGGAGTGTCCCGGCTGAAGAAAGCCTGGCCCTTTATTTATATTCAGAAGTGGGGAATCAGTTGTCTATTGGCATAGAAAAGCTGAGGTTTTTCTATGCTTCCCAACTGAAGGCCTAGCCTCCTCCACTGGACCATTAAGGTTAAGGTATGACCCTTCATGGGGCTGGAGAGATGGCTCAGCAGTTAAGAACACTGGCTGCTCTTCCAGAGAACCCAGGTTCAATTCCCTACCCCCACATGGCAGCTCACAGCTATCTGTAACTCCAGCTCCAGGAGATATGACACCTCTACATAGACATAAATGCAGGCAAAGTAACCAATGTACATGATAAATAATTTTTTTTTTTTTTTTTTAGTTTTTTTGAGACAGGGTTTCTCTTTGTAGCCCTGGCTGTCCTGGAACTCACTTTGTAGACCAGGCTGGCCTTGAACTCAGAAATCCGCCTGCCTCTGCCTCCCAAGTGCTGGGATTAAAGGTGTGCGCCACCACTGCCCGGCGATAAATAAATTTTTAAAAGTTGAAAAAGAAAAAAAAAAAGGAAGAAAGACCTTTCAGACAGTTCCTGCAGCTAACCATCTCCAGTTTAGGGTTCTATTGCTGTGACAAACACTGGCAGAATTCAGGTTGGCTTAGCTCACTCTAAACTTGTAGGTAACACTCCATCACAGTGGGACGTCTAGGCAGGAGTTCAGGCATGAGAACCTGGAGGCAGGGACTGAAGCAGGGTCCACAAAGACACAGTGCTTACTAAAGGCTTGCTCACCCTACTTTCTTACATAGCCCAGGACCGCCTGCCCAAGAGTGACGACATCCACAGTGAAGACAGGCCCTCCCACATCAATAATTAAGTAATCAATACCCCACAAACCTACAGTGCCAATCTTATGGAGGCATTTTTCTCAATTATGACTCTCTCTTCCTGGGCTGGAGAAACGGCTCAACAGGTATTAGATTCCCAGTCTGAGTTTCAATGGCCGGGATATAGAGAGCCAGAAGTTGTCCTCTGAGCTCCACACGTATTCTACTGCATATGTACACTCACATACACACCAAAGAAACAATCATCATGGACCGTTAACTTATGTGTACATAAGCCTTTTTTTTAAATATATATTTTTTAAAGATTTATTTATTATTATACATAAGAACAATGCAGCTGACTTCAGACACACCAAAAGAGGGTGCCAGATTTCATTACAGATGGTTGTGAGCCACCATGTGGTTGCTGGGATCCAAACTCAGAACCTTCAGAAGAGCAGTCAGTGCTCTGACCCGCTGAGCCATCTCGCCAGCCCCAAACCTTTTCTTTTCTCCAGTTTATCTGGCTCTTTCAGTAAATAAGCAAGCCCCAGACCACTCTCCTTCCAACATAAACATAAAAATGGGCTGATGGGTAGCGGGAAGAACAAACAGGCAGACATGATAAATCAACTAGAGTATAGTATTGGAGTTGAGCCTGGGTGTATGGTATTCACTGTAGAGTTTTCCAACTTTGTTTTAGGTCTGAGAATATTAATGATAAGACACTGGGATAAGATAACAATTTAAAATAGTCCTTCCTCATCACTTGAATCATAAAAGAGGACAAGCTAATCATTTTTCTAGTTTTAACTCGGTCATGGATTTTGGTGTTTTGCTGGTGGGTAAGTGCGTAAGAACATATTTGATAAAGAAAGAGTAAATCTACTGTGAAGCTCCAAGCTTCAGAATGGCTGTTCTAACTATACAGAATTCATTGAGATGTATAGACTTTTGTTTTGGTTAATTTTGCTGTGTGAAAAACTTTTCCAGTTCTTTATAATGAAATTTAAGATGAAAAAAGAATGGGAAGGAACGCAAACATTGTTCATAATGGTGGATACTCGAGTCAAGCAGAGACAACTCAGCTACCAGGAGACTAGCTCAGGAATGCAAGCCTCTCCACAGAGGACACACTCTACATGACACACCCACCTACTTACAAGTGCTAATGCCTATAGGACCACTGAAGCAACCAAAGTTGGAGGCCACCCACCTTCCACTCTGCTGATAGCAGCCATTCCCTTGTAAGGGCCCATTGTTCTCAGAGCCTGGTGACAGCCTTAACCTCAATGACTCGGAAAGCGGAGGCAGGAAGTCTGCAGGTTCAAGTACAGCCTGGGAAATTTAGTGAGGACTTCTCTCAAAATAAGAAGAGGGTTGGGGTACATCTCAGAGGGCAAGTGCAGCACTGGCCTATGATCATGAGGCCCTTGCTAAAAGTCATCCAGTTCCAAACAACACAGTGTAAGTGGAGCTGAGTCTGCCCCTATAACAGCAGCCCAGGTGAGTGGACTACAGACAGCTAGCTCACTGTCTCATACTTCACTCTGTAGTGGGTTCCAGGTGTGCTAGGGCCAGGATTGTATCTGCCTTGGGAGAGGAACACAGTAGGAATCCCATCATGTACCTTCTTGTTACTTTCAGAACACAGCTGTCCCATAAAAGCCAGCACGAGAAGACTTAGAAAAGCCATGGTACTCTGTTCAACAGTTAGCCAACACCCACAGCTGGCTGCAGAGGCAGGAGTGAGCCCCACATGAGATGGCCAAGCCTGTTCTATATATATATTCTGGGATAGTCAAGTGTGTCTAATATAGTTGGCTGGGGAACCTGTAGGACCATACAACCATGCTCAGTTTTTTTGTTTTAATTATTATTTTTATTTTACTTATTATTTGAATAAGGTGTGCATGTGTGTGTGTGTGCGCGTGCGCATGCACGCGCAGAGAGGGGTATGCCAAGGGGCATGTGTGGTGACCAGGACAGTTTGCATAGCTGGTTCTCTTCCTCCACCTTTCTACCTTTACATGAGTCCCAGAGATCAAACTAAGGTGGTCAGGTTTGCAGTATGAAGAGGCAAGCAAGTGCTAAGTCCTCTCATAGGACTGACCATGCTGTTGAGCATGAGGCTGAAGGGAGACTTCTTTATGTAAGTCTTTGAGGCTACAGGATTCTCAGCTCCCAGTTCTCTATCCTATGGACCTGCGTTGGGACTGTGGACATTCCCAGAGGAGAGCTGTGGGTCTTCTAGCCCTTCCAAATTCTCCTTCTTCCTGCCCCCATCCAGCTACTCTTAAATGAAACACTGTCTCCCTCCTCTGCATCTCCTCTTGGCCACATTAAAGGCACCAATGAGATAGAAACTCTCTGCTGGCCTCTAGTAGTCAGCCATTGCTCTGTTCACATTGATCTGAGAAACAGCAGATCTTAGTTTTTGTTTGTTTACCCTAATTTTCTCTTATTTCTCAGCTCCAGTCTGGCTTCCAGGCCCTCCCTACCCCATCTCTCAAGTCCTTTTAACATCCTCCATCTTCTGTGACTTCTATTCACCTCACTCAGTATCAGGAGGCAGCAGACTCCCTGAACACTCCCTGTTTCAGGAAAGGCCCCTTGTCCCTTGGCAATGCCACCATCCCTTGGGTAGTAACAGACTTTGCAGCTCTTCACAGCTCTTCCTCTCGCTTATCTCCTGAGTGCTGCTTGTCCTGAGGTGTCCACATACAGCACACAGCATCTACAACATCCACACTGTGGTTCCTCCATTCTGTATTTCCAGCACAGGCCTCTCCCCTGAGTACATTTCTACAAGTTAAGGGATGAGCACAGACAGACACCCTACCAGCATGTGGCCTCCACCACTCTAGTCTGCTCCCTTTCCACCACGTAGGGAGACAGCCTAATTCTACCAATAAATCTATTTATTTTCTTGGCCATAGAAACCACCAAGCCCCAGTAAACCTGGCTCTTTGACTGAATACCCCTTACACTCAACTGCTTCTTAGTAGGTTCATAACATCTCTTGTCTTCCATCATCACAGCCTCCTAACTGATCTTCTCCAGCCCAGGGTCCATGTGCAGACAAAGCCATCTTTCTACTGTGCACAGCAGATCACATTGTACACCTGGATACTGTTCTATCCAGTGCCATAAAATATACAGGCATGAGGCGATCAATAAATACTTATTGAGTAAAGATAAAAGTGCTGACTGAACTCTCCCACCACCCTGTACTTAGACATATAAACTAAAGAGGTAAATTTTACAAAGTTAACTTAGGAAATGTGAGAAGTCTTGTCCGATAGCAAAGCAGTAACATCAGGTGTGAACATCTTGAATACTCTGAGCCTTGACATAACTATGACATCTAAATCATACCCTTGCTTAACTCCACCACCTCAAACACAAAAGCAGTTCTCTACTTTCCAAGAAAATTAGAAACAATTCTGAATATCCAACATTTACTTACGTGCAAAGAATTGACTGGTCCTCACGATCTATAAAACAAAATAAAACAAACAAAAAAGTGACCATTTGCCCAATTTTATAATTTGTTATACAATACAGTTGCAGTAACAGATTATAAAATAGTAGTAATCCTCCTCTTAAGTCAAAGGTGAATCTGCTTCAACCTGTCCACCGTCCTAACTCACATCAGATTAATCAGCTCCCACTGCTGTGCCATGTGCTCTGGGGGTAACCGGACCCAGACAGGAAACACTGCTTTCTGGGTGATTTCATGAATACCCACAACTAGTCAGGACAGTTTATGTGAGGCTTACCACTGCCTCAAGTCAAAATGAACCACCTCTCCCTTAAACATTTTTCTTAGGTATTTATAACACTGACAAAAAGCTGACTGATAGATTCCAAACACAACAAAGGAGTGTACAATAATACTCTACTATATTTTTATGATTATTCAATTTTTAACATTTCAGAGTGATTTAATGATTTAAGTATTCAGACTTTTCAAACAAAAAGAAAGAACCTGAATCCACATCTACACGGTTAATAGGATGAGATTTCTAATTACTTGCAAGTATTCTTATTTGTATTGCACAGTGTGTGCATGTACATGTGGTGTTGGGGATGGCTTCATGTGTGTCAGGCAAGCCCTCACCCACCCACCGAACTACATCCAGCTGTTGTTTTTAACAGAACTGAACAAGTCTGCTACTGCTTTAAGAGGCTCTGTGGGTCACAGGCCCTGGTGCAGGCAGCTACTTTACTGCCTCCGATCTGTGTTTACTGATCCTCTGGTAGATGCTACCAGGTACCCAAAAGATTAAACAAAATCTGTTTACATATTCTATATTAAATTGAGTTACACAAAAACCTGCTACTGTGCTGGCTCCACTCAAGTCTATCTTTCCTTCCT
>NW_022196911.1:63946479-63949884 GCF_008632895.1 Mastomys coucha | reverse complement strand
TCTTTCTTTCTTTCTTTCTTTCTTTCTTTCTTTCTTTCAAAAACAGAATCTTTCAGTGTAGCCCTGGTTCCTGGAACTCTCTATGTAGACCAGGCTGACCTTGAATTCACAAAGATCCACTGTAAAACAGAGGTTCAGCAGGGTGTTCAGAAGGTCTACCAAAAATGATAAAGGCTGTGGCCCCATTACAGATCCAGTTGACCCTTAACAAGCCTCACTAGCCCTGGGGCAGGTACTGACAGGACTGGGAAGTGAAAAGTTCCATCTTCCTGTCTAAATCACAAGGCCTGGACAATTTTAGAGATAGAGCCTATTACATTTAAGGCCTAGCTGATTCCTGTTCTCTGAGTAACTTTAGACTGCTGCTTGGTACAGAATAATCTCTGTATACTCTAGGAATTCCATTTGCTTCTCTCATTTGGTCGTATTTTAAGTGATAGACTGTAGTGCAACCAATTTAAGCTTGTCCCCAGCTGGCTTACAAATAAGTGAGACTCAGAATATGATTATTTTATTTAGCTTTGGTGACTCTTAAGGGGTAATCCTGTTTTGTTTTTTTAAAGATTTATTTATTTATTTTATGTATGTGAGTGCACTGTAGCTGTACAGATGGTTGTGATTTATTTATTATTATAATTAAATACACTGTAGCTGTCTTCAGACACACCAGAGGAGGGCATCAGATCTCATTACGGATGGTTGTGAGCCACCATGTGGTTGCTGGCATTTGAACTCAGGACATTTGGAAGAGCAGTCAGTGCTCTTACCTGCTGAGCCATCTCGCCAGCTCTTGAAGGGTAATTCTAATTTACTTTTTTAACTACTGGCCTGGCTACCTCCCCAGCTTGGGAGGAAAAAGCATTCTGGGAGAAAAGGGGAGGACACATGGATGCACGATAACTGAGCGTAGGTAACCAGCCACGTGGCAGAATATAGGTTAAAATAAATGGGTATCTTTAGCCCAGTCACTTCCTGACATAGCCTAGAACCCATGGAGGATGGATGCGCTTCTATGGCAGGTGTCATGCTGAAGAGTTCTACTGAGTGCGCCCTCCTATGAGAAGCATGAGCGCCTTAAGAAAGCACTGTTGTACTTCAGAAACGGTACTTGAAACTTTTAAAATAAACCGAGAAATTGAATGCAAATTTCCTATATCAGGAGAATTAAAGATGTTTAATAAGTCTGAGAATGTGTGACACCAAGTATATCAGCCATAATTGTACTTTTAACACCTTATATAGAGGCAAGAGCCAGCCTAACAACAAATATATGCCATTTACAAGGACACCTCTAGCCTATAGCACACAAAAAGGAAGCACCCGTTACAAGTACTGTTTAAAGCAAAAATAAGAAAAAAGAGGAGCAGGAGAGATAACTCAGTGGTTAAGAGCACTGGCAGCTCCTCCAGAGGTCCTGAGTTCAATTCCCAGCAACCACATGGTGGCTCACAACCTTCTAAAATGCATCTGATGCCCTCTTCTGGTGTGCAGGTACATGTGCAGACAACGTACACATTATTTTCTTACTGCTTAAATTGGAAAACTTTGTTATTTGTAGGTAACACATCCTTTATTAGAGAAATGATTTGTGGGTTACTTTCTTCTGATCTGACCTATTTTGAGCTATTGGTTTATCTTTTTTTTTTTCTTTGTTGCACATGTTTCTTGGTTGGTTCAGCACTATTGATTGAGACTATTTCTCCACTAACCTTTGACCTTTGTTGAAAGTCACTGAAGGTCTCACTTAAGACTTCCTTTGACCTAAATGTCTAACTTATCACTATTACAGTCAACTCTCCTCAAACAGAAACACTATTCTTTTTGTGCCTTTAACTTTTATTACTTTTTGCTTCTCCATGTTAAAACGAGAACAGCTATTCCTGCTTGCCTTCTTCACCATCTTAGATATACAACATTCACAATGATGATTGGGGCTGTGCTTTTACGTACATACCCTTCACAGACGGGAATTCCTCTGTATTCTACTTTGCTAAGCAGTTTTCTTTTTTTTTTCTCTTTAACATCGCGAATGGATTTTTTCCCCAATGCTTTTTCTACACCTATTCAGTGGTAAATGGTTTTTCTTAATTTTTTAACTAAGTGAATTAGATTAAGGATAAGCACTACTTGCCCGTTATATGACTTGTTGTACAGATTACTGGGTACTATTTGCTCTCACTTTATTAAGAATTTTCGTGTGTTTATTTATGAGATACATGTTTCCTGTTACATTTTTTTTCTTCCAGGTTTAGTATCTGGCTAAAGCAAGCCTTGTCTCTTCGAGTAGACTGGGAACTGTCTGTCTGTCTCTCCCTCTTCATTTCCTGAAGACTGCAGAAAGTTGGTATTATATCAATCGGAAATGTTTCCTAAAATTTGCTGTTTTATAGGAAGGATTTTCACTTCACACTCACTTTTTGGTAGTTATAGTAGGGCTCTTTGGGTTATGGTTTGCTTTTTTTAAAGTAAGGTCCCTCTCCCCCAACCCTGTTTTCCACTGTGATGCTTTCTGTTCTTTATTACTTCCTCTCTTGGGGTTTCATTTGCTCTTTCCTAGGCATTTATGATGGGAGCTGAGATTGTTGATTTGAGCATTCCCACTGCTGAGCGTGTGGTTTATGTCAACTATACTAAGTGTCTCCTCCTGTGGTTTTTGGAAAGCGCTTTGGAAAACACTGGGCTCAGTGCTCTAGCACATGTGTCTCTTCTTTAGAAGGCTGGGTGGATTTTTTTGTCTTGTTTTGTTTTGTTTCGAGACAAGGTTTCTCTCTGTAGCCCTGCCTGGCTGTTCTGGAACTCACTCTGTAGACCAGGCTGGCCTCAAACTGAGAAATCCCCTTGCCTCTGCTTCCCAAGTGCTGGGATTCAAGGTGTGCACCACCACTGCCGGGCTCCTGATGGATTTTTTTTAACTGAGTTTCTTTTCGCTATAAATGTCACTGTCTAGCTACATTTATGTGTTTTCAGAGTTGGAGGCTCCTTGTGTACTGTCATGTGCCTCCCTTGCTAGGTTAGGAATGCAGGAGTCAGTGAAACCGAACCCAGGTTGGGACTTGAGGGAACGGTGTCATAGAGTTGGAAGGATCTTGGAGATTCTTAGGCCCGTTCCTCTTTGTACTAATAGAGAGACTGAGAGAAACTCAAAAGCAGTACAAGATCAGAGAGACAGTGAAATGAATGAGTCTGGATAGAGAGCCTTCACTGTTATTGCTGCTGGAGGGTGACTGTCCGTCATGGGGAAGGAAGAGGTCTCAAGGAGCACTTGTGGAGGTCTTCACTTCCAGCCACTGGGACATGTACAGATCCAGGGAGAATGCTTTTATGAATGCATTAGGGGACTATTTAATTTGGTTATTTTGTGTATGTGTATAGTTTGGCTTTTTTGGTTTTGTTTTTTTTTTTCTT
>NW_022196911.1:63921223-63946226 GCF_008632895.1 Mastomys coucha | reverse complement strand
ACTCAGAGATCTGCCTGCCTCTGCCTCCCAAGTGCTAGGATTAAAGGCATGCACCACCACTGCCCAGCTGGATTCTTGAGCTTAGGGCACTCAAGCACTGACAAACACAGTTCCACTGAGTGACGTCCCTAGCCTAGAGTCTGCTCATAGTTTTACTTAGAGTTCAACGACAGGACGCACTTCGTTCCAGCGCAGGAGCCTTTTTATACGTTTGGGTTCCCTTTGCTGCTATGCTTTGGACGAAAGCTTTGTATTGTGCATGGAGCACGGAACAGCTCACTTGATAGTGCCCAGGCCCACAATGCCATAAAATATTTTTTGTCTCCCTTGGGAGGTAAAATGCCTAACTCTGCTATAAATTTTTATTGACTAATGAAATTAGAACTCTAAGTGTTTCTAAAAGTGACTTTTGCCTCAACTCTTCCATCTAAAAATTATTTTATTTTTCACCAAAGCCCATACAGATAAATGATTAACATTGAGATAACAAGAACTCATTATACACTTTTACAATAGCCAAGCCACTGGAAAATCTTTTTAGGGGTAATACTTTGCCTCATTACACTGTGGTCAGAGAATGTGGCCCGTCATTTCTTCTTTTAGGAACTGAGGTTTTTATTGGTGGCCTGCTTCAGACTTCGCTCCAAGTTCCAAACTGTGCTACTTCCTGACAGGCAGCTGTCTTTTACACTTATTTTTTTTATTCCTGAGTCACTTGCTAAACTGTTAAACCCCATCTTAATGCTAAATTCTGAGAAGCATATGGCGTTTCCCTCTATAACCATGTGTGGTTCTCATTCTCTCTGTATTCCCAAAAGGTATCAGTTTAAATATATGAAGCAATGATATGGTGATTTCTCTTTCTGGACCTATGGCATGCTTTCTCTTCCTCTCTGGACCTTATGGCATGCTCTTTCTCCATGTGATAGCTCTTCTTCCTTCTTCCTCTCTAGCAGAGCCTATTCTTAAGGTCCTTGAGAAGACAGAGCATTTTCAAGTTTCTACCATGGACTACAGTGACCTGCTTGCCTAACCCTGACAATGCTTCAAAAATCTAACAGTGAAAGAAGGAGAAAACGTGATAAATAAAGACTTTTTTATAAGCAAATAGGAAGGATGAGCACATTTGACAGTTTGAAAGCTGTCAAAAGCAAGGCAGTGGATAGTGACTCAGGAGACAATGACACTGGGAGATTCCTGGAAAGAGATGAAGGGATAGGAGGACTAGCCTTGGATCGCAACAGACACAACAGGAGATGGCTTGTAAATCTAGTGGGGATTCTAAATCAGCTCTCTGGTGACTTCCAGTTTCTCAGAAATAAGAAATCAGTTGATATACAGGAAGCTGAAGGGCATGTAAGGAGCCAGAGGTCTGAAGCACACAGGGTCCCAAACAGTCACAGAGACTGTCAATCATCGCTCTCCAGGTAGAGCTGGCACATTGTCCTAAGGGCAGAGTCACTTCAGTCATGAATTTCCAGCAGGGTCAATCTGTTCACTCACATGAACATGACTCCCAGCACCCCAAGTAAGAATACCAAGAGACACAGACAGCCCGATTCATCCAGCAGGAGAATTCTCACAAACAGGTGTAACAAAGATGGGTCTGAGAAGACCGCTGGAAGGGCAGAGCATGAACCCACACTGAGGGCCAGCTACACAGGGATCCACAGGAAGCAAGCATAGACTTCAATCTTCCTGGAAGGGCACTGTAATAGAATTTGTGAAATATTATTTAAAACCCCAGTGATTCAATAAGATGAAAAAGTCTGCAATGTCACCTCAGAAACTGGTGGCACAAGTCAGATGAAATCTTTTCATTGGGGGAGGGATCATGAAAAACTCTGTGGCTCCTATCATAGGGGCACAACAAAGCTTGAAGAATGAGGGCAACCAAGAAGAGAGCTTCGACAGGAGGGGGAAGGACACAGCTTTTCTGGGGGCACAGAAGAAAAGGCTTAGGAGATACAGGACAAGTTAAAACACAATTCCCATCTTCTAGAACATGGGGTTTCAATTGTAGGGTAATCTTCCATGGGCTTAAATGACATATTCAAGGAGAAAGCCAGGAATCAATTAGATCCTGGAAGAAAAATCAAGGCACACTAAGCAGAACATCTGGGTAAGCTGGCACATCAGAGAGTGGGAGTTACCTGAAGCAAAATGAAAAGGGAAGCAGGAAGATCAGGAGTTCAAAGCATCCCTGGCTACACTGAGTATGAGAACACCCTGGGTTCCATTAGCCTGCCAGGGAAGGAAGGAGAGGGGAGGGCCAACACAGATTCAAATACAACTAAGATACACAGCAGACCAAGACATTTGGGTTTCTTTCTAAGACTCCAGGAAAACAGCATCCACTTAAACAGTTATGGTGTACCTACCAAAAAGGAGGCCTCTGAGACTGCTGCTGTGCTGCCTGGAGGGGAAGGCGTCAGGAACAAAAGAAGGGGAGCCAGATGATAGAGAGCCTGTACAGAAGGCAGGCTCACTGCTCTCAGAGGGTTATATACACAGGGAGCTCTCGATACTTCAGCCTTTGGTTTCTGAGTCTCAGTACTACAAATGAGATGTCTGATACTAATGACTCCTTTCCATGAAGATCCTCTGACCTTCGCCTGTCTGTCAAACTATGTACAATGAGGTACACAATACTTCCCCATTCAATAACTGCCTGGCAGATCTAAGGCTTTCTTTGGCTCAGGTATATTTTTCCAAATTATCATTCTATCATAGAACCTAAAAAGACTCCATGTGTCCACCTCTTGCTTACAAGTCCCATCGCTTCTTTCTTATTTGCACCGTCTTCAGATGGACTGCTTTAGTCTCTGGTTGTGTCAATACTGCTGTCCCAAGCTTCTACTAAACATGTGACATTTTTGTAATTGAATTCACAACCAAAAACTCTGCTTCTGCCTATTCATTCAACAAATATTTATTGAGCTACTAGTATGTGCCAAGTATACTCTGTATTTTACTAACATGGTATTCCTTAGACTCCAAACCTAAGGAAAAAAAACAAGGTTTTTTTTTCTTTACATTTATTTATTCTTTATTTTATGTGTATAGATAAATGCTTTGTTTATATGGGGGGCACCATGTGCATGCAGTGCCCATGGAGGCCAGAAGAGGGCACCAGATGCCCCAGAATTGTCAGCTACCATGTGGGTGTTGGGAATTGAACTTGGTTTCTTTGGAAGAGCAGTCAGTACTCTTAACCACTAAGCCACCTCTCTAGTCCTTACATTTCTTAAAAACAAAACCTTTTACCATTTCTGTCAGTAAATCTGAAGATGCAAGATGTATGCCCAAAATACTTATACAAGACATAAAACTGGGATGATATTTAACTGATGGAAAAATCCAGAATTTTAAAAGATCTAGACAGATTAGATGAGGAATTGATTTTAACATCAAAGCTGAGAGGGACTCTATGTTCTGAATTATCTACATGGTCCCCTCTGAGGCTCTCTTGTATTCAGCTGTCTGTCCACATGGTAACTGTGGGCTTACCCTCGATAGACTGTGAGCGTTAGTGCCTCTCTCTCCTGTGTCCTGCAGTATATAAGCAGGAGCAAGCAGCCCCTTTCCTACAGAATGGAAGGCAAAGGAAGTTTTCTGTTCACACTTTAAAATGTTTATATGATCAATGAATTCCATGTAGTGTGGGTAAGAATAGCAGCCATATGTGGAAGCTCAGGCCCATAATCTAGCATCCAGGGGATGGAACAGAAGGATTGTGAGTCACTCTGGGCTACAAAGAGACCCTATTTCAAAACCAAAACACAAAAAAATTTCAGGTTTTAATGCAACCTCACACTTTTTTAAAAGAGATTTATTTGTTTATTTTATGTATATGAGTACACTGTAGCTGTCTTCAGACACACCAAAAGAGGGCATTGGATCCCATTACAGATGGTTATGAGCCACCATTTGGTTGCTGGGAATTGAATTCAGGACCTCTGGAAGGTCAGTCAGTGCTCTAAACTGCTGAGCCACCTCTCCAGCCCTCTCTATCTCACACTTTTAATAACCTACACATTCTTGGTCAAGTTATTTAATTTCATTGTGCCCCAGTATAATAGAGATAAATATTATAATTTAAATATTATAATTTATTATATTATAATAAATATTATAATTTACAATAATATTATAATTTACAATATTATAATTTACAATATGCATTATTATGGCTAATAGCAATTTTCAATGAATTGTCCTTTCTAGCATTAGTAATGATAACAATATCATATGCTTGCAGACCACATATTCCTCATATCTTCCTCTTCCATACTTGTCAAGCTGACTTGGGAACCATTCCCAGGACATAACATCTATTTTTATAAGCTATTATAGTAGAGTCAACTCTCCATTCTGCCTGGCAAGATTTAAAATTTCTGTATCTTTTCCTCAGATGTACTTAACTATCCCTACCCGACGCACACAGCCTACATCCTCACATGCATGCCACCCACAACCTTCCAGGCACACAGCCTTCATCCTCACATGTTTGTCACCCACAACCTTCCAGGCACACAGCCTACATCCTCACATGTATGGCTAGAGATGCTAATTAGGACACATATCTCTGGTACACGTCCTGAGCAGCCCAGGCAACTCATACATCTGTCAGCAGCTCCAGGGCAACCTAGCAAGGGTCACACAGGGGCTGTGGTATGAGTCTCAACTGCCTGCTGAACTCTTCACTATGCTTCTGTCTGCTAAGAAGAGCAGATATACTCATACTGTTTTAAACTGATCTCGCTATATTAAATAACAACAGGTTCTACACTCTTTCCTAGCATGTACATTAGGTTCACAAGACTGCAATATTTCCTCCTTTTAAAAGAAATTAGAATCAGGTGTAGGAGAGCCAGCCTCCTAGCAACTTTCCTTTCCTATAGTAATCCAGGCATAGAGGCAACAGTGCAGCTGACACAGGGATCTCAGACTCGTTAAAGGGGGACTTCACATTCTTCTTGTCTTACAAGGCACTCTATATGGTCAGACTTTAAAAAAAAAAAAGGTTTCCATAAATCATAATCCAAAGTCAGGGTTCAAATGAAAGACTCAACAAAGCTACAATTCATTTTGATCCAAATGTAAAAGCTTTTAATGTCAACTAATCAACACATTTTAAACCCTTTCTCGTCTCTTTATATGCATTTAAACTACAAGTAAGATTTTATAATTCTTCCTCACTCAATGATGTGTCCATCTTTCCTTTACTCTTATTGGTTGCTGGGATTTGAACTCAAGACCTTTGGAAGATCAGTCAGTGCTCTTGCCCACTGAGCCATCTCACCAGCTTGCATCAAATTTTTGATATGTGTTCGATTCTACCATAAACTAGCACAAGTAACACTCCATGGTATTAAGCTTTAAAACCAATAGGAAAGAGATGGGTGGGGACGGGGTATAGCAGCAGAACATTAGCTTAGCATGTGTGAAGCCCAGAATTCAGTCCATACCCAACACTGCAAAGTGGTAGGAAATAAAAACTAGCTGAGCCTGTAGTGCAGGCCTGTGCAGGCTCACAACACCGTAATGAGGCTTGACACCCTTCTCTGGGGTGTCTGAAGACAGCTACATGAAGTATTGTTACGAAGTAGCAGTTGTATTTTAGTTCCTATAAAAAATGGCCTCATCATCCATTTTAATCTTAAAAGTTAATAACTTTTCAACAATAAACACTTTATTTATTGACTGATTAACCGATTAAGACAAGCTTTCACTGTGTAACCCTAACATGGAACTTGCTATGTGGACCAGGCTGGTCTCGAACTCAAAGATGCACCCACTTCTCTCTTCCTTTTAAGTGCCACCATGCTTGGCCTACTTTTTAAATTTTAAAAGGAATATTAAAACATTTTGTAGGTCAGATTAAGACATTTAAAAATAGTATCTAACAAATTCCAAGGATTTCTTATTTTCATATTTGTTTACCTTGAAGCATGCATCTGTATGCAGACTCTGATATGGCGTAGATGTGTGGCGGCATCTCATGGCGCTTCTTCCCTCTATACATTTCAATAATATTCTCAGAGTAAATTGGAAGGTTCTTGTAAGGATTTATCACCACACAGAAGAGTCCAGAGTAAGTCTAGAATAAAAATGAACACAGAGTTAAGGAACAGGAAAGCCAAAACAAACAAAGCCTGCATTTCTCATTCAGCTCCAACCATAAGCTAGAAACAGTGCGGTGACTTAAACAAGAGATCTTTATGCTTCAGACAACTCATCTATCTCTTAAATTAAGTCATCTCACCTGGACAATTTCCTACAAAGTCCACGTAGTTTTAACATAACATTTTACTTAGGGGACTCTCCTGAAGTCAATTCTGTAAATGACCCTCGCCTGTAAAATGTATGCACCACAGTTCACAACCATATCATCGACCTTGGCTGTTCACATTCACTCTCTCACAAACACACGAGTTAAGAAAACTTTGTTAATATAGTTAGACCCCAAGTTACAGCTACTCTTTAAGAAAATGCCATTTGCTATGTTTGGGTATAATGCCAAGGAAGAATATTCCCAATTTATCTGAAATGTGATTAAAATATCCCTTTAAAATTCTCTTTGTAGAGTTGTTTAATCTCAGGGGTATGAATGTTTTGCTTGCACATTTGTATATGGGCCATGTGTGTGCCTGGTGCCAATGGAGGTCAGAAGGGGCATCGGATCCCTCAGAACTAGAGTTAAGATGGTTGTGGGCTAACAGATGGATACTGGGAATCAAACCAGCAGAGCTCTAAACCATGGACCTCCCAAAATCTCAAACATCTGCATAAAGCCAAATTTCCTTCAAGTAACTTCACAACAAATAGAATACAGAAGCAAACATGAGAATCCAACTCTTCTGCTAAGATATTGAAGGGATTTACAAACTACTACTACTACTACTAATAATAATAATAATAATTTACTCTGCAGCTCTTTTGGTATTAAAAATATCTTTTCATAAAAGTAACTGTTGTTAACTTTATATGGGATTATCACTTTAAAATGAGATAATAAACATTAAATCTTGTACTTTAAGTATGGTAAACATTGTCACAAGAACCCAAATGCTCCTCGATAATTTATGAACTGGATTATAAGACTCCAGGGAACCTTCCTGATCAACATAGTAGCCATCATTCAGAAATGACACTAGGGCTGAAGAGGTGGCTCAGCGGTTAAGAACACTGGTTGCTCTTGCAGAAGACCGAGGTTCAATTCTAAGTACCCACATGGTGAGTCACAACTGTCTATAACTCTAGTCCCAGAGGATCTAATGCCCTCTCTGACTTCCTTCCTCGGGCACTCAGCCCACATGTGCTGTACATAAATACGAGCAGGCAAAATACACATGAAATAATAAAATAGTATAGTACACATTTCAAAAAAGAAGAAAAAATGGCTTGCTGGACACTTTTTTTCATCTTTTCAGACTGACTTTTAACAATATTCTATAAAACTTACTATTGAAAAAACAAAGATAGCCGGGTGGTGGTGGCGCACGCCTTTAATCCCAGCACCTGGGAGGCAGAGGCAGGTGGATTTCTGAGTTCGAGGCCAGCCTGGTCTACAGAGTGAGTTCCAGGATAGCCAGGGCTACACAGAGAAACCCTGTCTTGAAAAATCAAAAAAAAATAGAAAAAAGAAAAACAAAGATAGGGAAGCCTGCTCCAGATGTCCCAGGCCACTGAGGACTGTGGCATTTGAAAAGGACGTTCTTTTTGGCTGCATATGAGGCAGACCTTTAAACTGGTTAACCCAAATAACCAAGCAAAAAGATGCTACAAAGAGCCAGAGAGCTGAGTAAGTGGTTAAGAGCACTTGCTGCTCTTGAAGAGAGACCCTTCCAGTTCTTAGCACCCACATAACAGCTCACAGTCATCCGTAACTCCAGCACCAGGGGGTCTAACACCCTCTTCTGGCCCACGCAGCACCAGGCAAGCACATAGTGCACAAGTATAAAACACACAGCCAAAAACACTCATGTACATAAAGTAAAAACACATACATCTCTTAAAGAAGATGAGGGATGGTTGGCAGATTAGGAGTGTTGCTGGAGCTGTGTGGCCAGCTCCCCTGGGACAGCTGAGGGGACTGTAATGAACAGCTGTGTTCGAAAGGCCTAAAACCTTGGCAATTGCTGCAGAAAGCCCTCTAGGGACCACTATGCTTTGAATGTGGCAGTTACTAATTCTAAAACAAGAGGAAAGCTTGCCAAAACAATTCAAGTGACCAGACCATCTCTGTCACCATTCTCTGCCTTTCCTTGAGGCTCAACTGCAGGCTCAGAAGTGAGAACCAAGTGAGATGGCCCCGACTGGAGGCCACTGGCTTGACCTCTTGGCTAATACTTCGCCTCTGACCTCACGAGGTCATCTGAGACTAGACAAACCCATGGCTTGCTTCCCTTGCTACCTCGGACCCCTGGCCTTGTTTGCCTAGGCTCAGGCAACTTTAGCTTGCTCCTGGCCTTCCCAGATCATCCTCTTCCACGTTCCCCCAAACAAGTCTTCCAGTAATTAATCCAGTCTCAGACAACAAAAAACAAGCAAAGATAATAAAAATGACTTTTACAGAAACAGAATAGCTACTGCACTATGAGGTGACTTTAGACCATGTATCCTACAAAGCTGGAAGGAATTAATTATGAGTATGACACATGTTTGTGACAGCTACAGTTGACCTACATACACAAAGTATGCATGCATGGAAACATCATTGTGCTTTTAATGTGTCCACTACAAAACAGACTTAATTTTAAAAGTATTTTATTAAAGATGAACAAAGGAAGTCAAACTCAATTGTTAACAGGTTTATGTTATAGCACTAATAAGTTATAACCACATATTAATGAATTCTTAAATATAACATCATTTTTCAGTCAAAAGTTAGGTCATAGCCTGGCAAGATACTACAGCATCTGCACTTCATGGGATTTTTTTTAAAGGTTTTTTTTTTTTAAAGATTTATTTTATTATTATATCTAAGTGCACTGTTGCTGTCTTCAGATGCACCAGAAGGGAGCATTAGATGTCATTACAGATGGTTGTGAGCCACCATGTGGTTGCTGGGATTTGAACTCATGACCTCTGGGAGAACAGTCAGCGCTCTTAACCACTGAGTCATCTCTCCAGGCCCCCCCCCCCCTTTATTTTGTTTTTTGACACAGGGTTTCTCTGTGTAACAAGCCCTGGCTGTCCTGGCCTTGCTTTGTAGACCAGGCTGGCTTCAAATTCATAGAAATCCACCTGCCTCTGCCTCCCAAGTGCTACGGATTTAAGGCGTGTGCCACTGCATGTGGCCTTACATTTTATGTTTTTCTTGTTTTTGTTTTTTGGGTTTCTTTGGTTTGGTTTGGTTTGGTTTTTTGGTTTTACTTTTTTTGGTTTTTCAAGACAGGGTTTCTCTGCATAGCCCTGGCTGTCGTGAAACTCACTCTGTAGACCAGGCTGACCTTGAACTCAGAAATCTGCCTCCCTCAGCCTACCAAGTGCTGGGATTAAAGGCATGTGCCATCACTGCCCAGCACACTTTATGTTTTTGTGAGGTAAATAGAATGAAAAACCACAGAAAACCTCAAAGCTAAAATATACAAATCAGGACCAACACTCTGCACTATGGCTGGCAGAGGTAGCCCACTGGAACAAAGACACATATTTAATCAGAACTAAATCCAACATGTCTTAGGCAGTTTTCTGAGGACAAGGATTACAAAGTCTCACAAATATGAATTAAGTCATCAAAAAGAAAACATTAAATAATCATTAGCATCTCATGCTTGCCAAGGACAATGAAACAAATGACTAAACAGAAATCCTATTAAAGTATTAACTTCTGAGTATCTAAAAAAATTAGATCAAATATTGTTTTTTTTTTTATTCACATAAACTGATCCTTGAATTAATACTGTATCTCTTCTGTCTTTGCTAGACACATGGGTCTGCAAGTTCAAATACATTTTTAAGTACTTGAATGTGTACACAGGTAGTAAGCACCTTTGAGAAGCAAACATTCTAGGTGTGAAAACAGCAGGCACAAACTAAACAAGCCAGGCACACACGAGAAAGGTAAACAGGTGCACTGAGAATGGAGAGCGCTCTGGCCAGAACACCCAGCAGAGACCAGCCACCAAGAGCCACAGCATCCTGTCTAGAGCTATGAAACTAGACATAACAGCCCCACATGGCCTTTGATGTTGTTCTTCCCTTAGAGGCTGTTAGGGCCAAAGAAGGGATAAAGAATTCCTACAAAAGCAGTGCAAGTTAAGACTCTTACAAGGCAGACTAGAAGACTGGCATATCGGAAAACGGTTGGGACAATGGAATGTGAGAAAAGTCGACAGTCACACTGAACAATTTAGTTTCTGTCCTCTATAGGTGACAAAGAGTGACTCGGGGAAAGAAACACTTTACACTAAGTACAAATCTGGCAGCCATCTGGAATAGTGATTAGAGGAGCTGCAGGGAGGAGAGCAGCAGACACAGGAGGCTGCTGGACAGGCCTGGCACAATGGCTCAGCCTAGATGAGAGAAGGAGCAACACGGTCTAGAGACGAAAAGGTCATAGAGAAGCTGAATACAGGTCTCCCCGGATGTACTGAGAAATTCGCAGGGAAGAACACTAAAGGCCCCAGTCAGAGAAGACGAAGATTCAAGCTTGAGTATTGAGACAAGAGAAAGATAACGTGCTTCGTGGGGAAAAGACACTGCATTCCCTTTTAAATGTACTGAGACCGTGGGATGCTTATGAACAGTTGGACATATTAAACTGCTAGAGCCAGAGGAAAACCATGAAGAACTGAGAAGGCCTAAGGGCAAAGTCTGTGTAATAACATGATTGCACATCTTTCCTAAGAGAGAGATACACAAATATTGCATACACAAAAGTTCACAATTTTGTAGGTATGTTATATGATACAGTGTTAGGTTTCCAGGCTCCTGTCTCACTGATCACTGCCTGGAATGCCACCACTGAAGGCCACTTGCGGAAATGTTGCTCCTCATCTTTTAAGAGCTGGGTCAGGGTTTAAGAAAGCAGGGCTTTGAGTATGCATTGTTTGAGAGGATCAAAGGACTACAGAACTAGGAAATGGAAGCAGGTGCAGAGGCTGATGCCAGGAAGCAGAAACACAACAGCCTCCCATCAGGGAACATTAGATCATCCTCCACCCTAACTGTAGCTCTCAGAAGAAATCAGTCCAAAGGAAAGCAGCATGGGGGCGGGGCCTGAGCGCATGTGGGGATGGAGGACAGTTTACCTATACCATCTACATAAGCACCCCACCTACATAAAGTTAGTGTAGAAAGTCCACAAATAAGCCACGAGAGAACTTAGGTGTGACAGCCTCCACACTGTGTCAGAAACAACAATGGCCAAGGCAACAAAAGACTAAAAATTCACATCACCAAGTGAGTAGGGGACACCCCAGTACACAGGAGGCAGAGGCAGGAGGATGCCAAGAGTTTGAGGCCAGTCTAAGCTCCACTGGGAGACCCTATGTGATGCCAACCTTGCGACTGTCAGCTTGACTGGATTTTGAGTTAGGCAGGAGACACACCTATGAGCACACCTGTGAAGGTGTTTCCCAGAGTCGACTGAGGACAGAGGAGCCACCCTGAATGTGGCCAGCACCATGCCATGGGCTGAGTCCTGACAGAGTAAAGAGGAAAAAGAGCAGCATTCATCTCTCTCTGCTTCCTGAGGGCAAGCACCATGCCTCACTCCTTCCACCATGCTTCTTCTGTGTTCAAACTATACGCCAACTAAGTCCCTTCTTCCAAAAGTCACTTCTTATCAGATATTCTGTCACAGCAACAAGGAGAGCTACTAATGTTCCTGGTCTCAAAACCAGAGACAGGATGGAGATCAGGTGAGCAGACAGTCACACTTACTCCAAGGCACTCTTCTTATAGGAACACAGATCATAAGGAAATAATACATGAAAAACAAGTTACACAACAATACAGAGAGCACCTAATGTGGATGACAAAGGAAGATAACTCCATTATTAACCATTATTGCTGGGGGTGAGGGATACCAGGCACATAAAGCAGCAGGTACAGCTGAGGTCACATCTGGCTGTCCTATGAGTCTGTTTTACATTTGTTTGTTTACACAATTGGGGGGATAAAACTTTTTTAAAAAAGATAACAAAAAATAAACGAGTCAGTCATGGTGGCGTTCACCTTTAATCCCACCACTCAGGAGGCAGAGGCAGGTGGATCTCAAAGAGTTGGAGGGCCAATCTGTTCTACATAGTTAAGTTCAAGGGACAGCCTAGGCAACATAGAGAAATCGGTCTCAAAAATTAAACAAACAAACAAAAAAGCCAAAAACCAAACTTGAAAAAAAGTTGAATTGAGATGGCTTGAATAACTCTTTATGTGAGGTGTGTGTGTATGTGTGTGTGTGTATATGTGTGTGTGTGTGTATATGTGTATGTGTGTGTGTGTGTGTGTGTGTGTGTGTGTGTGTGTGTATAAAATGAAAAAGAACTCAGCAACTTGAGCTCCCGGAACCACCATGGAAGGGAAGGAAATATCCTAAAGAACACTCGAGTCCCTCCCTTCAGCCACCCAAAGCAATAGACCCTAAAGTACTGAAAACTTCCCTGGGCACCCCACTGTCCTAGTTAGGGTTACTATGCTGTGATCAAACACCACGATCAAAAGCAAGTTGGGAGGAAGAGGTTTTCTTCCTTCCACATCATACTTCATAACTGAAGGAAGTCAGGACAGGAGCTCAAGCACGCAGCGCAGGAACCTGGAGGCAGGAGCTGAGGCAGACATGGAGGGTGCTGCTCATGGGCTTACTCTCTATGGGTTGCTTAATCTGCGTTCTTAGAGAGAGAACCCAGGACCACCAGCCCAGAGATGGCAGCACCCACAGTGGGCTGGGCCTTCACCATCAATGGCAAATTAAGAAAATGCCCTACAGCTTGTGTCAAGTTGGCATAAAATTAGCACAGGCATTATTAGGCCTATTCTTTCTTATTTTTTTTTTTTGTCTGTTTTTTGCCTTGGGCAGGGAGGGTGTGCCACAGCCTCAGTGTAGAGGTAAAAGGACAACATTCAAGAGGTGCCTACACTGCTCATCTGGGAACCACAGGCATGCGAGCACCCAGGGGGCTGTGAGTCACGTGGTGTGGGCAGGACACAGACTTTGGGTCCCCTGCAAGAGTAGCAAGTGTCCCTTATCACTGGACCATCTCTCCAGCTCCTAAGCTAAATTCCAAAAAAATGGAAGGCAAAACATGGCGTCATTACTGTCTCCCAGCTTTGCATCTGTTGTTTTGTTTTGTTTCTCTGTGTGTAGCCCTGGTTGTCCTAAAACTCACTCTGTAAGCCAGGTTGACCCCAAACTCAGCTATCACTTGCCTCTGCCTCCAGCACCAGCACCAGCTCCAGCACCACCACCATCACCACCACCACCACCAGCATCACCACCCAGCTTTAGTTCTGCATCTTAAATACAGAAAAAGAAAAGAAAAGCTAAAACAAAGTCAGATGTGAAATCTCAGTGCTCCAGAGGTCTGGGCAGGAAGACTGCTCTAAGTCTGGTTCAGCCTGGGCTACAGACAAGACCCTGTCTCAAACGCACAGGAAACAGACACTTTCAGAAGTGAAAGACATTTCTCTCTTTCTCTGTACATCAGATGTCTTTCTCAGTCTTTTGTTTGTTTGTCTCTTGAGACAAGAGCCTCACTATGTAGACCTGGCTGGCCTAGAGTTTACTGTGTGGGTCAGGCTAGCCATGTTAATTGTGGAGATCTTTGGGTTTTGTTTGTTTGTTTTTGTTTTTCATTAATTAATTCTTTTTTTTTAAACTTTAAATTTTGTGTATGCATGTACATGTGTGCCAGGGTGGATGCCCTGAGAGGCCAGAGGTCAAGTGTCAGATCTACTTGGAGCTAGAATTATAGGCAGCTGTGAGCTACCCAATGAGGGTGCTGGGAATTGAACTTGGGTCCTCTGCAATAGTAAGTGCTCTTAAATGCTGAGCCACCTCTCCAGTCATTCTACCTTATTTTTTGAGACAGGATCTGACCCTGAGCCTGGAGCCCACTGATTGGCTATATAAAACCCCCAGGGACACTCCTGATCCCTACCTTCCAACTGCTAGGATCACAGGTATGCACGAGTGCTGCGAACCAAACTTAGGCCCCATGCTTATAGGACAATCACTCTAGAACAGACTATGTCTCTGTGATGTGATGTGTGTGTGTGCATGTGTGCAGGTGCCCACAGAGTACACGATAGAGCATTAGATCCCTTGGAGTTGGAGTCTGATGCATTTGTGAACTGGGATTCAAACTCCAGCCCTCAAAATAGAGCAACAAGCCCTCTTAACCAGAGACATCTTTACAGACACACACAGAGGCAGACAGACACCACACACACACACACACACACACACACACACACACACACACACACCAGTAACTCCAGCATCCAAGTCTGTGCTACACAAGGAAACTGCCTGAAAGAACTTTAAAGATCAAACAACAACAACAAAACAAAAGACATATTTTAGAGAATGAAAATCAACAGAAAGAGCAGACATAAACTAGAAAGTAGTGTTTTATAGATTTTAAAACATAGAGAATTAAAATACCCAACAATGATATGTAAGCTGTGAGGGAAGAGTAAAGGCCACTAAAGTGCTCTCTGGCCCTGTCATTATCTCTGATTCAGTAAGAATTCTACTTTGCATAAATCATTTCTCAGCCCCTTTTGGCTAAGAATGATGTGTCACATCATTCTTTAGTAGGCCAAGAATACAAATAAAAATATGTAACCACTAAAAAGGAAATTAAAGTGAACAGCAAACAATGTATGAGAAAGGGGCTAGAGAGATGGCTCAGTGCTTAGAACCACTGCTGGCTCTGTCAGAGGACTGGGGCTCAGCTCCCAATACCCAGACAGCAGTTCACAGCTACCTGGAGCTTCCAGGGCCCATGCCTTCTTCTGGTCTCCATGGGCACAGCTACATATTGGGTACAATTCACATGGGCAGGCAGAACACACACATAAGAAGAAATCTCAGTGGTTAAGAGCACCGACTGTTCTTCTGAAAGTCGTGAGTTCAAATCCCAGCAACCACATAATGGCTCACAACCATCCATAATGAGATCTGATGCTCTCTTCTGGATGTCTAAAGACAGCTACAGTGTAATAAATAAATCTTAAAAAAAAGAAGAGATCTTTCAGGCAGAGACAGGCGGATTTCTGAGTTTGAGGCCAGCCTAGTCTACAGAGCGAGTTCCAGGACAGCCAGAGCTACAAAGAGAAACCCTGTCTCGAACTGACCCCCCCCAAAAAAAGAAGAACTCTTTCCCCCTCATGTGAGATGTAAAAAGATAAAATAACGAAAACTTCTTAGTCCAGGGGGCAGGGGTGGGAATGGGAATGGAGGAGGGGCTGGGGCTGGAGCTGGGGCTGGGGAGTATTCTGGGGGTTAGGGTAGCGGGAGTATAAAAGAAAGGAAAAAAAATAAAAAATTATTACCATGCAAGCAAGAGGACCTGAGTTAAAGTCCCAACAGTCATGTGAAACGCCAAAAAGCATGCCTGTAATTCTAGCAAGGGTGTGTGTGCATGTGCGTATGAAAGACAGAAGGATCCCTGGAGCTTGCTGGCCAACTAGTCTAGCTTAATCAGTGAGTCCCAGGCCCCAGAGAGAATCCATCTCATATAACAAGATAAAGGGCCACGACATGGCCCTGCATATAAAGGTGATTGCCAACAAGACTGAGTTTGATCCTCGGTCCATTTGGTGGAGGAGACCAAATCTTGTCAACCTGTCTTCAATCCTCCACATACGCACAATAGGACACATATGTACACATGTCAATGCACACACGTATACACACATAATAGATAGACAAAGATAGATATAATAATTCTAAATATGATAAAATAAATATAATAATTTTATAAACACGGGTGGATGGTTCCTGAGGAGAAACAATATTCTGGCCTCCAAAGACATGTATACACACATACACACCCACACACACACAAATAGAAAACAAGTTAGAAGGTGGATTAAATGGTATGCATTAGTCACTATTGCATGTACATATTCTGCTTTTAAAACCGTCAGACTCTTGATGAGCAGCCTGAAGACTTGCCCCTTGGCTTCTCATTCTCCTTGTTAAAACCTGTTCACCAATTCCTAGTTCATTACTGAATAAATTATAGCCTCCCCACCGTAAGACAGACAGACAGACAGACAGACAGACAGACAGATAGATAGATAGATAGATAGATAAAGATGTTCAGACTCAGGAAAACTGTCATTTCCTTGAGACACAGAGGCAGGAGGAATTCAACATTACCCTGGGCTACATAGTAAGACCCTGTTTCAAATGAACAAGATAGAATATTGCCAGATTTGGGACAAATTAACAGCTACATAGTCAGGCAGTAATGGCACATGCTTTTATCTTAGCACTTGGGAGGTAGAAGCAGGCAGATCTCTGAGTTCTAGGTCAGCCTGGTTTATAGAGCAAGTTCCAGGACACCAAGGACTATGGACTGTTTCAAAAACTAAAAAACAAAACCAAAAAATACAATAGGAGACATCTTCAGTATAAAGCCAAGTAGATGCTGAGGGACTTTAAAACAATGAATCATGCAAATACCAGGGCTGGGGAAATGGCTCAGCAAGTGCGAGCACTTCTAGCTCCAGCACAAGGACCTGAGTTCAAATCTCATGAACTCAAGTAGAGGTGTGTGTGCGCCAGCTGCACCATAACCCAGCACTGCTCGGGTGTGCGGAGACCACTGGTCCAGCTGCCACAAGCACACCCACCCGCATGCTCACTGTCTGTCAGCCTAGCTCCAGGCCCAGTAAGACACTGTATATGGAGGGAACTAGATGGAGAGAGAGTGAGAGCAGGCACCTAGATCTCCCTCTGGCCTTCTCAAGCATCCTTGCACGCACACACACACACACACACACACACACACACACACACACACACACACACACACACAGAGTACTAATGTTGAAATCAAATTAGCAAATGTCACTAAAAACAGACCCCTTCACAATCATTCACATCTCTATACACATGACATCAGTGTGAGTGTGAGTAAATATTGACAGGACTAAAAAAAGAAAAATTCCTCATAGTAGCTGACAGAAAAGCAGATTTAAAAAAAGAGAAAATCCTAGGACCTATAGCATAAGATCAAAAGGCACTGCATACTTATGACACTAGGCCCAATAATTTCAGAGGACACGTGCTTTTCAAGCTCATCTTTTCCCACCCACGTGATCGTAAAATAGATCACAAAGCAAACTAAGAAGTATCAAAGGACTGAGCTCATTCAGGACATACTGTCTGATCATGGGGGTTATGTTGAAATAACAAAATAAGCCTGCAAATCCCCTATGTTTGGAAATGAGGCAATTCACTCCTAAACAGTCTATGGAATCAAAGAAAAACATTCTCATTATTTTTAATTGAATGATAACCCAACATAATAAAATTTACAGAATCCTGCTAGAGCAATAAAAATTTATAGCTTTACAAGCATGTTTTAGAAAATGACTACTTAAAAAAAAAAACCAATGAGGTATTTATATTAGAATCTACAGAATGAACAATTTATTCCACAGAAAGTAAAAACAAAGGTATTAAAAAGTAGATAAGGAGGCAGGCACTGGCAGGAAGAATAAATAGAAAGGACCAGAACAAACCAAAAACCTTGATTTGAACCTCGGGTGAGTCATTTTAAAAAATAGAAAAAAAACCTATTAATATCAAGTTAAGAGCCAGGAATGCTTGCACAGTGTGCATGAGGACTCTACTCCTTGGTCTATTCTCAGTATTGAAGGGAAACACAAAGAGAAGGGGAAGAAGAGAGAGAATTCACTAGATTTTGCCACACAAGAGTATTGTCAAGCGTTTATACCAATAAATTTGAAAGCGTTCATGAAGTGGATGGACTTGTAGAGAAACATAATTATCAATGGAAACAAATTAAAAATCTGAAAAGTCCCAGATCTATCAAAGAAAAACTTTCCCCAAGGAAAACTCGATCATCGTTTTTAAATGAACATGAGTTGTAGTCAAACTCTTGTAGAGAACAAAGGTTGAACAGACCTAGTTCATCTCATAAAGCCAACATAGTTTTTGGTGTGGTGCTGAGGATGGGCCAGGAGCCTCCTTCACGAGCTACACAGGCACCCACAGAGCCACATTCCTGACACAAAACAATCTTAACACAAAATATGGCAAGATATTATAGAAGAGGAAGACAGTTGTCCTCATTCAAGATAGAGACATAGCTTAAATATCAGCCAGAAAGGGAGAGGGGAGAGCTGAGGAAGGATACAAGAACCCTTGCTCCTAGTAAGGTTATTTAATATTCTGGAATATATAACAAATAACAAAAAATTTCATACTATTATCTCACTGATACTAAAAAACTATTTGGTAAGTTAAAACTCAAACAAGATTTTTAAAAACCATCTATTCAGGATAGAAACTAAGAATAGAAAGAAATTTCCCTTAAATTGACAAGAATATTTGTTTTTGTTGTTGTAATTTTTTCAAGACAGGGTTTCTCTATGTGGTCCTGGCTGTCTTGGAACAAACTCTGCAGATCAAGTTGGCCTCAAACTCAGAGATCCCCCAGCTTCTGCCTCCTGGTACTCGGATTAAAGGCCACCTCTGCACTGCTTAAGAGGATTTTTGTTTTGAGATAGGGTCTCACTGTGTACCTGGCTGACCTAAAACTCAGATCATCTGCCTCGGAGTGCTGGGATTAAAAGTGTGCCTACCAAGCCTGGCAGTGGTGGCTCACGCCTTTAATCCCAACATTTGGGAAACAGAGGCAGGTGGATTTCTGAGTTCAAGGCCAGCCTGGTCTACAGAGTGAGTTCCAGGACAGCCAGGGCTACACAGAGAAACCCTGTCTCGAAAAACCAAAAAGAAAGAAAGAAAGAAAATAAAAGTGTGCCTACCACACCCAGCTGCAAATGTCATTCTTGATTTTGAAATATTGAAAACTTCCCCTGAGATTTGAAATGATATAAGAATGTCTTCTTTTATTAAAAAATATTATACTGGGGGTCCTAATAGTATAATAAAGCAAGCAGAAATGTGTAAGAATTGGAAAGAAAAACAAAATCATCATTTACAGATAATGAAGGCATTCCACACGAATCTTCAGGGAATATTATAAGCCATGAATAAACGCATCTAGGACCCTGAATATAAAGTCAGCATATGAAAGCTGATTATAGAACAGAACATTTCTACATAATGGTAATAGTTATGAATATATTATAATATGCTCTCACAAATGGTAACATTTGTCTTGGTTGGGTTTTTGTCAACTTGACACAAGCTAGAGTTATAAGCAAGAAGAATCTCAAGTGAGAAATTTCCTTTATCAGACTAGACTGCCTGTCAGCAAGTCCGTAGGGCATTTTCTAAATGATTGAATGTGGGAGGGCTCAGCCCGCTGGGAGTGATGCCACACCCCTGTGCAGTGGTCCTGGGTTGTATAGAAAGCAGGCTGAGTAAGCCGAGAGGAGCAAGCCAGTAAGCAGCACCCCTCCATGGCGTCTGCATCTGCTCCCACCTTTGAGCTCCTGCCCTGATGTGATCAGCTAAATAAACTCTTCCCTCCCCAAACTGCTTTGGTCATGGTGTTTGTTTTATCACAACAGAAACCCAAACTATTTAAATAGTAGCCAGAAAAAAAATCTAAATACCCAAAAGAAAATTTTAACAAAATACAGACACAGGGGCTGGAGAGATGCTCAGCAGTTAACAGCACCGGCTGCTCTTCCAGAGCACCGGGGTCAACCCCAAAGGTCACAACCATCTGTAACTCCAGTTACAGGGCTTCTGATGCCCTCTTCTGGCCTCTCTAGACAGCAGGCAAGCACACTGTGCAGAGATAGACATAAAAAAAAAAAAAAAAAAAAAAAAAAAGATGCTTTTAAAAAATATGGCATAGCTTTTGTAAAGAAAATTCTAAATAGAATAAATAAAAAATTAGATACATGAGTTTATCAGGAATTAAGGTTTAGTTTTGTAAATACCTAGTTTCTTCCCCAAACTGGTTTGTAAAATCTCCAATTAAGATTTTAACCGGGGCTGGGCAGTGGTGGTGCATGCCTTTAGCCCTAGCAGGTAAAGGCAGGCGGGTCTCTGTGAAATTGAGGATAATTTGGTCTACAGAGCAAGTTCCAGGACTACACAGAGAAAAACCCAAAAAACAAAACAACAATAACAAAATCAACAGGATTTTATGCAGCATGTTTGTAACAAATTGTAAGTGATACAAAAATTATATTGAAATATGAAGGACTTACCAACCATAAACCATAAACAACTAGGGGCAACTGCTACAAACAAAAATGAAAAGACTGCTGGGTGTGGTGGTAATCAGACAGAATATCACAAAGATATTCAAATTTTACCACTAGATGTGATGGGCGCATACCAGAAATCCCAGTGCTAAGGGGGTTGGGGTAGGAGGATCATGACACCAGACAAGTCCGGGTTATGGATCTGTTTCTGTATTTAATCTACTGTGATTTGATTGTACTGTGTTGCCTGAGCACACGAAGGACATCACACACACACAGAGTTGGGAAAGAGGAAACTGTCTCAACAAAACAAGAACAATTACAAAACCCTCAAATTATACTCCTGACAACCAAATACCACCAGTTTCTTTTCTTTCAAGTAACAGCCTCACTTTGTTTTCAAGAAAATATCTGCCAAACATCCCTGCAGAAGCGACCCCAATTTACCTCTCAATCCTCCTAGCACATAAAAATGCAGCCTATGAAAGCAGCAGCAGCAAGCTTAGCTTCTGAGACATGCACACGCCTGCTGTTCAATCAAGAGGCCATCACACGCCATACTCAGCAGAGGCGCTAATGCATACTCAGCTCTTCACACAGGACATTAAGAAGATGTACTCTCAAAGGCTCAGATTTAATAAAATCAATAATTTCCCCTGCTTTATCAAAGGCATTCTCAAGTAAAACTGGATTTGTTTTAAACTACCCACAAAGCTCAGTGAAGAAAAAACATTGAAGACCCAGCCTGCAGTCACTCACTACCTTTATCCATGAGAAGGCATCATGGGCTTTAGTCATCGCTGCCTTTGGACCAGCGGTACAAATGTCAATGGTGACATGGCAAATGACATAATGGCTATAAAAATAGTCATGCCCTCTCAGTTCCCCTGAAGAGGATTTAAGGAAACCTCAGTAACCACACTCTGAAGCTGCTGAACTCCACTGACACAGAGCAGTGGGCCCCATCTTTAAAATGCAATACCAAGCAAAACAAAACCCACAGACACTGCGTCAAAACAAAACAAGGCAACATTAAACTCTAGGTGCACATTATAAGTTAATAAAGCACACTGGGAGATTTCAACCCATCTTTTTTGTAACTGACCAACAGGCCAACATCAGACTTGGGAAGTTTTGTGTGTGCAGGCGCATGCCTACAGAGTTGGAGGACGAGCTCCGTGCTGCTCCTCAGCTGCTATCTACATGGGGTTTTTGAGACTGGGTCTCTCATTGGCCTGGAGCCCAGAAAGTAGGCTAGGCTGGCTAATCAGCAAGCCCCAGGGATCTGTATGTGCTACCATGCCTGGCTTGTTCATGTGAGTTCTGCGGGGCTGAACTCAGATCTTCAGGCTTGTGTGTCAAGCACTTTACTGATTGAACCGTTGCCTAGCTTCACGATGTAGTTGTGTGTAAAGATTAATCAGTACAGTTAAATTCTTCATCTAGTGGCCATACATGGAACTAACTGTATATCCGACAATAACAGAATATACACTCTTTACAAACATATAAAACACTCCCTAAACTGAGAATATATTTATAAAAAATAAAAAAAATTTAAAAAAGAGTTTTCAATAAAAGCAAGGACCTAGTGGTATAGTGAAAATTTTGATCCTTTTAAAAACACGGAAATAAGCCGGGCGGTGGTGGCACACGCCTTTAGTCCCACCCAGCACTTGGGAGGCAGAGGCAGGTGGATTTCTGAGTTCGAGGCCAGCCTGGTCTACAGAGTGAGTACCAGGACAGCCAGGGCTATACAAAGAAACCCTGTCTCAGAAAAAAAAACAAACAAACAAACACAGAAATAGGAATATGGTTTCATTTCAATTCCAGGTGTGGGATCTGGGGCTGCTTTAGATCATCCACAGCACAGCAGCTGACTGTGATCTGCCTGGTGCGCTAGCAGTAATGTGATTTTGCCAGTTGCAGATAGTTTCTGTGATTGTGTGATGGTGGGAATTCCGAGGGCTTTTCAGAGGGTATATAAATGCTATGGTCCCAAGGGGTGAGGGAGGTGTTGGTTGGTTGCTGTTGGTCATGGTTTGCCATGTAGTTGTGAGTAAAGAAGAAGAAATTAGATATCCTGCTAGTGAAGATCAAACTTTCCCCAAGGAACTCCACGACCCTCGTCGGCAGGAATTAGTCTATCGATAACACCAACCCCTTTCTTTCCTATCTTTTTTTCTCCTATCTAGTGTTAGAGAGTTGAAAGGGTGGAGAAGTTTGGATGAAAAAAAAGAACCCACCAAGTAGCCAAAGACCAGTCACATAGTAGGGCAGGCATGGCAGTGCATGCCTTTAACCCCAACACTCTGGAGGCAGAGGCAGGCAGATCTCTTGTGAGTTGGAAGCCAGCCTGGGCTACATAGCGAGTTCTAGGTTGGCCAGAGCTACATGGTGAAACCCTGACTGAAAAACAAACATACAAACAAACAAATAAAATAAGTAAGGGCTTATATTATATGAACATTATCTTTGTTTTGTTACTACATTTTAGAAAATCAATAGTAAAAGGGTAACTAAGACCAACACTTGAAACTGAGCATGGCAGCACGGCTGTAATCCCAGAACGTAGGAGCAGGAGCAGGAAGAGCAAGAGTTCAAGACTAGGTTTTGTTACACAATGAGGTTGAGGCTAACCTGGCAAAAAAACACCCCCGCAAAAAAACAAACAACAACAACAACAAAAAACAAAACCAAAAAAAACAAAAAAAACAAAACCTGCCTTCAAAAGCCAAAAAGCAGGGGCTGAGAGGACAGCTCAGTCAATAGAGTGTATGCACGAGCTTGGGCATCGTAGGATGTAGCTCCAATCCCAACACTGGAGACAGGTAGATAGATCTCTGGAGTTCACTGAGTAGAATTGGTCTGGCCAAACTGATGAGCTCCAGGTCCAGTGAGAGACTCTGTGTCAAAAACGAAGATAAATGGGGGCTGGAAAGATGGCTCAGTGGTTAAGAGCACTTACTGCTCTTCTAGAGGACCTAGGTTCAGTTCCCAGCATCCATATGGCTGCTCACAATTGCCTGTAACTTCAGCTCTTTTCTGGCCTCCACAGATAGGTAGGCAGGCATGCACACAGCATGAATTCATACATATAAGCATAACTCTCATACATATAAAAATAAAGAAATAGTTTTTTTAAAAAAAAAGAAAAGGTAATTGAGAAAGATATCTGATACTGACCTCGAGCCTCCACCAGCACTTACACACTTATGTGCACACATGTGAACATGTACACATATAACACACACAAATAAGTAATAACAGAAAAAACAAAACAACCAAAACCCGTCTGCAATCCAAGCACTGGGGAAGCAGAGGCAGAAGGACTGCTATAAATTTGAGTCCAGCCTAATATACAGAAAGCTCTGGGCCAGCAAAGGGCTACATAAGACCCTGCCAGAAAAAGACCAGAAACACAGCAAAGCAAACAATACAAAAGGGAAACAAGAAAAAGAAAATAACACCACCACCTTTGGAAATGTTAAAAACACGCCTTTAATGGTCCAAAGGCTCAAGAAGCCACAGAAATTAGAAAACACTCAAAACTGAGTAACAAAAAGCTACCTACATATCACATCTGTGAGCGCGTGCTGGAAAGAGCATTACAGCTCTAAGTGGGTTTTGTGGAGGGAAGATAAGAATTAGTGATCTGAGAAATTGGCTGTTGGGGAATGTAGGTGGAAAGAACGCACTGGGCCCGCTGGCAGCCAGGTCTGTGTGAGGAGGCTGCTTCATCTTCTACAGGTGCTATGGCCAAGGCACAGGCTCTCAGCCTCTCTCACGGCACCTCAGCCGACAGAGATAGCAAGCGCGGCCCTCCCCAGCCCCATGCCAACCACTCCAACCAGGATTTCGGGTGGGAACCTTTCTTCCATCCTCCCTAACCCCTTCTGTGAACTTAATACTTTGAGGAAAAACAATATGTCCTTCTGTACAGACCTAGAAATCATACTTTGAAAAGAAGCTCAAAAATTCACTCAGTTGTCACTAAGGTTGAAAAAAAGTATAGACATAAAACAGCTGCATAGTCTTTGAAATGCCATGAGGACTATTTACAGATCCTCGTCATGTGTGCAATGCATTTATACATATGTGCAACAGTGTACGATGCACATATATATACATGTACCAGTGTACATGTGTGGAGGCCGAAAGTCAGCATCAGGTATCTTCCTCTATCATTATCAACTTTATTTGTATTTTGTATTTATTAACATTTTGTATTTATTTATTTATATGTACGAATGATTTGCTGTTCTTTGCGAATGTGCAACACAATATGCTTGATTTTATTTTTTGAGGCAGGTTCCCTCAAAGAACCTGGAGCTCACTGATTGGCTAGACTGGCTGGCCAACAACTACCTCCATTCTCTCATCCCCTCCTCCTGGCTCTGCCTTGGAATGCTGAGCTGACAGGCATGGCCTACCACACGCAGCTTTTTATGTGAGTGCTGAGGACATATCAAGCTGCTTCCTCCTTATTGTCTCCCTTGAACCAGTGCAGTATCTCTCCCCTTCCTTCTCCCTGCTCCTTGACATCTATGGTGTCCACTGATGGAATCAAGAGAAAGCCTATAGAAACAGTCCCGCCCCTTTCTACACTAATGTCCTTTATTACGTGTGTGTGTGTGTGTGTGTGTGTGTGTGTGTGTGTGTG